>NC_084828.1:92409265-92712296 GCF_033115175.1 Lepus europaeus
GGGGTCTCACACCCGCCGCTTGGGACAAGCATGAAGCCACCCCCAGCCTTGACATGTGTCACCTGTGAAGGCAACCTGAGCCCCAAGCCCCGTTGATCACTTGGAGCAAGAGAAGCCCGGCACTGCATCTGCTGTGCTCTGGGCAGGAACACGGAAGAAAGGGTGGGCCTGGGGCACTAAGAGTTCTCCAGCACCCCTGGAGAGTCCACCTGGCAGCACGTTCAAAGGGATCCACACCCTGCGTTCCAGGGGCCAGCAGTCAAGAAAAGCCAAGCTCCACTACTGCAGGCACTGGGAAGAGGTGGAGTCCCAGGTCTGCCCCAGGTCTGCCCCAACCGGCTGCAGAATCGCTTACAAATCGTTTTCCTTCCCAGAGCCTCAGTTTCCTCATCTACAACAGGAAAGCATTCGACCCTCTCAAAGTCCTCCGGCTGAGTGCATCCCTGGTGGCCAGAAGCCCCTCCCTGGCCCTCACAGCTGATGGTGATGCTTCTCCCCTGGGACTCAGAGGAAGGCAACCAGAGAAGCCCCTGAGTGGGCTTCCAAGGGAATACTCAGCAAGCGTCCACCGCTCCATTCGGTTCATCAGAACACGGCACACTCCCATGTCTATGGCGCATGTAGACGATGTTATATTCCGTAGCTGTTGTATCACATGCTTCGCTACTCTGTACGGGGCCTCTGCACTCTGTTTCTCCTGTCAGGGGTCTACAGTGGAAATAAACCCTCTGTGGATAACCAACAGCTTCTCTGCGTCTCCTAGTGATTCGCCACCAGCTTAGCAACTGACTGTGCGGGTTGAAGAAAAGGCAGGCAACAAGGCTGTGGGTGACACAGATGTTAACAGACATCTGGACTGACAGCAAAGGCTTGAGAAGGGTGGGGACCAGGGCTTGGTTTGGCTGTGGTTGAAGAGTTTATGAGCAAGGCAGCTGGAATTCAGGCAGGCACTAAGGAGCAGTGCAATTCAGAGGCGAGAACAGAGTTGGATGCTGGTTTGAAATCCACTGGCCTAGAGATGGTACAATGGCATGGGGGGCAGATTGTGTCAGAGGTAAGAAATGTACAGAAAGGCAAAGGGAGCCAAGGGATTTACAAGGGACACACTAGCTGGAAGGCATGGAGAGAAGAGAAGCCCCAAGGAAGAAGCAGACCACAGAAAGGGATCAGAGAAACACAGAGGGAACGTGCTTCCAGGGTCGGGGAGGGGAAGCTGGCAAGAGGATGCTGGAGGCCACAGCACTCAGTGCTGCTCCAGAGTCCAGGGAATGACTCCAAGGTGGAAGCGCCCCGAGACAGGGACAAAGCGGCTACTGTCATCTCTGGGGCAGTGCCCAGGGAGCGGCCGCCTGCTGGTGTTTGAAGCCTCTAGGGAAAACTATAAATCACTGTTGAAAGATACTGAAGAGGCTCCAGTGACAAGGAAAAACATCCATGTTTCATAGACTAAAAGACTCAATATCATTAAAATGTACACCCTCCCACAGAGATTTACAGAGTAATGCTATCCCTAGAGAAATACCAATGACATTCTTCACAGAACTAGAAAAAGACACTATTAAAATTTGTATGGAATCACAAAAGAATCCAAATAATCAAAACAATCTTGAGCTAAAAGAATAAAGCAGGAGGTGTTACAGTACCTGATTTTAAAATATATTACAAAAGTATGGTAAATAAAGCAACGTGGCACTGGCATAAATGCAGATACATTGGCCAGTGGAGCATAAAGGAGACCCTAGAAGCAAGTCCATGCATCTCCAGCCTGCTAGTCTTTGACAAAAGCGCTAATATCATGCATTGGAAAAAGGACAGTCTTTGCAATACATGGTGCTGGGAAAATTGGATCTCCACACACAGAAGAATGAAACTAAAACTACACCCCTACCTCTCAGCATCTATGAAGTCACTGCAAAATGGATTGAAGACCTAAATGTAAGACACAAATTTTGTAACTACCAGAAGAAAACATAGGGGAAACAATTCAAGGATTTTTTTGGGATCTGACCCCAAAAGCACAGGAAACAAAAGCAAAAATAGACAAGTGGGATTTCATCAAACCAAAGAGCTTCTGAACCGTAAAGGAAACTATCAATAGAGTAAACTGATAGCCTGTAGAATGGGAGAAAATATTCATAAGCTACATATCTGACAAGGGGGTCAGGTCCAAAAAGTATAAGCAACTCCAACAACTGAATACAAAAAAGAAAAATCCAACTTAAAAACTGGGCCGTAGATCTAAACATATTTCCCAAAGGGAAACATAGAAATGTCCAACAGGTACAGAAAACAGTGCTCAAAATCACTAGTCATCAGGGAAATGCAAGTGAAAATTATAATGAGATACCACTTCACCCCAGTTACATTAAAAAACAAGAAAATATATTAAAAAAAAAAAAACAAGAAATAGCAAGTGTTGGTGAAGATGTGGAAAAAGGGAGCCCTTGCAAACTGCTGGCAAGACTGTAATTCGTACAGCTCTTGCAGAAACAGTATGGAAGTTCCTCAAAAATCTAAAGCTAGAATTCCCGGATGATCCAGCAATCCCACCACTGGGGTCTATCCAAGGGAGACGACATCAGTCTGTGGAAGAGACAGCACTGCTCACAGCAGCCAAGATACAGAATCAACCATCACTAAGTGAAGAGATAAAGTGTGGCACGTAAACACAGGGAACGCTGTCCAACCTTTCGAAAGGATGAAATCTAGCAACAACATAGATGGAACTGGATGCCACTGTGTTAGGTTCAATAAGCGAAGCACAGACAGAGAAGCGTCACAACATCTCACTCACACACAGTCTTTAAAACGTTGATCTCATAAAAGTTCGAAGTGTAGTGACACGGAGAGGGAGGCAGGGAGAGGGGTGGGGAAAGGCTTACTGATGAGTACCAAGGAAGAAGCCCTGGGGTTCTTGTGTACAGTGGGGTGACTTCAGTTCTGTATATTTCTCTATAAATGAAGAAGAAATTAGAAGGTAGGACTTTACATGATTTTTACTATAAAGAAATATTCAGTATTTGAGAAAATAGAATTATTTTTCCCTGATGAGAGATTATGCAATGTATACAGGTAGCAAACACCCACATAGCTCCCTATAAATATATACAATCTTTATGTATTTGTTGTAAAGATAAAAGTCTGTAGGAGTTGGGTGTTTGGCCTGGCGAATGAGAGGCCACTTGGGACAAACACATGCCTTATCAGAGTGCTTGGGTTTGAGTGCTGGCTCAACTCCTGATTCCAGCTTCCTGCTATTTCATATGCTGGAAGGCAGTGGGTGAAGGCTCGGGTACTGGGTCCCTGCTATCTACATGGGGAACCCAGATTCTGTTCCCAGCTCCCAGCTTTGGCCTGGTCCAGTCCTGGCTGTTGTGTTGTGGGCACTTGGGGGAGTGAAACAGCACATGTAAGCACCCTCTCCCTTTTCTCTCTCTCTCTCTCTCTCTCTCTCTCTCTCTCTCTGTTGTGGGCACTTGAGGGAATGAAACAGCACATGTGAGCACCCTCTTCCTTCTCTCTCTCTCTCTCTCTCCCTCCCTCCCTCCCTCCCTCTCTCACTTCCCTCCTCCCCTTTCCCTCTGCCTGAGAAGGGCTTTCAACTTTTTCCTGAGAGGCAAGAAACTGTCCATGCATCCTTTTTTTCTCTATGGTTTATAGTAAAAAAGTTACATGCTCAAGTCTCCAGATTTGGGTTCCTTGAAACCTACCAACCTTTTATTCTTACCACAATGCCCAGCTCTTCAAATGAGAATCTGAATTTCCAGACCTTGGTCTCTGCTTTGCTCTTTCAAAAGTCAAAACCTGCCTTTTGTTCACCTAAAGCAATAGAAGCTCCAGCTTCAATGGTTGAAGACCCTAAGGGCAAAGAACATTCCTGACTGATGAAAAAATGCTTCAGATAAAGCTTAAAAAATAGCATCTTCCTTTATATGTAAACATCACTGTTACAGTTCCACACATGGTCCCAGAGCCATTCTATCGCCCCCTGGAAGTGTAGGTTTATTAAATATTCAGATGCTTGCTTTATTTCCAATTTTGTGCATTTTCTGGCACTTTCTTCTTCCAAATCTTCATCTCCAAAGGAGATGGAAGAATATGAGGACTCACTGTCAACTCCTCTTTGGAGGAGAGATTGTGGAATGAGTGGGAGGCAGGGCAGTGGAAGCTGATGTTTAGGACAAGAAGTCTCGACCACATGTTAGAGGCACAGAAGGCAAACACAGGAGAGGGACGGAAAACTCCAAGGCCAGGGGTTTAGAAGTGAGGGGATCCAGAGCACATAATGGATTCTAAGGAGAAGAATGTACACAACAAGGGGAGACAGGGAGCAGAATGGCCTGGCAAATTCCCACCCAATGGGCTCTGAGCATCTACTGGGAATGGAGGTAGGACATTAGCTTGGAGCAGCTGGCCAGGGACAAGTGGCAAGGTGCTAGGAGACACTGAGAAGTCCCCAAGGTTGCAGCACTTTTATCTCTGATTTGCTGCAGTCTGATGAGACGTACAAAGGTGGCAGGTGACTGCCTAGATCCATGGGCTGGGAGCATCCGTATCGTTAAGTCAGTGGTGCTGGCCAGGGCAGGAAAAACCCAGAGCTGGGAATCAGGAGACTGCGGCTGACAGTCTTGCCACAGACTCATGGGATAAATTCCAACAAGTCAGTCAGGTCTCTTCTGTAGGTCTCAGTTCCTTTCTCCATGTGATGAGAAGGGTAGACGGGATGGATTGCATGGACTTCAGCTGTGGTGTGCATGTGTCTGGGACTCCCAGCCAGCGGGAAACAGGGGACTGCAGCAGGTGGACCCCTGTGGGGGTCTTCAACTCCACAGACCCTGAGAAGGGTTTCTGTACAGAGAAGAGATCCCTAGGGGTAGATAATGAGGACACCTAATTGGTCAGCACTCTTTCATTTGTAAGTTACAGAAACCCAGCAAGACAGCTCGAGGAGCAAAGCAGAGAGACAGGTTATAGGTTCTGGGAACTGAAAAGGCCATACCAAAAGGCTTCTGGTGTGGCTACATTAAAGGACTCAAATATCAGGACACCCGGTCTCTCGCCACCCACCACCACCATCTCTTGGCACTTTCTTTGTGTTTGTAGCACCATTCTCAGCAGACTCTCTGTAAACTACTCATTGTGAGAGCTGAGCTTACAGCCAACAGTACAGCAACCCAGCAGAGAAGGATTTTCCCTTTTTCTAATGTTCCTAAGATCTCACCAGCCTAGCCAAGGTCACATGCTCAACTCTGAGCAAGCGCTGTGACCAGAAGCGCACTCCTATCCCTGAAACCAGAGGAGAGGTCAGAGCAACTCTGCCTGCACAGACTAACAGAATGGGGCAGGACTGAGGGGTGGGGTGTGCAGACCCTATAGCAAATCAGGGTGCTGTTGATGTGGGCCTGGGACCTTAATTTTCAATCCAGGTTCTTGCCCCTACAAAGACAAGAATTCCAAGCGGAAGCAGACATACGTACATATATGTGGTGCACGAGTGAGAACAGATCTATTCAAAAGTGTGAGAGTGAACATGCATTCAGATGTCAGAGTAAACTGTCCCACACAAAGAACTACCCCTCGTGAGTGGCCAGAGGGCTGTTTAAAGACAGAGAGAATAAAAAGCCTGACTACCACCCCCAACCACGGTCAGAGGGAAAATCCAGACCCCCTTCCCCACTCTTTTATGAAGTAGGGGTGCTGCCTTAAATGAGTAAGCAAGCAAGGTGGGGTCTTGGAAGCCTGAAGTCATCTTGGATTTTTACAGCACCTCCATGTGGCGTTTAATACCCATGTGGCCATCATGACGTCTCCCTCCAGGTCCTGGGAAGTGGATGTTTTAGACTGATGGCAAAGAAATAACATTAGACTGCAAGGCCGGCAAGAAATCCAGATCACCTAGGCCTACCTAGCTGCCTGCCTATTCACTTATTAGAAAGGGCAATGGATGCTGGGAGATCATATATCACAGATGCTCCTAACAGGGTGATGGATGATGAACCGGCAGCCCAGCAGTGGGAGCCAGGTGTGTGACCTCTCCCGTCCTCCCTTGGCTGCAGAGTGTGGTTTCCCCAAGTTCTCCCGCACGCTGATGGCCAGGATCTTCAATGGACGCCCAGTGCAGACTGGCACTGCTCCCTGGATCGCCATGCTGTCCCACCTGAATGAGCAGCCCTTCTGTGGGGGCTCCCTTCTAGGTAAGCAGACGGTGGAGGGGCTGAGGGACCCAGGTTGAGGCTAAGGTAGAAGCTAGGGGACACAGCACTCTTCCTGGGGACTGACCCAGGGTTTTCCACTGAGAATCCCTGTCCATCGCAGGATCCGGGACTGGAAGTCCCATGAGGTACGAAGAGCCCTTAGCTGGAACCAGGAGACACGTGGTCCTGCTCCCGCAATGAACACCCTCTGAATCCTGGTGGCTCTCGGCACCAGGAAGGACTGAGTGGGGGAGGCTGCCCCTCCAACCTGAATTACAGCAGAGGGCGCGGGCCCATGGCCCTGAAGCAGGATAGGCCAGTGCCGTAAGATCGAGGAGAACCGGGAAACCCACTGCTGGGAAGTCAGGAAAGGCAGATTCACAAGGCCTTGAGTGGCATCTTAGGAACGTGGGTCTCCTCCTGAATGCGCTGCAGGTTTATGAGCGTGTACTGGGAAGTCCCCCCAGAAGCAGCGCCAATTTAAGGAGTGACTCAGTGAGGTGGTTCCTGTAAGAGCCACACAGTGAGAAGAGGGCATGAGCGATGGAAATGAGGAGGCACAGCGGGGGGAGCGATTTCAACTCTGTGATGCACTGCTTCTGGCTGGGGCGGGAGCAAGGGTGTGGCAGTGGACGGCTGTCCCTGCCACAGTCCGGTTTGGGTGGCCTAAGATCCATTGCAGTGTGGAGTCCCAGGCCTGATCCCATCTCAGAGGAAGGCCTGGTGGCTCCACCTCCGTGTGGGAGCTCCTAGGCTGCAGCCATGCAGTCAGTCTTGCCCCCTTCCAGATCACAGACGGCATGGACAGCTCCTCGGAGAGGCAGCCACCAGGGATATGCAAAGGGGCAACAGGGATAAGTGAAAACAGCCTTGAGGAGCTGATCCTGATACTCCCACAAGCACAACGATGCATGCTCTCTCTTGATAGGGCCTCCCAAAGCAGCAAGGGCTGGGGCCCGGTGCTGTGGCACAGTGGGTTAAGCCTTTGCCTGCAATGCTGGCCTCCCATATGGGCACCAGTTCAAGACCTGGCTGCTCCACTTCCCATCCAGCTCCCTGCTAATGCGCCTGGGAAAGCAGTGGAAGATGGTCCAAGTTCTTGGGCCCCTGCACCCATGTGGGAGACGTGGAAGAAGCTCCTGGCTTCAGCCTGGTCTAGCCCTGGCTGTTGCGGCCATTTGGAGAGTGAACTAGTGGATGGAAGATCTCTCTCTCTCTCTCTCTCTCTCTCTCTCTCTCTCTCTCTCCCTCTCTCTCTCTCTCCTCTCTTTGTAACTATCTTTGAAATAAATTTTAAAAATAATAAGTCTTGCAAAAAGCAGCAGCAGCAGCAAGGGCTGTGAAAGGGAGCTAGGGTAGGCCGATGGGTCGAGGGTGGTCCAGGGGGCACAGGGCGGGAGAGAACTGAGAAACAGAAGGGGAGGGAGCTCAGCAGAGGAAAGCACAGAGAGCCGGCAGAGGACAGACCCAGAACATGAGACAGGCTTCTGTCTTACTGGAGAGAGAAAAACGAAACGGAATAATGACACTTAGGGTCAGGCAGGAGACAGCCTAGATAGAGGAGAACCAGGAAAGACAGGAGGGGGCGCTGGCCCCGATGCAGCACAGCCCCCCAAGGAAGCAGAGAGGGACCACAGTGAGGCGGAGCCACGGCAGGGGGCGCTGCTTCCTCAGACGCTACCCGAAGGCGCCGCCGTCTGACGCCCTGTACAGCAGAGGGATTCCTTGCCCAGTGGTGCAAGAATGCTATTCCTTTTCTTAACCTTGTGTTCGTTAGGTTCAAAAAGGTTCTGCATGCATTGGTGTCTGTCGCCTGCTTGTTCCCTGTGACTTAGGTTTGAACGATGCCTGAAGTTCACTTCTCTGCTCTCAGCCAAGCTAAAAGCTCCCTCGCCCCGGCCCTCCCCACAGCTGTCCTGGCCTACAGCCTCTTTCCTTCCCTGTGGCTCAGTCTCCGGGAGGGCCAGAGGAGGGTGGAGGAGCCAGGAGGGAGGCCGAGGGATAGAGGCTGGACAGAGCTGGGCAGCGAACCCCGGGGTTCATCTGAACAGCCGGGAGCCCTGCTCTGAGCCAGGCGTTCCTAACCCGGGTACCTCAGCACCCCCTATCCACCTGGAAACATCTTGCCGAGAGACCTCAGCCCAGGTAGGGGTCAAAATGCCAGCGTGGGAAAGGGAGTGGCCTACATGGAACTCTGCATAGCCCCTCCTGAGAGCGCCAAGGAAGCCCGCCACCTGCTCCAGCAAAGCACCTCTGCCCTTGACTCTGAACTACGACCTGAGAGCCCGCACTGCCACCTCTCAAGTCAGTCTTTCCCCAGGCTCATCTTGGGGATACCTATGGGCTCCACTGCCTACAGGCTTGCCCTCTGCTCTCCCGAAGGGTGACGGAGAAGCCTGCCCTTGTATTACAGCGAAAGGCAGGGAGTGCCCAGCCAGGGGCAGAAGACAGCAGAGACAGGGTGTGCGCTGGGCTGACTGCCTGGAGGCCTGCCCTCACCCTGCCTGCAACCTACCGGGGACCCCTGGCTGCTCTGCTTTCCTCCAGGCCTCGGGGTCCCAACACGGGTGGCAGTAGAATCACCTGCAGGAATGTTCCAGACCCGCCTGCCTGCCCTGCCCACTCTCCGATTTCTTCTTTCCATCCCCCCCCCCCCCCCCCCCGTGCATGCCAGGGCACAGCCAGTGCTGCTCACCACTCACCGTTCTGCTCAGGGCTTCTCAGCCGCTGCCGGGCACGGGGACTGTGTGGGGGACTTTGAATTTGAAAGTGGATTCTGATCTCATGGGGCGAAGTGCATCTTGAGAGCCTGCCTCTCTAAGAAGCTCCTGTGCAGGGTGCTGCACCGGCCCAGGGACCACACTTCGCGGAGCCGGGCCCGAGAAGCAGCCAGAACCACACAGCGAGTTTGTGGGCCCTCCCTGCTCCGTCTGCTCCTTACCAACTCCCTGGGCTCCAGGGAGCCGTGAAACTCTCTTTCAAACCCTCAGTGCTGGCCCCGGGTTCAAATAGGGAGCTGAGGTCACAGTTTGACACCTGTGTCTTCAGGTTAGAATCGTGTAAGAGCAGTGGAGAAAGGTGTGGCACTCACAGGGCTCGGGGGCGCCCCGGGGCAGTTGGGAGATCCTCAGCTGGAGATACTGAGGGGCAGGATGGGGTGGGGTGGGGCAGGGCATGCGTGCCCACGCTCTCTTCCACAGGCTCCCGCTGGGTCGTGACCGCCGCTCACTGCCTCCACCAGTCGCTGGATCCCAAGGAGTCCACCCTGCGTGATGAAGACCTGATCAGCCCCTCTGACTTCAAAGTCATCATGGGTGAGTGAAGGGCAAGACGATTCCCAGGGAAAGACACATGGCCGCTCTCTCGCTTGCCAGGGCAGGACACCTAGGGTGAAGGTCAGGGGCCCCAACCAGGTCCCAGGCTCTGGCGGTGTGGCCGTGGGCAGGCCATCGAGGTCTAGGCTTCAGTTTCCACAAGGGTGAAATAAAGAGTCTGGTCTAGGTCATTTCCAAGGACACTTCAGGCCTCGATGAACCCATGGCTCTGAATGTCTCACACAGATACTGCTCAGACCTTCCCTCTCCTGTACAAAGTCAAGGCCACAGCTGACTCAGTTCAGTTCCTCACTTATTTAGCCACTGCCACCGAGCCCGGATCTCAGGGCGCAGTGCAGCGAAGACCTAGCTCCTGCCCTCCAGGAGCTTGCAGTCTGACAAAGGAAGGAGACGTAAGCACGTAGATTCCTGCTGCAAAGCAGGAAGCAGGCAGGCTGTGAGAGGGACAGGCAAGGGAAGGCAGAGGAAGGTGGCCCAAGACCTTGAGCCCCTGCCACCCACGTGGGAGCTCCTGGCTTGGGCCTGGCCTAGGCCTGGCCATGTGGTCACTTGAGGACT
This sequence comes from Lepus europaeus, assembly GCF_033115175.1. NCBI lineage: Eukaryota > Metazoa > Chordata > Mammalia > Lagomorpha > Leporidae > Lepus > Lepus europaeus. Next base: position 92,419,353 of record NC_084828.1, read on the forward strand.
GAAGCAGTGGGTGGAAGATCTCTTTCTCCCTCTCCCTCTCTGCCTTCAAATAAATAATCTTTTATAGAGGAAGGAAGGAAGGAAGGAAGGAAGGAAGGAAGGAAGGAAGGAAGGAAGGAAGGAAGGAAGGAAGGAAGGAAGGAAGGAAAGAAGGAAGGAGGAAGGAAAGAGGGAGGGAGGCAAAGTGCCTGGGTGTTCCCAGGGCAAGGCTTCATTGGCTCTTCTTTATGGAAGAGCCAGTGCCTGCTCCAGTGCCATATGGATGCAACATATGGCAACAGACCCGAGAAGGATCCTTCTAAGGTGATGGGGTTGGCTCATGGGAAGCCAGGAGACCATGGGGAGCTGCAGGTCAGGTGGGATGGCTGGGGATGCGTGGAAGGACTAAGGCAGGGTACATGGGCTCAGAGGACCGGGGACTAACGAGGAACAGAGTAGGATCTGACGCCCTGTGCACCTTCTCCCTGCCCAGGCAAGCACTGGAGGCTCCGGTCAGATGAAAATGAACAGCGGCTCAGCGTCAAGCGCGTCATCCTCCATCCCCAGTACAAACCCAGCACCTTTGAGAACGATGTGGCTCTGCTGGAGCTGCTGGCGGGCCCGACGCTGAACCACTTCGTGATGCCCATCTGCCTGCCCGAGGAGCCCCCAGCAGAAGGTACCCACCCCCCATCCCTGAGCCGGCCTCTGCAGAGCTGCAGGTGCACCGGCAGGCAGTCTGCTCCAGCACTGACGTAACTGGGTCGATCACGTCTGCAGAATTCCCCAGCTGCCTCCCTTCAACAGCTAGGCCAGAACTGGTTTTCCCAGGTAGGAAAAAGAGAGGCAGGCACGAAGTAACCAGGCAGGCCTGAAAGCACACATAGGAAAGCAACAGTCAGACTGGGTAGCAGCTCAGAGCATCTCACGGAGGGTACTGGCAGGGTGGACAAATTGAAGGAGAAAGCTGAGCTATGGAGACAGCACCTTCAGGAGGGAGCAAAGGGAAGAGGCCAGGGTAATAGAACAAGAGGCCCAGTGGAGCCAGAACTTGGGTTTCTACAAAGAGGTTGATATACTAACGAAGACAGCTGGAGCCAGCTGCCCATGCAAGGGCGCCGTCAACGGTAGCAGCAGGTCTTCCGGTATCCTGTTTTCAGGAAACTAGCAAGCAAAGCAGGCCTTCCAGTTCATAGTCTTAGCCCCAGGCCCCAGAGCAGAGCAGAAGGGGAAGGCTGGGCTGAGGGTCAATAGCCTGACAAGCAGTACAGGTTCAAGTTCTCAGTGCTGCCATTTCCTAGTCAGGTGATGGTAAAGGAGTCATCTGACGTCATTATGCCTCGATCCCCTTCTCTCTCAGCTAGAGGGAATACCCTATGGGGTTGTTAGCCCACGTGAGAGTTACATGAGATGACACAGGGGTCTTCCGAAAGTTCATGGGAACTCTCTGCTTTGCTTTTCATTCCTTTTGATCCCTAATGTTCTGGCATGCCCTCATACATTTAAATGTGTCCAACAAAAAGAGCCCAACCCATAGGAGTTGGCTTCCTTTGCATGCTGAATTCATAGGTCACTTCCTTTGCTCAGGGATACGTATTTTTTAAAAAGGGAAAAATTGGTTAGGATGGAATCTGAGAAGCTTTTAGGAAAAGTGAGCCAATGGGCGAGGCAGAGGTAGAACTGCTCTGAGTCATTGGGCGCCACGTGCGTCCCATTCTTTAACTGATGTGCTACTCATTAAAGCCTTGCCAGGTGACACTGCAGCCCCATTTTACAGCTGAGCAAACTGCGGCTAGGCAAAGTGAAGTGACTCACCCATGATAAAGCTTATAAGAACCAGATCTAGGGCTAGAGTCCAAGTTTTCTGACTTGGAGTCCAGTGTTGTTTCCAAATAAGAAAATAATTCCTCTACCAACGTTCCACCCATTTCCACACTTTCCCTAGATTTGCCAACTTCATAGACTTCTGGGGGTCAGAACTGGAAGGGGCCTTAGAGAACCTCAAGACCAGTCTCTTTATCTTTGTAGGTAGGGAACCGGAGGCTTACTAGCTGGCAGAGAGGGGACAAGGCTGGCTTAAGACGATGTAGCACATTGTTGACTTGCCTGGGCTTCTCCATTGATTTACAAGCATTCACTGAAACCTACCATGCAGCAGTGAGCAGACAACGCGTTCCTGCTCGTGTGGAGCCAGATGCCGTGCTATCCGTGGGCGGGAGAGAACAGACCACCCCATCAACAACCCAGGCCACGTGGCACAGAAACAAGGCCCCTCCCCTCTGCTCCAGGTTGCTTCCAGCCCAGCAGGCTCTCCCACCTTCCTCCCCACCTTGCTGTCTTTCTCTAAGAGGAAATCCAGCACTCCTACCGCAGACCAAGGATCGAGGGGCTGCAAGGTGCCGGCTTCTGAAAACCCCCCAGACAGCCTCCCCTCTCTCACAGTGTCTTCTGTCCTCCAGGAGCCATGGTCATCGTCAGCGGCTGGGGAAAGCAGTTCTTGCACAGATTCCCGGAGACGCTGATGGAGGTGAAGTTCAATTAGTAGCCTGTAGACAAGTGGCACTTTAGCCTGACATTGGACCTCGCTGCTCCAGGTTGCCCACTCAAGGAATCAGAGGCATGGCCAAAGCCGTGTGTGTGTGTGTGGGTGTGGGTGTGGGTGTGGGTGTGTGGGTGTGTTACAGGGAGACACTGGGGCTCAGACTCGCCTTCAGAGTTCACCTGGGCTCTGAACCCCAGAAAGCTTGATTTTACTTTTTCTACATGTCACAGGCTCTAATTCCAAAACACTGCTCAATGTGCCCTATAGCTTATGAAAGCCTACATTTATGGACATTCTCCCGAAAAAGAGCAGGTCTGGATATGCCAAAGGCTCATATTCATGTGTCCACCGTGAGGATAAAGACCAAATTAGCCGAGATGCTTGCCGACCGCCATCCCTACAGCAATGAACCTGACTATCGCGTTTGGAAGTCCACAGTCTATTATTTCAGAAAAGAACTCTGACCTAGGCATAAAGAGTCATGGCCCCGTGTCCTGGCCCCTACCAATTTATTGGGTGACCTGAGACAAGTCAGTCTGCCTATCTAGACCACGGTATGTGATCTCAAGGTGCAAAGTCAGAGACAACATTCAATAACCTGTAAGAGCCGGCTGGCTTGGCCAGCACCTGGTTCTCTGGCGCTGTGGTTTCAAAATCCTTCAACACGTATTATCTTAATATACTCCCAAATTCTGCACCTGCCGCAACCACTCACCCCTTCCGTCCTTAACTCCCAGGTGTTTACCTGGTGTCTCCCAGGTACCAGACACTGTACTGGCTACTGGGTATGCTGAGGGTAGAAGGACTGATCGGGTCTTTGGCCTCCCTGGACTTGGGACAGATGGGAATGAGTGCTGGGTGTAACAGGGTGCTGAAGGAGAAGTGTGGGGTGCTCGGGACTTGACCTTGCCTCGGAGGTTCTGGTGAGCTCCCCAGAGGAGGTGATGCTCCCACGATGCCTGAGCAATGCAAGAGGTTGGTCCCAGAGACGTCACCTCATGCCCAGCCTGCCCCAGCTTCCTCTCCACACTCCCCGAGGGAAGGGCCGGGATGGCCTCTGGCTCCCCATCAGCAAGGGCAGGCAGAGGTTGTACATCTGGGCACCAGGTCCCTTTCATTCTTGCTTGGGTTGAACAAGTCTCGTATGCTCCCTCTTTTTATTCCAGACGGCTTCTCCAGCCTCAAGGCCACTAGCAATTCCAAAACCTTACTTTTACAGAACAATTCATTGCCTCAATTTAAAAAATTCCCTGAGTATCTCCTATGCTGCAAACAAAGTAAGACAGAAATGGACAAGCCCCAGGGCCAATGTCTGGTTATACTGTAGCAAAGGGGGAGAGTTGGCTGCAGAGAAACCAACAAGAGCCCCTGGGGACCCAGCACTGTCCAGTGTGTGGACATCACTTGTTCATTGACGTCACTTGTTCATTCACTTCCTCTGGGCACAGCTCCTCATGGTTACAATGTCATATTGTGTGACTGCCATTTTTCACATAAAGAAACAGCCTTAGAGGTCTGAGAAATGGTGACCAAGCCACAAGCCCAGATCCCATGGCCCCAGACCTCAACAATGGGAGGGGGTCACCAAGGTTGACTGGAGACTTCCTATGCATCGTCATATTCAAAAGAACGCATGTGCTAGCTAAGTATGGTCACCTCCATTTTAGAAATGGGAAAATGGAGGCCCCCCAAGGACAAGTTACTTGCCCCGGGGGGCCACACAGCAGGTTCACAGTGGAGACTGTAACAGAACATTGATCTCCGGGTTCTCCCAGGAACTGTAACCATCCGAATGGGGGGTGGGGAAGGAGCAGCCAGGGACAGGGATGATGACAGCTTTGTGTTCCAGATTGAAATCCCGATTGTCAATCACCACACCTGCCAGGAGGCCTACGCCCAGATACAGAAGAAGGTGACCAAGGACATGATCTGTGCCGGCGAGAAGGCAGGTGAGAGGCTGGCATGGGACACACGGGGCAGGGGGTGGGGACGGGGTTGTGTGGACACCGCCACCAGCCGTGGTTGGTCTGGTCGGCCTGGGAGAGGGGAGGGAAACGGAGGAAGGTCGTGGGGAGAGGGCTGCTAAGGAATTTCCTCCGTCATTTCCTTCCGAAGCCTGCTCTATCTCCTCTAAAAGAAGACACACTGACCCAGAGCTTTCTCAAGTCTCCTTGACAGCTGAGCCCAGAGTTGGGTCAAATGGTCTGCTGCGCCCTCTAGTGCCCAAATCCCTGTACTACAAGTTAGCGGAATCAGACCTCCTTTGTAATGGGGTCCGCACAAACGGGGCATTTCACTTTGATCTGCATCCCTTTTTTATCCAGGGGGGAAGGATGCCTGTGCAGGCGACTCTGGAGGCCCCATGGTGACCCTGGATAGAGAAAGAGGCCAGTGGTACCTGGTGGGCACAGTGTCCTGGGGCGAGGACTGCGGGAAGAAGGAGCGCTACGGGGTGTATTCCGACATCTACCACAACAAGGACTGGATCCAGAGGGTCACCGGAGTGAAGAACTGAGCTCCGGCACCTGCCCGCTCTGCATGGCTCCCTGGGTGGCTGCCCCGCGAGTTTCCTCATCTGTAAGGGGAATGTCACCCTTTACCTACCTCCCAGACGCCTGCTGAGACTACATTAATTAATACGCTCAGAGCGCTCCCACAGCGCCTGGCATAAACTGAGGGCTCTGTAAACGCGACTCCGCAGACAGAATTCCCCTATAAACCCCTGGCTGGTCCTTAGGGCGAGCTAGCGACACCTCCTCCCCCTCAGCCTCGCCCGGGCCTTCATCTGACCCCGGATGCTCTGGGCTTCCTGGCCACCGTGCAATTTTCCTAAGCCCAATCCCTGCCCTTCCCTCTAAGGAAGCAAAGGAGACACCTTGCAGAGTCTCCTGCCATGTCCCATGGCAGCGCAGTTACAGACATGAACTAGAGATGAAATTGTGAGTGCGCTGAAGCAGAGGAGGAGGGAGAATGGGAGGGTGACTTGGGAAGTCAGACTCATGGTTCTAGAATCAGCTGTGCCCCCAGCTCCCTGGGTGACCCTATGCAAGTCCTTTCCCCTGCCCTATCCCAGCTCCAAGGGCCCTCCCAGCTCTGATTATCTAGGGCACAATGAGACCATCGTCTCTCTAGTGAGAAGTAAGCACAGGCAAAAATTCCACTAGGTTCAAGGAGATTTGATGCACACAAAATGCGGCACCCACCCCAGCCACCATGCCTGGCTCCCGGGGACATAGCCAGGAAAAGTGCTGGCCAAGGGATCCCTCCTTGTACCTAGGCAGCGTCCGCTCTGGGACCCAGCCTTCTTTCCCTTCCTACACAGGTGGGCCCTGGGAGGGGCGGGGGAGGATGGACCTCAGGCACTCACAGCCTCCCTCTTCACATTCATAGCTAGCCCCAGGCAGCCAATACCCTACACCCCGTAGCCATGTGAGGCCGTGAATGCCCCCTCCCCACACACACAGAATGCCTCTCCCATCCAGGAGTCACCTCATCTCTCAGAAAGCTTCTAGGGAACCCATCCCCTCCAGAGCTCCAAGCTAGAAGGTGTTGAAGGAGCAGAAGCCCCAGGTGCCCATCTTCATGGAAGACTTGAGGCCTTGATCTGACTGCAGCTGCTGAAGTCTCCTACGGATAGAGGAAGGCACTGAGGGAAGAGAGCCTATGGGCGTAGTAAGCCCTAGGCTGGACACTCAGGTGATTCAGCGCGTGCCTGTAGTTCCCTGATCCGGTCTGTCTACCTCTCTGTGCTCTGCTGCCTATTCTGTAAAGCAAAGATGGCAACGTGACTCAGCTCCAACAGACACTCACCGTGCAAGCTGGAGCTCTTTGTTCAATGCCAAAGAATTGGGATGCAAAGTTTTGCATTTACCTGAAGCATCCCAAGACACCACAGCTTCCCATTCAGCTGCTAGCTTTGGGTGCCCTGCATGCTTCAGGCTGTGCTGATGACCTCAGGGACCATGAACATGGGGAGAGCATGCATCACACGCCCCCAGCAGCTCCTTGTGGGGGGTGTGGCACATACCTATGTGACTACCTGCTAAGGGGATGAGCTCCCACTGACTGCTATGGAGGGAGAAGGAAGGCCGTTCTGGTATGGAGGTGCTGGGGCTGGGGCACCAGGAAGGCTTCCTGGAGGAGATGGTGCAGGAGCAGAGCCTTGAGGAGGAGGGGCATTTCCAAAGCTAGGATGGAGAAGAGCTGTGCAGATGGGGAGAGAACAGGAATCAGCGTCCACTCAAGCTTTCCTCAGAACCTACCATCTCCACCCACAGAGTGTAGCAGACCCTGCGGACCAGAGCGCATACCTGCAACAGTCTCTCATCTTAGAGCCGATTACCAAACTGGATTAGAACCTTCTCAGGCTGTGAGTGCAGATACTGACCTTGTCCGGCCTGGTTCACCCTGCTGATTCTCCCACCTGCAACTCCATCCCGATTCTGAAAAAAGCTCTATGTGGCTTTGGAATCTCAGTTTCCCCTTGATCCAAAGCCACATGGGACAGGTCCCAACTCTTCTACTGCTGTTAAGGTCCAGGACACCCAAATCTCTCCCAGCACCGGAGAAGCAGAGGGCCAGAGCGCCCACTACAACTGCCTTCTCTAACTCCAGGGCCTCATTCTTGAATATTCGTAGGAACGAGAAACTCACTACCTCCACGTGTAGCCCATTCCAATTTTAAAAGTCCTGCCTCCAAAAAGGTTCTCTCTTCTCTGCAACCCAAATCGACCTCCCTGTATAACAAAAGTGATGGTTTCTGACCACAAGTGGCGTTGTTAGCAGTAATGCTCATGCCCGGATCTCATTAGCAACAGAAGTTGTGCTTATGGGAAACTACACATTTGTTCCAATAAACATCTGCACTGAGTCAAAATGCCTCGTTTGGCCTCTGTGTTTCTCATGCCCTGGTGAGTTGTTTTCATTTTTCAACATTGACCCTATTTGATCAGGGTCATTGTACCATGAACAGAAAGAGACTATGATGGGAAGATGAATTTAAGGCATGTTTTAGCTTTTTCAGATCAGTTGTGTTTGAACACCCCATCTTACTGTTCCTGTAAGTTACCAAAATATTCTAGAATGCCAATGTTTTAGCACCCAAATTTCGTTTCTTGATAGCCAAACACATTCTGAATAACACATACACACACACACACATATGCATAGGTATAGTTTTTATACCCACGTATATCCACTATTTGACTCAGAAGCTAACAGCCCCTTGCCTATGGGTGGCCAGCTCTGGGTTGGAGCCTATGCTTTCTTTGTGCCATGAGCTAATCCTATTCACTGAGGACAGGGGGCCAGGAACCAGAGAAACTCCAGTCTTTCAGGTAAAAGGTAGGCAAGAGTCAGAGGAGGAAATCTAGACGGCCCTGGTGCAGCATAGGTTCACTCTTTTGTTCATTTATTTTTTCCATCTATAAACTGGCAAAGTAACATTTGTCCTACTCCGGTCTGAAGTCGTTGAATCAGATGAATTAGCAAGTGGGACAAACACTTCTGACACCGTAAACGTAGCTCAAATATAAAAAGTTCTATGGGAAATAACAGTCCCTGCCATTTTGAGCGCTTACTGTCTGAGTGAGATTGCACTAAGCTCTTACACCTGTTCTTTTGATAATACCCTCACAACAGCCCATAATAAAAGGGCTAGTACAGCTTCCACTTTACAGGTGAAAAATTGAAGCACAGTGAGATTAAAAATGTGACCCAGCCTAGAAGCAGCAACACAGCAACAGCCACGAGCACACCCAGCTCCCAAATCTTAGCTCAGGCATTAGTCTGTTTTATGTTACTATAAAAAAATGCCCCAGGCTGCATACCTTGTAAGGAAAAGATGTTTATTTAGCTCATAGCTCTTGAGGTTCAAGGGCGTGGCACCGGCACTGACTTCCTTTGGTGAGGACATAGTGGCAAATGAGCTTACGGCAGGGTCATATGTGTGAAGGAGAAATCAGGAGGAGCAGGAAGCCAGAGCATCTGGGGCCCCCTGAAAGCCACCTTAATCCCTCCCGAAAGCACAGCCCCCAGTGACCTAACAGTCTCCCACTAGGCTCTGCCTGTTACAGGTCCTCCACCTCTGAACGCTGCCACACTGGGAGTGGCGGGACAAGCTTCCAACACACCGACCTCTTAGCCCACATTCAAACCATAGTAGTGTCTAATGTCATTCTCCAATAAAAATAACAAGGACTGCTTGAGGAACTGGCTGCTTCTGGGGCTAGGGCAAGAAATTTACAAGATGAGCCTGGAGAATCTTGCAGTACCAGAAAGTAAGAGGGTACCCCAAGAACCTCACAGCGTTGGAGCTGTGTCCAGGAGACACAAGAGCCAACAGGAAGAGTTCCATGGCCAAAGTTAGGATGATTTGAGCAAGAAAGCACACAAAATAGTACTGGATAATCACCCAAAAGCATAAAATAGATACTAGGGTATATATGTCTATGAATAAATGATTGAATAAATAAGAAAGCTGAGAGAGGAGACAAATCTCCCATGAAGAAAAAATGGCAAATAATTTATTTAAATGCATTGCCTTCAAGGAGATGGAACATCATTCTCTGTCTTTTAAGTGTTGGCAGCACAGAGGGACTTCCTTCAAAAAAGTACAGTGATGGAAGGAAGGGAAAACCAGCAACTTGACAGTCAGAGATCCTGATAATGACTCATCCGGGTAACCAGGTTGCAATTAACAGTGACAAGTCGTGTTGACGGTTTGGGTCCTTGATGTGCTATGATGGAAAGGCGTTCTTCCTCCCCACATCCCTTAACCACAGTCTAATCATGAGCACCACATCAGACAAATCCCAACTTGGGGGACAGTCTACAGTGCCCTGGATCAATACTCCTCAAAACTGCTGAGGTCATCAAAAGCAGGAAGATGCTAACAAACGGTCATGGCCAAGAGGGGCTAGAATGGGTTGGGCTGTGTCCCTGAAAAAAAAGATGTGTTAAAATTCTAACCCCAGAAGCCCCCTCATGTGACCTTGCTTGCAAACTGTACCATTGTCGATGTGTCATAGTTCAGAAGAGGCCAAGGGCGAGTGTGTGTGGTGTGGTGTGGTGTGTGTGTGTGTGTGTGTATAGGAGGCAGGACTATAATGCACTAGGACCAGGGTCCTTACGAAAAGAGACACAGAAACAAGGACACACACAAGGAGAACTGCATGCAGTGATGGAAACAGAGCCTGAAGTCCTGCAGCTGTGGCCCAGGGATGCCAGGGGTGTCCAGCAACCAGCAGAAGCTGGACACAGGCCAGGGAGCCCGCTCTAGCACATGCCTCACGGGCAGCCCCTTGCCTGCCCACTCCTGACCTCCAGAGCTGTGCAAGGAATGCTGGTATCTGTAAGCCATGCAGTTTTCTGTGCTTTGTAACAGTCACAGGGCACTAAGATAGGAGGTGCGACCACCAAGTGCAGCGCTGTGTCCTGGATGGAGCCCCAGAATAGAAAAACAGGCCTTAGGTAAAAACCAAGGAAACCTGAATGAAGCACAGACATTGCTTCATAATAAGGTGTCAGTCAAAGCAGTGCATCAAGTGTGACAAATGTGCCCTGCTACATACAGTAAGATGTTAATAAAAGGGGAAACTGTTGTAGGGCATATTGGAACTTGCCCAAAAATCTTCACAACTTTTCTGTAAATCTAAAACGAGCCTAAAAATAAAGTGTTTATTAAAAAATAAAGTGTCTTTAAAAATCAGCTGGGGACGTTAAACAAATACCAATGTCTGCTTCCCACACCCAAGAGATTCCAATACAATGGGTCTTGAGTATGGCCTGGGTGTTTTCAAAAGATCCACAGGTGATTCTAAATTATCTGGTTTTTTTGTTGTTGTTGTTTGTTTGTTTGTTTTCATTTATTTGGATTGGAGAGAGAGAGAGAGAGAGAGAGAGAGAGAGTGCTTCCATCCACTGGTTCACTCCTCAAGTACTATAATCAACAGGGCTGGGCTAGAATGAAGCCAGGAGCCAGGAACTCGATCCAGGTATCCCATGTTGGTGGCAGGGACCAAATTATTTTAGCCATCACTTGCTGGCTTCAAGGGTGTGCACTGACAGGACTCTAGAATCAGCAGCAGTGCGAGGACTCAAACCCAGGCGCTCCAGTATGTGCTATGGCATCCCAAGTGGCATCTTACCCGTTTCATTGGCGCCTGTCCCATTCTCCAGTGATTCTAATGGGCCTCCAGTTGAGCACCACTGCCTAGGTTCTCCTGCTGATATGGAGGAATGTTGGGAGCCCTCTGTTTGTCACGCTTGGGTCTTTGGCTTTGGTCATTCATCTGGTATGAGATAGAGAGGAGGCAGACATCCTGGCGGAGAGTCCCTCAGCAGCCCCTGCCTCTGCTAACACTTCGGAGAGAAGTGAGAGAGGAGTAGAGAGGAAACAGGGCAAAGACCTAGCCCAAAAGCAGCCTCGTCTTCCAAGTCCCTGGTCTCTCTGTGTGCTGTTGGCACCAGAGCCTGTACCTGGAAAGGAATCCACAGATTCTCTGAGCTTGAGGGAAGCAGACAAGCAGGGCCTCTGAAACAATTTCCTGCATCTGGAATGCATTGGCCTTTTTTTTTTTTTTTTTCCAAAAAGATAAAGCAAATGTCATTTGGTTTTTTTTAAAAAAAAAAAAAAACAAGCTCAATTCCCAACACTGAGCTTCTGATCCCAGGAAAAAGACCAGAACCATTTCAACATTTAGGCAGATCACAAAGGCTCCCAGAGAGTCCCCATCCCACCCCCTGCCAAGGAATGAGGTGTTAGAATGAGGGACGGGTGGTGCCCAGTGCAAGTGGCTGAAGCATGAACAGATTGGTGCAGGCGGGAGCATGTCTCCCCCACCAACGTCTGCCAGGCCCAGGAGGTACTTCTGCAAAGTCAGAGGTTGTGACACCCAACCCCTACCAACAGGCCTGCAGCAGGCTGAACCAGCCCTAGCAACCCAAGAGGTACAGTGGGGCTCTCCAGGCCCGTGGTTTCAGCAACGATGGCCTATTTTGAAAGTGAGGATTCTCATCTCCCCTTGGGCCATTTGTCCTGCGACATTACTCCACCATCTCCTGGGACCCTGTGGCTTATTTAATATCTACCCCTTAAGCATTCACACACAGTTCAGGCCTGCCAGTGGGATCCAAGACAACCAAATCCTTCCTTTAAACAACTCTGACATCTCCCTATGGTCTGGGTTTGCATGGCCAAGGCCCAAGTCCATGATGGCAGTCTAGGCCTCCCACTAAGACTTCAAGTACATTTTAAAATTGTGAAACACTTCAAACACCCTGAGAAAAATAAAGATCAAAGTCTGTCCTACTCAGACTTGATGACACAATGAGTCCCTTGCAAGGGGCATCAACAGGACCCCCAAGGAGCTGGTTCCATGAGAGAGAAGATGGAAAGCATTGGAGTCACTGGAAAGCACTGGGAAGCTGGCTCTGAAGTCCTCGCTCTGCTGCTTAGGCTCAGAGAACTGAAGCTAATGTACTACCTGTGCCTCAGTTTCCCCAGCCTCCTTGCTGGTTTCTCCTTGTCTGTCCAAGCTCTACGAATGGAGCCTTCCAGAACTCAGGTCTTAGGTCTCTATTCTTTTCTACCTACCCCTTACTTCCTGAATAATTCTACCCAGTCACATGACGTTTCCCGTCACCTGAATGCTGACGACTCTACAATCCCATCTCTAGCTTGGGGCTGTTCTCTGGACTCCAGGCACGAATACGAATACTCATTTGTCACCTCGGTGGTTTCCAGATTTAACATCTAATAGAACATCAAAAAAGTACTCCAGACTTGACATGTCACGAATCAAGCTCCTGATATTGCCCCAGATGTGTTCCTTCTTCACACAATCTTCCTTGTGTCAGAAAGTAAAAAGTCCATTTTCCCAGTTGTCCAGAACAAAAAAAAAGAAATGGTACCTCTTGGATTCCTTTCTCTCCTCCTGCGCATCTAAGTCATGAGCAAATCCTCTCAGCTCAACCTTTACAATACAACCAGATTCAGCTCCAGCTGTCACCACCCTGGAGCAGGCCACTATTGCTTCTTGACTGGACTGCTCTAGGAGCCGCACAGCCAGTCTTCCCTCTCCCACTAAAAAAGTATATATATATATATATATATATATATATATATATATATATAGGGGCAGGGCCAGTGCCGTGGCTCACTTGGTTAATCCTCCGCCTGCAGCACTGGCATCCCATATGGGAGCCGGGTTCTAGTCCCGGTTGCCCCTCTTCCAGTCCAGCTCTCTGCTGTGGCCTGGGAGGGAAGTGGAGGATGGCCCAAGTGCTTGGGCCTCTGCACACGCATGAGAGACCTGGAAAAAGCACCTGGCTCCTGGCTTCGGATCAGCGCAGCACCAGTCGTAGCGGCCATCTGGGGAATGAACAAATGGAAGGAAGACCTTTCTCTCTGTCTCTCTCACTGTCTATAACTCTACCTGTCAAATAAAAAAAGTATATATGTATATATATATATATATGTATGTACATACACATACACACACACACAGCTACGTATGTATGAAAGACAAAGAGACAGAGGCAAACTGAAGCAGACAAAGATAGATCATTCATCTGCTGGTTCACTCCCCCAGTGCCTGTAACAACCAGGGCTGGGCGAAGCTGAACCAAGATCTAGGAACTCAATCTGGGTTTTGCACATGGGTGTCAGAGACCCAAGTACTAGAGCCCTCATTGGTGTCTCCTAGGGTGTGTGTAACAAGAAGCTAGAGTCAGGAGCAGAGCTGGGGCTCATGCCAGGCACCCCAGTATGGGATGTGAGCACCCCAACAGCACCCACTTTCTTTTTCGTTTTTTTCCCTCTATCATCTGTATTAATGTGGCAATAGTAAGTTGGATAACTAAGCCCCTCCAGTGGGTTTCTGTCTTAATTCAGATTAAAACCGATGCCCTTATGATGAGCTATGGTTTATATGTTCTAATCCCCATTACCACTGTGGCCCCAGATACATTGGACTCCCCACAGTTGTTGAACATTCCAAAGTGCTCCTACCTCAGGGCCTTTGCCCATGCCACTCCCCTCACTCAGCTGCTTCATCTTTTGTCAATTGCCATCTTCTTTGTGAAACCTTCCCTAGACACCCAATCTGAATCGTCACTTCATCCACTTTTTGCCTCTCCTTAGTATTCAGCACCAATATGCCGTACATCATTTTTTCATGTCTAGTTCCTCTATACCTATAGTAACAGCAATTTTGTTGTTCTACCTCCGCCATATGCCCAATGCCTGGACCAACGCGTGACACGTAGCATACGCTCAAAAAAAAAAAAAATGCATTGAACAAATGACTCTTGAAAATAGGCAATGTTTTACTACATTCTCAAAATACCACTACGACCCAATTAAGACCGAGTGAAGAATTAAAGGGCTTGTTTTAGAAGGAGACGATAAGACAGAGACTGAAATTGCACCACTGCCATACTAGTCCTTGTATACGGCAACACCTTCCAAGGCGACTGCCTTTACAAACCCAAATGGCTCTAGAGAAACGTCAAAGAATAAGATGCATGAAAGTGTATTCCAGATGGGAAAGACAAGGACGTTGTTAGGGATGTCTTATATAAGAGAGTTAACCTCGAAAGCAATCGAGGCAGACCGAAGCCCTGGGCTGACAACTGGATGTGTATTGGGAGGCTCAAAGTCAAGGTACCAGCCCAAATACCCTATGGCCTGTTTGGGCTCAGAGGCTTTTGTGAGCAAGGTCCAAGCTGAGAGGTGCCTTTCAAACCACATTCCTCTTTACTTTAAGAATGCAGAAGCTGAAGCCCAGGGGAGGGGAAGACCAAGCCACCAACAGCAACAGCGCTGAAATGCAGGCTGCCTGTCTCCAGGCCAGTGTGCCGTCTGGTAGCTTTGGGATCCGCAAGACGGGAAGGCCTACACTTCCGGGAATGGAGAGGCCTACTTCCAGAGAAGAAAGTCCTTGTCAAGGTCCCTGCGGGTGCCTAAAGGTCAACCAATGAGGATCATACCCACCTCAACCTTTAACTCCCATGCCCTGAATCTATAAAAGGAGCTCTCCCAGTCTCTGACGCGCGACTTCCCCGGCCCCCGCTCTGTTGCTCTGTTGGGACCGGGGAACCTCACCCGGGAGTGGAACCCCAATAAAAGCCTGTGAATTAATCAATTCGTCTGCCTGGGGAGATATGTTACACGCCAGACACCTACAGATGGTGCCGAAGATACCTTACACCGTCTACACCACAACCACAAGTCCACCGTCCCACATGAGGCCCTACCACAAAATAGACACACAACAGGCAAGTCTCATTTCCCTGGTACATGTGGCAGTACCCAAGCAATGCCAAAAATGACTCCAAAGGAAATTCCTTAGCAAGGAGTCCTGCAGAGAACCAGCATGGGGCTTGGAAAAGAACTAAATTCCTTGTGAGGTATTCCATCCAATGGGAATGCAGCCCAGAAATCACTGGTGTTTTCTGTTTGAGGAGACTTTTAAAATAGCTATCTTTGAAGAAGGAAGAGTGGCCACCATACTTCTGGAAAAATGAAGTCATTGCTTTGAAATAAAGACGAGAGGAAGAAAAGGAATGACCCTTCACATATTAAAATAAACCAGTTCTCAATGTTGGGCTGGAAGTGAATTCTTGCCTCACATTTTTTCTCTTTAAAACGTTTACCCAGAACTTAATTGAAATCATGGAGAGAGAAAGCCCTGCAGGTCTCAAAGGGGAAGCTGCCAATTAAAAGGGAAAGAGGGAGAGGGAAGAGCCTGCCGTGAGCGTGTGCTCCGGAGCAGGCGCTGTCCCTGGCAGCACTGTCTGTCATGCTGCACAACAGCCCTCCAAGGCAGAGAGCAGTGTTCCCACTATGGTGAGGAGCAAGATGAGGCTCCAAGAACTTGAGGAACCTGCCACAGTCAGAGAATTGTTAAATAAAGCCAGGTTTTAAGTGTTTCCTGACCCTGAATTTCATAATCTCTTCACCCCAGTACAATGCTGGATAGTTTCTTAAGTTCTCTGTCTTTAGTTCTTCATGCATAAAATAAGGCCCCAGATCTAAGCATCTCTAATTTGTCATACAGCTTGTGGATTCATTATGTTGGGAATTTTCCTAGGTTGATGGTCTTCTCAGTTCACAGGACTCTTACCTCCAAGGAAGGGCTCTCTTGTTGAGCTGGTCCCATCCTACGGGATTTGAGGGAAGTATCAAGCCAGCACATCTTGCTGACCCTACACTAAGGATTCTGGTATCTGAACCCACAATTCAGTGCCTGTAGGTCCCTTCCTGCTTTGAACATCAAGACCAGTGCACAGAAGCTCCAATGAGAGAGGCCATGTATCCTGGAATGTCCCTGAGGAGTTTATTTATGAAATCCAGGGTACATCTAACAAGTTCATCATGTGGCATGTGGCAATGTGTGCAAGAATAATTCCAGAGAAGTCTTTGCAAGACAGGGGCTAAGTCCATAAACAAGTCTATAATTGGGCTGTAAAAGGGGCTACAGAAGAGGTCTCTTTAGGTTGCAGATACTGTCCAAGTGAGCAGAGAGAGTTCTTGATTAAAACTAGGTGAGAGTTGGATTCCTTGGTCTCCCACTATGTTACAGTGGGTCTTAGAATAAGTCACTCCATGCTCTGATGATATTTTGTCCCCTGTGAAATCAAGTGATTGGGTCTCTAATGTTTTTTCTAACATTAACATCCCAAGACTCGGCAAATATTTGTTTCCCTAAATAGCCTTTCAGGATTATAAACCTGCGGGAGTTGTCTGAATCAGCAGTTGAAATGTCCATGTCCCGTGCCAAAGTGCCTGACACTACGTTCCTACTAATGAGGACCATGAGAAGCAGCAGTTATGGCTCAAATAGTTGGGTCACTGTCACTCACACAGGAGATTCTCATTGAATTCCTGGCTCCTAGCTTTAGCCTTGGCCCAACCCTGGCCACTGGCGGCATTTGAGGAGCTCTCTCTCTCTCTCTCTCTCTCTGTGTGTGTGTGTGTGTGTGTGTAAGAATCAGAAAGCCTTACAGTTGGAAGGAGAGTGTGAAAGGAAAGCAGAGGGGATTATACAAGCTCTCAGCGAATGCTTCAATTCTACTCTCGCATGGATGAAATGCAGAGGAAATAGTGTAGTCTGGAAACTGAAGAATAAGCAGGAATTCGCCTTGCAAGGAGGAACACATGGAACAGCATGTGTGAGGAAGAATCACTGTGGCCGCGTGTGGAGGTTGGGCTATAGGAACAAATGTAAGAACAAGGAGAGCAGTTAAGGCCACTGCAACAAAACGGCAGAATAGGAAGTCTCCAGCTCATGTTTCCCCATGGAGACACCGGGGAAGCAAAACAAAAGCAGAAACTGGCTTGAATAATCCCATAGGAGCATGGAAAGTAGTCAAAGGCCCACAACAACCAAGCAAATGCCCAATCAAGAAAAAACTACACAAAAAATAGTGAGAAATTTCAAGATGCTTTTATTCAGCATTAACTCACCCTTCCTTGGTGCAGCGCAGTCCCATTCTGGAAGATGTAGCAGCCCAGCTCCAAATGTTTGCCCTCAGAAAAAGCAGGCCTTGTTTGCAAAGTACAGATCTTATTTGTCTGGGACCACCTGAAGGACTTGTCTCTTCAGCCTGCAGAGTCACACAGAGATCTCCATTCTGGACATCAGCGGGGAGATAGCAGACCAACAGATAGCTGGGGGAAGCACTATAGGCAGAGATGTGCAATAGACCATCTAAGACCCATTGGAGAGGCTGCAGTGAAACTTTGGGGAGTGAAGACATTCAACAGCAGCTCCATGTTCCAGGGACTTTAAAAAAAAAAAACAAAAAAAAAAAAAAACCAGTCCCAGGCAAGACCCAAGAAGACTTTGAACTCTCATCTCTCATTGACTGCTAGGCCCAAGGCATACTCAGCTAATTAGTGAAGGACTTCTCTGGAACAAAGTCAGCCTGGGAGAGGTAGCTATTTCCCCAGACATTCCATGGAAAACAAAAAGAAATCCCCAAACAAATTGAAAACAGGGATCAAGCACATATGTGTATATCAATGTCCATAGCAGCTTTATTCACGATAGCAGAAAGTAGAAGCAACTCAATGCTCCTCAGTGGATGAATGGATACACAAATCATGGCACACACAGACAATGGGGTACCGTCAAGTCTCAAAAAGGAAGGAAGTTCTGATATGCACTACTACAAGGATAAACCTTTGGAACATTATGCTAAGAAAAATAATGAGACACAGAAGAACAAATAGTATGGCTACCATGGCCCTAAAAAAGTGAAATAAACATGAGGGGATAAAAGAAGTGATCTACATATGCTAAAACAAACCAGCTCAACTTTTTAATTTCATAGAGATAGAAAGTTGAATGGAGGTCGCCATGGGGCCAGGGAAGGTGAATGAGGAGTAGGTGGTGATGGGTCCAGACTTTGAGTTTGGGTTGATTAAAAATTTCTAGAGAGGCCGGCGCCGTGGCTCAATAGGCTAATCCTCCGCCTTGCGGCACCGGCACACTGGGTTCTAGTCCCGGTTCGGGGCACCGGATTCTGTACTGGTTGCTCCTCTTCCAGGCCAGCTCTCTGCTGTGGCCAGGGAGTGCAGTGGAGGATGGCCCAAGTGCTTGGGCCCTGCACCCCATGGGAGACCAGGAGAAGCAAGCACCTGGCTCCTGCCTTTGGATCAGCAAGATGCACCGGCCGCAGCAGCCATTGGAGGGTGAACCAACGGCAAAGGAAGACCTTTCTCTCTGTCTCTCTCTCACTGTCCACTCTGCCTGTCAAAAAAAAAAAAAGGTCGGCGCCGTGGCTCAATAGGCTAATCCTCTGCCTTGTGGCGCCGGCACACCGGGTTCTAGTCCCGGTTGGGGCACTGGATTCTATCCCGGTTGCCCCTCTTCCAGGCCAGCTCTCTGCTATGGCCCGGGAAGGCAGTGGAGGATGGCCCAAATCCCTGGGCCCTGCACCCTCATGGGAGACCAGGAGAAGCACCTGGCTCCTGGCTTCGGATCAGCAAGATGCACCGGCCGCAGCGGCCATTGGAGGGTGAACCAACAGCAAAAAGGAAGACCTTTCTCTCTCTCTCTCTCTCTCTCTCTCTCTCTCTCTCTCTCACTATCCACTCTGCCTGTCAAAAAAAAAAAAAAAGATTTTTTTCTAGAGAGGACTGACTGCAGAACAACATGAACATGCTCGGTGCCACTGAAGTAGACAGCTAAGAATGACCAAAATGGCAAACTTTAAGGAACACCAAGGGAGAGAGAGTTTCCAGCACCAGTTTGGTCATGTCAGCTCTGAAGTGCCTGTGAGAGAGCCAAATGGAGCTGGCAATTGCAGAGAGCCCAAAGCGTTAGAAGCCCAAAGAGACTTCTGGCCTAAAGCTGTTGGTTCCATTCATCAGCATATAGATATCAAATGGAAATCTCAGGAGAGATTAGGTCACTTGGGGGATGAGGACAAAGGAGTTGGGTGAGAACAAAAGACTTGGGCCCTCAAGAACACCGCAAGCAGGCGATGGGCAAAGGCAGCAACCTACAAAGAAGACGGAAAGAAGGAAGTGAAAAGCTGAAGTACAGCAGTGGGCAGGTGTCCCTGGGACCCGGTAAAGAGTGATTGATAGCGCTGAACTCCTTTGAGAGGTAGAGAAAGCAGATTCAGGGGCAAGTGGTTAGGATGCCTGCATCCCGTGCTAGAGTATCGGGGCTCTGGCTCCCGATTCCACCCTCCAGCTACTGAAGCCCCTGGGAAGCAGCAGTGATGGCTCAAGGAACTGGGCTTCTGCAGTCCCTGTGGAAGACCTGGACTGAGTTCTCTTCTCCCGGCTTTAGCCTAGCCCATTCCCGACGTTTGTGGACATTCAGGAAGTAAACCAGTAGATGAGAGTTCCCTTTCTCTTTCCTTGCCTCTCTAATAATAATAATAATATCAATAAAAAGTGTGCATTGCATATAACCACAAGATGTCTGCAGGTGACCTCTGTGGGTGGAGGCCAGCCTGCAGAATTTTTTTTAGAAAGCTTTTATTTAATGAATACAAATTTCATAGGTACAGCTTTGAGAATAAAGTGGTTCTTACCCATATTCCCACCCTTCCACCCTGCTTCCTCCCTCTCCCATCCCATTCTTCATCAAGATTCATTTTTAATTAACTTTATATACTGAAGACTAACTCTATATTAAGTAAACATTTTGACAGTTTGCACCCACACAGACACACAAAGTATAAAGTACTGTTTGAAAACAAGTTTTACAGTTAATTCTCATAATACAACTCATTAAGGACAAAGGTCCTACATGGGGAGCAAGTGCACAGTGACTTCTGTTGTTGATTTAACAATTGACACTCTTATTTATGATATCAGTGATCACCTGAGGCCCTCGACATGAGCTGCCAAGCCTATGGAAGCCTTTTGAGTTCACAGACTCCGTCAGTATTTAGACAAGGCCATAATCAAAGTGGAAGTTCTCTCCTCCCTTCAGAGAAAAGTACCTCCTTCTTTGATGGCCTCTTTTTTCCACTGGGGTCTCACTCACAGAGATCCTTCATGTAGAACATTTTTTGCCACAGTGTCTTGGCTTTCCAAGCCTGAAATGCTCTCATGGGCTTTTCAGTCAGATCTGAATGCCTTAAGCAGCCTGCAGAATTAGTGGGAAATGAAGACGCTGAGACAGAGAATATTGACAATCTTTGAAACATTTCGTGGTGAGTGAGAAGAGAAAAGGCAGGATCTGGAGGGGTATGTGGGCTGGAGGACAGGGATCATGGATCCAGGGAGACAGCAGTAGTGTTCAAGCCTGGGCTCCCATCTCAGAGAGGACCAGGTAGAGGGTGTCCAGAGCTGGAGAGTCCTCCGGTTGAAACACCCAGAGACAGCAGCTGAGTTAAACATAAAAGGTAATGCATTGAAAACTGATGGCAGGGGAGCGGGGTTTCATAGAATTGTTTTAACGAAAATATTGAAGAATAAGTCTCTGTAAAGAATAAAATTTGGTCATGCTGAGAATACAAATAGCATGAACTATTTCACAATCATGCCATCGGGGCTGAGGACCACTGGAACTAATTGCGCTCCATCTGTTTTCAGTGTTTTTATCCCTTTACTCATCACTGAAATCCTAGTCAACCTCTCCTGAGCCATGTGCCCCTTGGTTGGTACCAGGTGGAGGTGCACAGTTCCTTGATAATCCCCCAGGCTATAGTCCAGAGGGAAGGTGACTCCTGGAGAAGTAAGTCAGAGCATTTTTTAAAAGATTTATTTATTCATTCATTTATTTGAAAGGCAGTTATAGAGAGAAGGACATACAGAGACAGAGCGAGAGAGAGATCTTCCATCTGCTGGTTCACTCCCCAAATGGCATCAATAGCTAGGGCTAGACCATGTCAAAGCCAGGAGCCAAGAGCTTCTTCCTGGTCCTCCTTGTGGATGCAGGGGCCCAAGGACCTGGATCATCTTTCACTGCCTTCCCAGGCCATTATCAGGGATCTGGATCAGAAGTGGAACAGCTGGGAATTGAACCAGAACCCATATGGGATGGCAGCATTGCAGGCAGAGGCTTTACCCGCTGAGCCACAGTGCTGGCCCCGAGAGTACTTTGACTGAAAAGATGTGAAGTGGGTGCTGAGTCCCCAGAAGGAAGCACAGCTAGAGCACAGCTTCAGTCAGAACCTGGAGCTGTCACCCTGGGAATTCAGGGCAAGGACACAGATCTTGTTTTCAGTTATTCATTCATATACTGAAGCGGTTCCTGTACTCACAGTCCACAGTACAGGGGCATTGCCACCCCATGGGGCACACCCTCAGCCACTGGAGGACAAAACCCAGTGGGTAAACTCCCTCTATCCGCACCCTGAATGATCCTGGATGCTTTTTCTCAGACAGCGCAGATGAGCTGGTGCACCTGAGCATCCAAGCAACAGCTGAGGTGCCCAACTGGGTAAGACTCCTTTCCGTGGGCTTTCCCTCCTGCCCTGCCTTGCCCTCCTGTCTCACTGCTGCTTCCTGGAGCCACACTCCTCAGTAATGGGTAACACTCAACCTCAACTTCTGCTTTCTGGGGACGCAGGCAACACAGGGGGATCAGGAGTGACAGTGAGATGGGACATGTTGGAGTGTCACAGGAGAACTAGGTGCGATGAGCCATGAGCAAAACCTGAGGGAGGCCAGAGAGTACCCGAGATCTAGAGAGACTAGTGGTCACCTGAAAATCCGAAGAAAAACTAGGACCTAAATTCCCAACGCAGGTTCAGAACCCTTACATGATCTCACACTACCACCTTTAAAAGAACAAAAAGCACTCTGCCCTGCTCCAAGAACTTGACTTAAACTAATTTAAGATCTGTGAATTCAGGATCCAGGAAGAATGCACGGTGGGGTGAGGGGGGACTTAAGATACTGTCACAAACACGATGGATGGGCTAGGGAGGTGAGATCTGCAAGAGATGGCCCAGCTCATTGATCCCTTTATTTAACAGATCTTTACTTAACAATAGAGGTGAAAAAGTACATGATGTCTGGGCTTCTTGAGGCTTCCACTCTGGCGTACCCAAGCAATTGTAACAAAGTTTGATGAGTGTGGAGCTGAGTCATGGAGATCTTCAGAGCAGCAGCAAACCAAGAGGAGCAGGTGTACTGGAGGAAGGGGCAGGTCAGATCTGCAGGACATACGGTGGGAGTGCAAGGGCAGCTGAAGACTGAAAAATGGAGCTCCAATCCTAGACTGCCCACGACATGTCATTAAGGTAACCTTAAAGCCCAGTGTTTATAAAGCCGGACACCAAAGTAAGTCTGTTTCTCAGTTAGAAGCCAGTACGCCAAGCAGCACAGGTGGATCACCTGGGAGTTTTATTCTACTTTGGATAGAACTCAGGCTCCGCCCCTAATAATTCTGAGCCTGCTGGTCTAGGGTGGAGGCTGAGCACTGGCATTTTTGTAAAAGCTCCTTGGGATTTACAATGTGCCACCAGGGCTAAGGTCCTCGGCAGTAAGCAGGGACCTTGGAAAGATTGGCCCTGTATTGTCCACTGTATCTCAGAACCCAAATCAGGACTTGGAGGTCGGTGCTCAGGATGCATGGACAAGGAAATGAATACTGATCGAATGGAGGGCAGGAAGTCACAGCTGCCCACCCAATCAGAGCAAGGGCAGGAGTGCGACTGACTTTGAGCTGATCTCCTGAGTGACTGACTTGCCTTTCTCCCAACTATGGACAGAACTGGCCCAGAACTGGAGCCTGTGGGTGCCCCCATGGTGGGAAGAGCTGCCCAACAGCCTGTCACAATCCAGGGACAGTGTGGGGAATCTCAAACAGGAATGAGCCTGATTGAAGATCTCTTGTCCACCACTTTCTGTTAACCACTTTCTATTGAAGAGGAGGGCGGGGGGAAAGCGAAGGAGGAGCTGGTTATTCACAGATGTGGGATGTGTGAGCACAAGGCAGCATCCATCCCACCTTCTCCTGCCTTCCCATCAACCCCATTCCACACACTTACCAGAAAATCTTCTCTCCTCCTACACCAAACCATATTGCACCCCATTTTAAAAAGTTTTTTTTTTATTTTCATGTTAGTTGAAAGACATAGAGAGAGACAGAAATACAGACAGAGAGCTTCTATTCTTGATTCTCTCCCCCCGCCCCCAAATGCCCACAACAGCCAGGGCTGGACCATGTGGAAGCCAGGAACCTGGAATTCAATCCAGGTCAACCACATGGGTCACAGAGATCCAACAGTCTGAGCCATCACCACTGCCTGCCAGGTGCATATTAACAGGAAGTTAGACTCCCAAGTGGAACCAGGACTCAAACCCAGGCACTCCAGTGTGGGATGCAGGCGTCCCAAGTGGTATCTTACCCACTGCCCCAAACGTCCACCTGTGCATCGCATTTTAAAGTGATGTAAGATTCTCCCATGTATCTGCGCACCTATCGCTGGTAAGAGGACACATGCCTGGCCAAAGGGGAAAAGCCACTCAGCTCTAGCTTCCACAAAGAACTCAGGAGGCCAAGCCACGCCCCTCCAGCGCCCATCAGCACTGCTGAGAATCTATGACATTTGGTCCCTGAATTCTGGAGATCCATCATTAAAAACGGAGGGCCATTGTATTTGCTTCCCCCAGGCTATTGTGCTATTGCTAAAGCTGTCTTCTAAACCTCACCTAAACATTCTGCCAGTTCACATGCAGGGGAAAACCTAGCACTACAGGACTCCAACCCAACCCCCAGTCTTCCAGCATGCAGACCCCAAAATCTGTTGTCGCACGTGCAGAGAAGCCAGAATATGGGAACCTGGAAAATAGAAGCCAGGGCCCCTGTGGACGCAGCAGCAAGGGACAGCCTGGTGTCACCATCCGTCTCCCTTCAAGGAAAACCTCTGCTGTGTGCATGGAGGCAGAGCTGCAGGTGAAGCTAACAGAGAAGGCAAAGAGGTTCATTTAAGGCTACAACTACAGATGCAGAGATAATATGAGGTAGGGTAGGGGTTTAACAAGAGAGCAGGGTCGAGCTCATTGCTCTAACAAGGCCTTTTGAGGTCACCTAGACCCATAGTTTTTAAACTTTTTAAAAGCAGTTGGATTGTGGGTTTTGTTTTTTTGTTGTTTTGTTTTGTTTTTTGGTATAAAATTCTTAAATGGAACTCCATCTAAGGTAGCACTGCCCTGATCCAAGGGAGAGGAAGCAAGAGTTAGGGGTGGGCAGCTGGACTAGGAGCTGGAAACAGGCTTAGTCTACCTTCTAAGCCAAAAGTCCCTGGGACACCTACCCAGAACGTTGAGGTTCTGGGTTTCACTTGCAAAAGTCAGTGATCTAGCCCAAACCGTCAGTGCTACAGATGGGAAAACTGGGTAACTCCAGGGTCCCCAGTGAGTCACACCCCATTCCCACCCCAGGTCTCTCCTCGCCCCCTCCCCCACGGTCAGGCACACCAGGGGAATCTTAGACGGAGCTGCGGAAGGAGAACTGCAGGTAGATAATCAGCAGCAGGACCGTGGCCCAAAACAAGCACCAGGGGATGGAGCAGAAGTTGCATCCCGAGCCTCCCTCGGCCTGTGGCTTGGTGGGACTGGGCGCCCGGGAGAAGGTGTAGGTGGTAGCCTCCTCCTCCAGCAGCTTCTCGCTGGGCTTCCAGTGCACGATGCCCTCCTGGCAGGCCTCGCAGAACTCGCCGCGGTGCCGCCGGTTGTCCTGGCGGCTGGCCACGTGGATGCGGTACTGGCCGCCCCGCTCGCCGTAGCACTGCTCGCGCAGGCTGGTGATGAGGTTGTCCACCAGGCCCTCGATGTTCTCCTCCAGCATGCTCGACTCGTCCAGCCGCGCCGTGCCGCACTCGTAGCACAGCTGCTTGAAGACGCGCATGCGCACCGAGCCCGCCCGCTGGGCGCGGTCCAGGTGCATGTGGAAGAGGATGACCACGTGGGGCGACTGCCAGGTGTGCCAGCACCAGGAGCAGTGGAACCTGCGGGCAGGGGAAGGAGGGGTGGGGGAGGTGTCGCCTCCCAGCGACAGTCCTCCCTGGGGAGGCCACAGAGGCGAGGCCTGGAAGCGGAGGCGGAGTGTTTACTGCCCTGTGGGTCCGTTAGCTCCGGCCTCCTCCTGGCGAGCACCCCTGGGACCCCAGCAGCCTCCTCAGGAGCCCGGCAATGGAGCCACCTGGCACCCAGCAGTGCCCCGGAGCCTGCCTCCCGCAGCCCTCCCAGGCTCAGCTCCCCGCAAGCCAGATGCACACGGGGCGGCACCTGGTTAATGCCCAGGGCCGCTTCCGGTCTGTGGTCCTTAGACAGGGAGTGCGCAGACCTTGGAGGTGGAGGCGGTGTGTTGACAGCCCCGTGGGTTCATTAGCTTTCCCTGGGAGGCCGCCTGGCCCGCCCCGATGTGAGCGCCCTTGAGACTGGAGCCGGGAACCAGCCTCGCTCCGCTCCCTTCCTGCTTCCCAGAGGCCTCTGCTCCCTCCTCCCCCCTGCCTTAGGGCCTTGCCCGGGGTCCGTCTCTCTGGGCATCATTCCTCATCTTTAAGTGGGCACGGTGCACTAGAGGAACCCTTTCTGTGAGTCTGATAGCACCAGGGAGGAAGCACCGCTGGGCCTGCATGTCAGCAGGGATCGTGGCCCGGCTGCATCCAGCCCAGGAGGGAATGACCCCTGGACCATCCCCGGCCAGTGCCAGACAGTGCCGCCTGAGACCTGGAAGAAGGCCGCAGTTGCCCAAGCCTGACTGGAGCCAGCCAGGTCAGCAGGAGCCGCACGCCCTTCCCGCTCAGCCCCTCGGCCTTTCCGACCATCACTAAGTTCCTTCGCTGCGACAGCACTGCTGTCAGCTGATTCAGGACGCCTCTCTCATCTTCTTGTTTACTCACATCCTTTAGGAACTGCTTCCAGCTCTCAGACTAGACTACAAAATGGATTGAAAACTGTCAGAAACAGAGGGACCTTGGAAATCACCCAATTGGTCTTTCGTTTCACTCTGAGACGTAGAGCATAAGAGAGTCACCCTCATGCACACAGCTAGTTAGAGGCAGGGCCAGTGCCCAGCACTTCACAGGTGCCCAGTGATGGTTCTCCAATGGGATTGTATTGAACAGGCTGAGAGGAACCAGCCGCCTTGCTTCTGATGCCCAGGCTGCAGCACTAAGCCTCCAGCTGGCTGCAACTCCCTACTGCTTCCAGCCTGGGACAAGTACGAGGGACTGATGTCCCAGGGCCAAGTCTTTACACCAGAATCTCACGGACAAGGATGCTGGAAGATCATCTCAGGTGTTTCTGTACATATGAGTACAAATTACCTAGGAGTCCTCGTAAAACGCAGGTTTGAATTCAGGCCTAGAGTGGCACCCAAGATTCTGCCTCTGTTGCAAGGTGCAGGTGGTGCTAATTCTGCCACTCCATGAACCACAAGGCAAAGGTGTAGGCTAACTCCTCATTTTGCAAAGGGAGAAAGAGGGTTCCAAGAAAGAGACTGAATCACTTGAGGGCCATGGAGCTAAGGGTGGTGCCAGTTTATGGCACACCTCTTGTGTTCAGTATGTTTGACTAAAGGCAGTGAAATAGGTTTAAACTGAATTATCCCAGGACCGGAACACAGATCCTTTGGCCCTAAGCACCTCAAGCTCTTGCCTCTCTGTTTTCAATTACTTTCTAAGAGATTTTAAAATCTGAAGCTATGTAAAATGTATGCATTAAAGATTAATATATCCTACCTCTTTGTTTCCCAGAGGGGAAACTGAGGCTCAGAAAAAGTTACACAGATGATCAGTGGGAAAGCAGAATCAAGCTGAGGTGTCCCAGCCCCCCATTAGGGACCCGTCCTCTGCCTCCTGGTCTGCACTCCCCTAACAGTGAGGACAAAGATAAGCACCTGGGTTCTCCATGTCTCCAGCTGTCCTTGGGAGGTGCCTACAGCTAGGTACCCAGGGGCTTTCTGCAGGGCCCCCACTTCCTGGCTACTCACCTGCCTGAGGCATGCAATTCCAAGTACTGCTTCCAGCCAGGTGCCAGCACGTTGTGCTTGAGGTTGGGGTCTATGATGAGGTCCCAGCTGTCTGCTGGCTTTGCTTCCTCCATCTTCTCATAGAAGACTTTCTTCCATTCACCTGTGGTCACACTTTTACACATGGTCTCGTCGGGGGTGAGGGAGGGCAAGCTGCACCTTAGCGAGAGCACAGAGAAGGAGGGCAGGTGCAGGGCAGGGCAGCGCAGTCTCCACGGTCTAAAAATCCTCATCGACAGGACCAGCAGGAAGCAGGACCCAGCTCCCTCCTTTGTCCGCAGTGGAACCTGTTTCCACGGCAACCAGGCGAGGTGCCAGGAGACTGAGCTTGGAGAAGAGGGAGTCTCCAAAGGGATATCTCAGGGCCCTGAACTCTGGTGATGGAGGCAAGTTTCTGGGTCTGGCTGATCCGAGATAGAGTAGAGAATCTGACGAGAGACTGAGCTTCTGACCATCTCACCCAGGCCTACAAAGGGCACGGAGAAGTGAGGACTTGGGAGCAGGCTCAGTTTCACCTTGCATCCCTCTGGAGACATCATCAGCATCTGGCTACTATGGTAACCATGATGCCTTAGGGAGTCAAGGAGAAATAAGGGGTGGAGAGATGTAGGCTCGTTAGTAGACAGCAAAAATAATAGACTCTCCCTCTACACCCTCCTGTCTTTTGACCAGGCCTTTGCCATGTTCTAAACACAGTTGGAGATATATTAAACCACAATTAATTGTTGCCTCTGTACAGATCAGGAGCTCGGGACTTACCTAGCCTACAGAAAGCAAAGCTCATATCCAAATCCAACCTGTTGACCCCATACCAATCCATTCATTCTCTCATTTCAATCATATCCATGGGTCAGGCTCCATGCCAGAGACTTATAACTGGGCATGTACCCAGTGAGCATAATGCCATGGGATCTCTTCTGTAATGGCCATGAGCAAGAGCAGGCACTTGTGTGCACAGATGGGAGCCATTGCATCAGCCAGGCAAAGGTAGACAGGATGATTTCCAAATTGATTACAGAAGAGCAGAAGAGGAGCACTGGTCACATGCAAAACAGCCTTTATTGCAGATGCCTCTCAGGCTACTGTTTAAATAAATTATTTGCCCTTCAGTAGGTTTATTCATAGGAAACTTACAACAAACAGATAAAACAAAAGTAAGATTCTTCCATAATACTCATACTAAAGATGAGTGCTATTGATATTATGATGTACGTACTATATCTGTGACATGTTTTAAATAACAATATAGCATGAATATTTTTCTAGGTCATTAATGTTCCACAGTAATATTGATATGGAGGTACTAGGTGGAAGTTAGATAGGAATAAGTGAACTGGAATTCATTTAAAAAAATGTATTTATTTATTTGAGTAAAGAGTTACAGAGCAAGGAGGAGAGAAAAAGAGAGAGAAATCTTCCAGCAACTTTTTCATTCCCCAGATGGCCTTAATGGCTAGGGCTGGACCAGGCTAAGACCAGTAGTTTCTTTCAGGTCTCCAATGTGGGTGGCAGGGTCCCAAGCACTTGGGCCATTTTCTGTTGCCTTCCCAGGCATATTAGCAGAGAGCTGGCTTGGAAGTGGAATAGCTGGGGCATGCACTAGTTAGTGCCCATATGGGATGCTGGCATCACACGTGGTGACTTAACCCACTGTGCCACAACACAGGCCCAGAGCTGGAATTTCTGTCAGCCCTGCATTGTGACTCTGTCCCCTTACTTGTCAGTCTAGTACACCTGCTTTTCCCTGCAGCACCTGCATCTCACTGGGACCAGGAAGGAGAAGGCACCATCATGGCCATGTGGAAGTTGAATTCCATGAAGACACCATAAAGCATCCTGAAAACTTCAGGCACACCAAACTCCACTTCATTTGTTTATTCAATTACAGCACCACTCCCCATCTCATAAATGAGATGACAACTTAGAAGGGGGGCCTTCTTTGGCTCTGGGCTTTGGGACCATGCTTACATGTCCTTCTCTGGCTCCTCCAACTCTCTTTCCTCACAGGCAACGCTTTGGCTCACTCATGATGGGTATATCTCCATGTGGGATGGTCCACACTCAAGCGTGAATGCGTATTCACTCTCTTTCTCTTTTTAGTAAACCCTGCTCTCGCTTGAGTACAGGGTTCATGTCTCTACTTTGAATTCTTATCTCTTTGGCAACAAGTATCTGGAACAAAGATTAAGAAGCATAGGCTCATGAGAACAGCTTGCAGACTGTTTATCTGTGTTCTGTTTTATGGATGGGCATGATTTATTTAGCCAATCCTGCATTTGGGAGCATTAATGTTTTATTTCCATTTCCCACATTTCTACCTATTTGCGTAGAACTTATCAATGGCATTGCAGAGAGCGGAGACAATGTTTCCTGCAGTCAGAAAATCCATCTCCTGGCTCTAATTTCTGCAAAAGCAGGGTGTGATGAGCAGAATATAAAGCAGGCTCTTCTGACATGAATTACACAGAGCCTGCAAATCTTAAAGCTTAGGTATGAAAAAGAAGAGTCCAGTCTCCCATCTGATACCAGATACCATCTTACTAATGCTCCTTCTGCCTCTGCCTGAATGCTTGATGCCTTGTTTTACAGAATTTGAGCCTCCATTTCCTCATGTTGGCAATACATAGGATAATAAGGAAGAAATGTCTGCAGTGATTAAAAGCAGAGGCTCTAGAACCACTCTTTTTTTAATTGCTTATTTCCTCGTGGGTCATCATTCTAACCCATTTAAGTTATATCTTTTCATTCTGGTATGTTAGTACACTTTTCATTTATTTAAGATAATTCCAGCTTACAGTTCAGGACTGGGCGACCCCCTGGTCATGACAGATGCAGAAGAACAGACACATGATGAGCCAGAGTAGAGGGAGGAGAGCTAGACAGAACTTGAACTCAAATGATAATCAGCTGTCTCTTGAGAACTACCCGCTGGAGATATGCCCCAAACAAATTAAGCTCCTCCAACCAGACCTGCCTCTCAAATGCCATAGGCATATCAAACTTCCACTCTTAATCCATCAACCTTTAGCATTAAAGAAAAAGATCCATGTCATTCTCTAATACAACACACAATCAACTCCACTCCCAAAAAGTCTCAAAGTCTTAACTCAGTAC
Organism: Lepus europaeus; assembly: GCF_033115175.1. Classification (NCBI taxonomy): domain Eukaryota; kingdom Metazoa; phylum Chordata; class Mammalia; order Lagomorpha; family Leporidae; genus Lepus; species Lepus europaeus. The sequence goes on from NC_084828.1 coordinate 92,449,446, forward strand.
AACATCAACTCAAAAGCCCACTGTCCTCTCAGAGGTTCAAGGCAGACTCTTAGCTGTGACCTGTATAATCAAAAACAAGCTACATTATTCTAAGACACAATGGTGAGGCAGGCAAAGGGTATACATTTCCTTTCCAAACAGGGGAGTCAAGGAAATAGAGAATATTAATTGGATCAAAGCAAGACTGAAAACCTGCAAGGCAAACATTATTCATTTCTATGGTTTTATGTCTGGCACCCTGGACACACTGTATTAGGGGATAGGCTTCCAAATGTTTGGGCAGTCCTGTCCCGATGGCTTTGCTACTCACAGCTCATGTTTCTCAAGATGTAATCTAGGTGGAATCCTTCATATCTCCATTGCCCTGCTGGTCTTTGCACCCACGGCTGCTTTCTGAGGCTGCATATTGATGTCTGCAACTTTCCCAGGCTAGCTCTCACACTGCTGGTAATTTTTCTTGGCTAGTGTCTTATGTCACTGGTCCCTCTCCTCTCCTGCTCGGGGTTTCCTCTGCAGCTCCAGTTTCACAGCTTCACTATGCCATGTGTCGCTTCACTCAGGGGTTCCAGCCCTGCAGCACCACTCAGCGTGGCCTCCCGGGCTTTCCTTTGAAATCTGGGTGGAATTTGCCATGACCCCATAACTATTGTGTTCTCTGCATGCTGGCAAAGCCAGCAGTACATGGGTGACACCTAGGTCTTCCACCAGCAGGAGCTGTGCCCGGGCCTGCCAAGTGAGAATCCAGGGCTGGTCCAGGGCAAGCGGGATACCCTGGAGCTCCTTTGTGAAAGAATCTATCCTGGAACATCTCTGAAATTGATTAGAACTTCTATGTCTTTCTTCTTAAAAAAAAAAAAAAACAGGAAAGAAAAAGGTTTGTTCAGTTTATAGTGTGGAAGTTACAATTAAGGAGCAGAAGGCCCCATAGGCCACCATCTGATGGAGGCTGGTCATGCTAGGTCTGGGGTAGTGATTGCATGGTGAATCAGGAAGCAGGTAGATAGCAAGGCAGAACTTGAACTCAAATAATAATCATCTCTCAAGAACCACCCTCTGAGAGCACACCCTAATGACCTAAACAGTTCCCAGCAGACCACTTCTCAGATGCCATCATTAGATCAAATCTCCAGCCTTAATCCATAAACCACTAACATTAAGACATCAGAGTTTAAACACTTGCATGAGTTTGGGGGTGCAAGCCTACTCAACCCCTAACAGCTGGTAAAGCATATGCTGTGATTTTCTGCAAATACATGTTTAATTTGCATTGTAATGTTGTGGACATGGGTATTCTTATCTCCATTCCAGATTGTTGTCTCACACAGAGATAAGAATTCTAAGCAGAGACATGAATAAAGGTGCACAAGGTGAGAGGAAGATGTATCCAAAATGTGAGAAAGTGAACAAGCATCGACATGTGAATGTGGACCAACCCACCTGGAGAAATATGCATCAGGAGTGGGCCAAACGGTCACCCAAAGTGAGGGGGAGTGAGAGAAAAACCTGAGTAGCACCCACAACCATGGGCCCTGGTGGAAAGAGGGCCCTCCCCCATTTCCAGTCTCTTTTACAAGTAGGCAATGGCTCTTTAACATTCTGAAGCCATCTAGGAAGTTTCTGTCACTTCCATAGACTCCATATGGAGCTTAATATCCATGCAATCATCAAGGCAACGCCCCCTTCTTAGTCCTGGATGAGACACAGGGGTCTTGTAAAGGTGGGTGCTGTTGGCTGACAGACACAGAGGTAACATTTCATTGTACAGCTGTTAAGATTTCCAGCTCACTCAGATGTAGCTAGCTCCTTGCCTAACCACACCATATCAGTAACAGCCATCATTTAGAGAACTACTAAATACCAGGCATTATCTTAAATGCTTTACCTATATAAGCGTATTTCATCTTAATGGCAACCTTATAGATAGGGACTATTAAAAGCAATTCCATTTTTCCAATATGTAAGCTAAATCACACCAATTATAAACAGTCCAAGATTCAACAGTTCAAGATTCAACAGATTCAACTGGGATCTGAACCAATATGACTGTCTCCAAAGCCCCAGCTTTAACCGTTGTTCTGCCCTGCATGGAAACTTAACTATAACACTTGCTAATTAAATGTGTATTTCTCTCTTCTCATCACATGCTGTGACTCCAAGAATTGGAAATGAAATACTTATCCTTTTAACAGCCACACTGAGGCCACAGCCCCTCTCCGGGAGGAACAGGGTGTTGTATTTGACCATCCAGACTCCCTGTTACTACTGGAGATGCTGCCTCTACTGCTGAACTTAATGAAGCAGTAGCATCCACAGACCCTTGATGCTCAGTGTAAATATTTTAGAGCTGAAAGACATTTATCCTTAAATCTCACCCAAAAAAGTACAATTCTGAAAGTCATGTCTGGGCACGCCACCCTGTGAAGCCATAATCATTTGGTACTGGTTACTCTGGCTCAGTGGAACAAGCGCAGTACTGGGGGTTAGGAGATAAAAGGACACATCACAGCTCTGCTACTGGCTTTGCGACCTTGAGCAAGTCAATTTCCTTCTCTTGGCCACAGTTTGTCCATCTTTTCAATGAAAAAATAGAGCAGATGACAACTCTAAGTTCCCCCTCTGTAGCCATGTATTGTCTCAAAAAGCTTTATACTTATAAACCTGAATCCTTAGAGAGCAAGAAGTAGAATGGAGGCCATTGGAAGGGAGAAACTTATAACGTGCTATACCAGGTGGCACCTTGAGCAAGTCCATGTTTCCTGGGGGCCTGTCACATATTTGAAGAGTTCTGGCAGGTGTCACTCTACCAAATTTTCCCTGTACACACTAAGGACAGAAATTAAATTTAGAGCCACTGAACAATACCACTGGGAAGAACTTTAAAGTTCTTAAACAGCCTATATCAAACTTCCAACACTTCAAGTCAATATTCTTGCCTCTTATCAAAGACAACAGACACACAGATGACCAGCCTCAGAGATGTGATGGGAGCCATCTCAAGTGGTTGCCACTGGCCAAGGTGAGAATGGAGGTGGGAGACCTCCCCAGAAAACACATGAGGCTGAGAAATTGAAGAGCATTACCCAATCCCCAGAACGAATCCTCTAGAAGTATTTTGCACTTGTTGCTACAATAAACACTATGATGAAAAATGAGAAGACAGAAAGTAAGAATCACCACAGATGTGTGTGTGTGCACGTGCTTGTGTGTGTGACCAGCTGATGCAATCCCCATTGGCACAAATTAAGTTTAATTTAGAACTTGAGCTCGCTATTCAGAGGTCCATGTAAAAAACCCTTCTGTATAACAGTGTTTTCCCTCATAAATCTATCACGACAAAAAAAAAAGAAAAGAAAAAGAAAAACCCCATGGTGTATGACTTCCTCTTTATGAAATGATCTCTGAATCCACAATTTAGACTCTGCCAATCTAGACATTTTTAAAGCTGTTGACCTCACTCTGGTCAATTTCTTAAAGCTTATGATCATATTTTAAATTCATAAAATGAGAACCATTGTTGTGGCTCAGCAGTTTAAGCCATCACTTGTAACACTAGCATTCCTAATTGATTGAATCTCAGGAAAGCAGTGGAAGATGGCCAAGTATTTGGGATCCTGCCATTCAGTGTGGAGACCTCAGTGGAGTTCCTGGCTCCTGGCTTCAGTTTGGCTCACTCCAACCATTGTGGCCATGTGGGGGAGTGAACAAGTAGATGGAAGATCTCTCTGCCTGTCTCTTTCTGTCACTCTACCATTCAAACAAAGAAAATAAATCTTTTTTTAAAAAAGAGCTAAATTCTGCAAAAAGCAACCAAAAGAGAGCTAGATACAGAAAAACATTTAAAAAGGTTACAAAATGGTTTAAAGCCAAATCACCATCTAGAAAATAGAATGATGAAAAGTGTAGAAAGAAAACTATATCTCTAATTTGTTGTTTGGCCCAACAGGAAATGCCTTATAAAGCTTATTATTGTGTTATTACTTAACAAAATACTACGAAAACAAACGTGCGCATCTTGAAGCAATGCAGTAATGAAAAGTGATTCTCAGCTAGGGTTATTCTCTATCCCTCTGTGGCATTTGGGAAGGCTAGGGCTGTTTTGTGGCACTGGACTACTGACTAGAAGTTTCTACCAGCACTCTGTGCTCAGGGACCAAGAACCTAAGTGTTCCTGACATCCGCACAGCAAAGACTCTTCCTGCCTCAAAATCATGAGCCAAGAGGTAAGTCCCTCCACAGCTGCTGCTCTAATGCTACAAAGAGCCCAGTTAGCAGACTCAGCTTCCAGTTTAAAGGGATCATGATTTTCTTCCCTGCTGGAAACATTCCATCCTTGAAAACCGACATCTCTAAAGCAGGAGAGCTCCACGTTTTGTGGAAAGGAAGCAAGAAGTAAAATCACTGAAGTACCACTAGGATAACTTTTAGAGAGCTATTTTCTACCTCCATAATTCTCAAACTGAGAAAAAGCAGCACTGTATTTTGGTTGCTAATTCAAAGCATATGCCACTGTTTCCAGTCCTATAAGGTGCTGCCACCCAGCTGGTTCCATAATCCAGTCTTCCAAAGATCAGCTCACTGTTCATTCAAACCGGCTGCTTCACAGTGATGGTGATATGGTAAGGCCAATGAATTCCATGAGCTTTAAAATGAGTCAGAAGCAAAGCTATGTGGCATATCACAATGCTAAATAAGCTATCCTTTAAAGCCACTGCTGAATGCCCAAATGCTAACACAGAAATCAACACTGATCCTTTGACTGGCGTGTGATGCCAGGAGCGATTAGCCAACTGCCTGGTAGCAGGTTAACCACATTAGACCATCTCCAGGAGGGGAGGTAGACTGTTACTGCAGACGTGGAGTCTCCGTCCCTCTCCACAACGCTTCTGCCATTCACTGTTACTGTCTTCCCCTGCTTAGCCTTCCTCCCAGCAATGTGGTTGGTTTCCTAGAAGAAGGAAGTGTCCAGGCCTCCTAAGGCTGAGGTCAGAAATTCCAGAACATCATTCCTGTTATGTTGGTCAAAGCAATCACAAGAATGGCCTGACTTAAGGGAGAGGGAAATTGGTACCTCTTCATGTAGTGCCTACAGGATGGGAAGGAATTGGGGGAAGCTACTTTGAAGATTTGACCTCCATGGCTGACCATTTTTCCTTATCCTCCAAAAAGCTGTGCACATTCGAGAAAGCTATGTCAAATTCTATGATGGAGTGGATTTTGACATTATTTTGTTAAGCAAATAAATTAAGTATTAGAGAAGTAAAATAGCCAGAGTTAGCCAGTTCAATCCAATGTTTTTTGTTTGTTTGTTTGTTTGTTTTTTTTTTTTTGACAGGCAGAGTTAGACAGTGATAGAGAGAGACAGAGAGAAAGGTCTTCCTTCTGTTGGTTCACGCTTCAAATGGCTGCCTCTGCCGGCGCACTGCGCCGATCTGAAGCCAGGAGCCAAGTGCTTCCTCCTGGTCTCCCATGCAGGTGCAGGACCCAAGGACTTGGGCCATCCTCCACTGCCATCCTGGGCCACAGCAAAGAGCTGCACTGGAAGAGGAGCAACCGGGACAGAATCCAGCGCCCCAACCGGGACTAAAACCCGGGGTACCGGCGCTGCAAGCAGAGGATTAGCCTAGTGAGCCACAGCAACAGCCCCAGTTCAATCCAATTCTATCACATGGCCAGAAGGATACAGTATGACTGCTCCCTTTGGAACACAGCAGAGGACTCCATCACAAGTATGTAAGTTCACCACTACCTCCCACCTCTGCATGCCAGATCACGATCCATAGGAATCCCTACCTCTCCAGCCTCTTCCCCTCACACACTGAGTTTCTATTTCAAGCTATCACCCAATTTTCTGAGACTTTGCTGTCACTGACCAGGACAACATCAGAGCTATACCATGGCTCACATGTTTCTCAGTCACAGCCTCAAATCTAAACTCCCCCAATCTTCAGGTTCTTGAACTCTTACCCTTATAAAACACTATACTTTATTTTTTGAATGTATGTCCTGGTCTTTGAAAAGACTCTATCAGGAGATGTTCGACAGCTATCACCAGGGGAAGTGTGTCATGGTCCAGGGAGTGAAAGGACATACTGGAGAGAAATTACCACATCCTCAAAAATCTCTCTTCCTTGTTTTCAGGATATCTGATATAAGTAAAAGACAGCAAAGCTACATCTGAAGAATTTGTGTCCCTTCATACTATTATGTCAGAGCCTCCACTTAGGGCAGGTGTTCAGCCTAGTGATTAAGATGACTGTGGGGGGCTGGCGCCTCGGCTCACTAGGCTAATCCTCCACCTGCGGCGCTGGCACCCCGGGTTCTAGTCCCAGTCAGGGCGCCGGATTCTGTCCCGGTTTCCCCTCTTCCAGGCCAGCTCTCTGCTGTGGCCAGGGAGTGCAGTGGAGGATGGCCCAAGTCCTTGGGCCCTGCACCCGCATGGGAGACCAGGAGAAGCACCTGGCTCCTGGCTTCGGATCAGCGAGATGCGCCAGCTGCAGCGGCCGTTGGAGGGTGAACCAACAGCAAAAGTAAGACCTTTCTCTCTGTCTCTCTCTCTCACTGTCCACTCTGCCTGTCAAAAAAAAAAAAAAGTTGACTGTGGGGGCCGGCGCTGTGACACAGTGGGTAAAGCTACTACCTGCAGCACCTGCATCCATATGGATGCTGGTTCGAGTCCCAGCTGCTCCACTTCTGATGCAGCTCTCTGCTATGGCCTGGAAAAGCAGTAGATGATGGCTCAAGTCCTTGGGCCCCTGCACCCGCGTGGAAGACCTGGAGATAGCTCCTGGCTCCTGGCTTCGGATCAGCGCAGTTCTGGCCATTGCAGCCATCTGGGGAGTGAACCAGAGGATGGAAGACCTCTCTCTCTCTCTCTCTCTCTCTCTCTCTCTCTCTTCCTCTCATCTCTTTGTGTAACTATGACTTTCAAATAAATAAATAAATCTTTAAAAAAGAGAGATGGCTGTGTCCACATCAAAGTACCTGGCTTGATTTCCCAGCTCTGACTCCCAATCAATTCCAGCTTTCTACTAATACAGATCCCGGAAGACAGGGGTGATGGCTTGAGAAGTTGAGTTCCTTCAATCCACATGGGAGAACTGGACTGGATTCCTGGCTCCTGGCTTCAGCCTCGTCCAGCCCTAGCTATTGCAGGCATTTGGAGGGTGAATCAGTAGGTGAGAATGTTCTCTCTCTCTCTCTCAAATAAACAAAACATAATTGAATACTCTCTACTCAGTAGGGCAAGGAGAAGAAAGGAAAGGAAAGGATGAAGGGAAAAGAAAATTCCATCCTGACACGTTACTCTCCCCAGAGCATGACTTCTCAAAAAATAAAAAATAAAATAAAATAAAAAATTACAGTAGAAAGGAAAAAAAAATCAATACAAAGGGAAAAGTGTTGTCTCTTTGGAAGTCAGAGGGAGCTGCTCTAGTTAGCAGATACGCACTTACCGGTAGTCACAGGTTAACCTTGAATCAAATTCACATCCAATTACGTTAGCTCGTCCTCTTCCACATGACCTGGAAACACAAATATATACACAGCAGAGTCAAGGAGTAGAAGGCATATTGAAGATTATCTAGTCCAACTCCAGTCAGATGCACCAGTGACTCTGGAATATCTCAAATGAAGATCCGCTCTTCATCACACTTCACCTGGAATGAAGAGACTCTATCATCAGAACCGATGGTCCATACGGAGGGTTACTAGTGGAGCCCAGATAATGACTGATGCCCTTGAGGGTGAAGCAGTTTCCTAGCCTGCACATGCACACCTCCAGCGACAGGAACTCACTCTGCAGAGGCGGCAGCTCTAACCCCTTGTCGGAAAGGTCTTTGCCTCTTTGCCGCGTGCCTCCATGGCACTCCCTGAAACCTTGACTTGCTGTGCCGTGCAAAACAGAGCACTTAATAAAGGGCAAACCTGTAGTAAGCAGGCCATAAATATTAACTGCTTTTAGAAAGGGGAAAGTGTGCTGTAGTTTTTATGTTAGGGGCACCTGTTTATGATCTGTATTACCAGAACACTAGTTGTTTTACTCTTTAAATATGAGAGTTTTCATTAAGAATATATTGTATCTGAAACACAATTTTAGGAGGAGTATTATGAATTATATCCTCAGCACAATTTTTGTAATAGCAAAACCATCTCTATTTGCTAATTTGCATATTATGGAAACTTCCAAGCACATCTAAAATTGGAAAAAAACAATGAAATTCCATATCCCCACCACCCAGCTTCAGCAATCATCAGTCACCTGCCATTCCAAAACATTGCCTGTCACATAATTCTTGATATTTCCTTCAAATTATATGGATACAAATAAAACCTGACTGGCTGTGAATTCACAACTGGTGCATAGATGATCATTGCACTATTCTTTCCAGTTTGCGTACGTTGAATATTTCCATAACAGAAAGTAAATAAATAAGCTTGTTTGCTTATTGTATGAGAGTCTTCAGAGAAAGAGAACAATAGAGATTGATAGATAGATTGTTGATTATAGGGAAGTGTCTCACAATTAATATTGATGCTGGTGTCACCATGTGTGGCAAATAGTCCAAGGATGCCTAGTCTAAGTGTTGTGGCATCCGTTGCCTTGTCAATAGAAGTGACACCTTTACTATTTTCTTTAGGATTTTGCCACTGTTTGACTGAATTACATTTCAGACAGCTGGGGACCATGCTTCTGAAAACACTTGGCCTCTGCTGTGACTGAGTTGCCACACACCTTGCATATATACCTACACACCTTGCATATATACCTACACGAGTAAATATCCACAGACGTAAGCTCTCAAAGCCTACTGGAGAGAAAATTAGCAAGGCTGAAAGAACAAGGGCGAGAGGAAGGAGAGGTCTGCCTTTTGCTGCTGCTGTGTGATTTGCTGTGTGGCCCAGGGAATGCAACTTCCCTGCTCCTGCATGACTGTGTCTCTAGTCTCAGCCAAACTCTACCACATCACTTCAGTGTTTGCTCTTGGCTCTAAGAGCCTGTGAGTCACAATTATATGAAACACCTGTGGCTTTGGTACAAGCAAGATGCCCTCCTCCAAAACACCCTAGATACTCAGAACCATAAATAAGGAACTACTTTCTATTTTCCCAGTGAGGAGATGTTGCTATCTCCAAGCCTTTTCCTTACTAAAGATTTTCTGAATAAACAAAGCTCAATGGTTATCTAGGACTTTCTGCAAATTTTTGAATTGCTTAAATTATAAAACAACCACTCCCTAGTGCAATCAGTTCCCTATAATATCTTATTGAATCGATGTGCTTTCCACTTTTCTCCTGCTTCTAAGTTAACTCAGCAATCTGCAAAAGAATGATGCTTAAGTAAGGGGAAGTCAATCCCTGCTCTCACACTTCAGGGCTCCTCCTACTGGGTTAATTGCTTAGCATGCCGGGCAAGGTCCCCCACAATCTACTCTCAATATAAATTGCTCTACTTCTGATAGAACTCCCTGCCAATGATACTGGGAAAGCAGCAGAAAATGCCCCCAATTTCTCGGGCCCTTGCAACCCATCTGGGAGACCCAGTTAGAGTTTCAGACTCCTGGCTTAAGTGTAGCCCAGCCTTGCCCTTGTGGTCTTTTACGGAGTGAACCATCAGTTGAAAGCTTGTTCTCTCTCTCTCTCACTCTCTCTCTTTCTCAATAAATATTTAATAAATAAACAAATTGCCAAACCTAGTTCTCACCACTTGACCCTTTTTCAACCCACCTGGCTAATAATTTTCCTTTCCCAAAAAGGACCTGGAATCCCATCTCCATGTCTTTGTTCTTGATCCTCTTCACCTCTTCATATACACCACTTAGTATACCCTGGCATACTTCTTTCCTATATTGGGGTAGTTGGGTGCACTTCCAATGCTGCCTACAGCAGCCCACATTTTCCATAGCATTTGGAAGGATCACCAGTATTTCCTGAGCACTTACAATATGCCAAGCAGCCAGTCTGGTGAGGCTTTTCATTTCTCCCCCTATGTAAATCACATAAACCTTGCAATAGCTCAGGAACTTGCCCTGGGTCATTTGGTCAGCAGATGGAATCTGAACCTGAGCAGTCTGATAGCAACACCCAATCTCTTAGCCATGCTATGGGATGAATAGTTATCTGTCCTCCTCTACAGAAGGTGAGTTCTCTGGGGATAGGGTCCACATATGGCTTACTTGCTGGTGCATTCCCAGCATCAAGTACAACATCAAGAGTGTTAGCATTCATCAAATTACTAAAGAACATTGGGGAAACTCTGCAAGACATTGGCATAGGCAAAGACTTCTTGGAAAAGACTCCAGAAACACAGGCAATCAAAGCCAAAATTGACAAATGGCATTACATCAAGTTGAGAAGCTTCTGTACTGCAAAAGAAACACTCAGCAAAGTGAAGATGGAGAAATGGGGAATAGGAGAAAATATTTCTAAACTATGAAACTGATAAAAGGTTAATATCTGGAGTCTATAAAGAAATCAAGAAACTCAACAACAACAAAACTAGCAACCCAATTAAGAAATGGGCAGAGGACTTGAACAGGCATTTTTCAAGAGATGAAATTCAAATGGCCAACAGACAAATGAAAAAATGCTCAGAAACACTAGCCATCAAGGAAATGCAAATCAAAACCACAATGAGGTCTCATCTCATCCCAGTTAGAATGGCTCTCATACAGAAATCAACAAACAACAAATGTGGGTGAGGATGTGGGGGAAAAGGAACCCTAATCCACTATTGGTGAGCCAATGTGGAAGACAGTATGGAGATACCTCAGAAATCTGAAAATAGATCTACCATATGACCCAGCAATCCCACTCTTGGGAATTTACCCAAACAAAATGAAATCATCAGATGAAAGAGCTATCTGTACCCCCATGTTCACTGCAATTCACAATAACTAAGATATGTAATCAACCCAGATGTCCATCAACTGATGACAGGATAAAAAAAATTATGGTGTATATATATACTTTATGGAATACTACCCAGTGATTAAAAAAAGTGAAATCCTGTCTTTTGCAACAACATGTATGTAACTGGAAACCATTATACTTAGGGAAATAAGCCAGTCCCAAAAAGACAGATATCAAATATTTTCCCTTATCTGTGGTAACTAATAGAGCACCTACAATGTAATGTATTGGAATGAAATTAACATTTTGAGATTTGATGATTGTCACTGCCTTTGTCTCCATTGTTGAGGAACAGTGTTTTATGTTTCTTCTCACTACTTGTTGAAGGCTTTACTTAGTGCATGGTTAATCATATAAGCATAAAGTAAATAAACAGATCTTTGTAAAAATTAAGAATGAGAATAGGAGAGGGAAGAGGAAGAAATGTGGTAGCAAGGGTGGGGGGTGGGAGGTATCACTATGTTCCTAAATCTGTATATAGGAAATATGTGAAATTTGTATACCTTAAATAAAATGAAAAGAAAAAAAAAGAAAGTTGGCATTGAATGAATGAACTAAATTCCTGTCTGCAAGATTCCTCCACTGCTCTTGTGGGGATATGCTCCCCACTAAAAACTCTAAAAGGTTAATATCTGGAATCTATAAAGAAATCAAGAAACTCAACAACAACAAAACTAGCAACCCAATTAAGAAATGGGCAGAGGACTTGAACAGGCATTTTTCAAAAGTTGAAATTCAAATGGCCAACAGACACATGAAAAAATGGTCACTAAATGGTCACTAAAAACTCTCTCTAGCATTCCTATTCCATTTGCTATGTGATTTTGTATATAAGTGAATTGTGACAATGACAAGAGTTTGCTTTAAGGGCAGGAGCTATGTATAATAGAATCGCATGGACTTAGTGGCCTTGTGTTTGAACCCAGGGTGACTTCCAGGGAACCAGCAGAGATCTACACTGTACAAACATCTGTACACTTGCTGAGTAACCTGCTTCTTAGAGGCTGGCCGCCAAGGGCATGATTACTTCCTCACTCTGGGATAATGGGCTGTGATGTGTCCCCTGGGTGATTGCATTTGTAGACATTTCATAGATTACTGAGCTAAGCAATTCACCCAATGGATGAGAACTTGCTGACACGTCAGCGTCTACCCCTGCTGTTTCTGAGTTCTTCTGACAGACTGTCTCTGCACGATTCCCAATGTGCAGTGATATCAGCACTCCAACCTTAGTAAAAAGGATGCCTATGGATTCTGGAATTTGCCTGTCTGCATCCCAATCCAGGCTTCACCTGTCATCAGCTGTGTGACAATTGACTAAGTGACTTGATCTCCCTGGATCTTGATTCCACATCTATAGAATGAAGAAAATAATAGTGCCCACTTCATAAACCTGCATGGATTAAGTGAATAGTATGCTCAGACTCATTAGAGTGGTATTTATGAGTCTTAGAATAGTCTTTGACATATGTAATAATTGTTAAACAAATGTTAGTCATTATTATATTATTTTTGAGTTGGAATGGGCTTTGAAGGTCAACCAGGTCAACTCTGATCCTAGTGAAAAGTCCTCTACAATCTGTCAGCATTCCCAGTTTCTGCTTGAATACCTCAGCCCTAGGGGACTCATTGTTTCTTAACCTGACAGGTTCAACAAAGCATTGTCTTTCATTAAACCCTCTCTTTCAATGAAGTGAGCCACCTGTCTTCCCATTTCATTAATACAGTGACCTTAGGGTTGCTATCAATGACCCACATTGATTAAATGTTACCCACTCCCAGTCTCTATTTCATGGAACCCTTTAGATTTTCTAAGATATATTTATTTATTTGAAAGGCAGAGCAACAGAGAGGGAGGGAGAGAAGGAGAAGAGAGGAGAAAGGGAGAGAGAGAGAAGAAGAGAGAGAAAGAGAGAGAGAGAGAAAGAGAGAGAGAGAGAGAGAGATCTTCCATCCACTGCTTCACTCCTCAAATACCCACAACAGCCAGAGCTGGGCCAGACTAAAGCCGGGAACCTGGAACTCCATCTAGGTCTCCCACAAGGGAGGCAGGAACGTAAGTACTTGGACCATCATGTGTTGCCTCCCAGGGACATCAGCAGGAAGCTGAATCAGAAATAGAAGTTGGAGGGGAGGGGCAGGTAGCTTTGTAACATAGCAGTTTAAGCTGCCACCTACAATGCCGGAACCCCTTATGGGCACCAGTTTGAGTACTAGCTGCTCCACTTCCAATCCAGCTCCCTACTGATGTGCCTGAGAAAGTATCAGAGGATGACCCAAGTGCTTGGGCCCCTGCCACTCATGTAGGAGACCCAGATGGAGCTCCAAGCTCCTGGTTTCAGCCTGGCCCACCCTGGCCTTCATGGCCATTTGGGGAGTAGACCATCAAATGAAAGAGTAATATCTCTTCCTCTCTCTCTCCCTCCCTCACTCTCTCCCTTTCTCTCTCTTGCTCTCTCTCCCTCTCATCCTCTCTCCCTTTCTCTCTGTAACGCTGCCTTTGAAATAAATAAATCTTAACAGAAGAAGCAGCAGCAAAAGCAGAAGTGGGACTCACTCAGATAAAGGCATTCAGATAAAGATGTGGGCATCCCAGCGGGTAGCTTAACCCTACTGCACCGCAACACCTGCCCCTCCCCTTCAAATTTATTATGAACCTTAGAGCTTTCCTGATTCTCATTTCAAGCCCTCAGAAATGGCACTGTGACCCAGCTATCAGTAGACACAGGAAGCTAAAGTCAGAGGGGAAAGGGAAATAGCTCCACACCTACAACCTTTTGCCATCTTTGAGGCATTAACCCCTGAAAATACCTCTAGGGCCGGCCTCTTGGGCTTCTCTTCTACCCCAGCCTACCCTTTCCATGCGTTACCTCACATCTCTAGAGGTAGTAGGATTTCTTTATTCACAGCGGCTTGGAGCTTGGAAGCCTACACAGACTACGCAGTACTTTAAAAAGACGTGACTTTTGTTGACATTCTTGCTGCCCTATCATCTCAATTGTTTTCTTTTTTTTTTTTATTTAGATTGTTTTCTTACTCATTTATTATTTTTGTCTTTATCTCTTTGTATCATGTGTGAAGGCCAAATCCGTATCATTAACCCATGTCCTATTCATCACCATGGCTGCAGAGGGAAGGAGTGAACTGGATGGGTAAAGACCAAGCACCCTCATGTCCTGCAGTCTATAGATATTACTCCAGATCCACACGGACCCCCACCCCCACCCCCAGCAGATGCCCTGAGGGCCTCTGGGAATTGCCCTTTACAACAAGCTTCCCAAGGCCAATGACTGGCTGATTCAAGGATCCAAGGGTCTGTCCCTTTTGTCTGATTTGAGACAGCTCTGAAAGACTCTTAGTTTGAGAGCTCCCCTCAGGATGGGCTGAGGCTCAGCTGCAACCACTTTGCAGGTCAGTTTCTTGTCTGTCCATTCCTATCTTCACCTCCCTACAGGTGCAACTCCCCAGAGCTCTTCCAGCAAACTGCTCTCAGCTCTCCATCCAGTCTGCTTCCAGGAAACTCAACCTGAGATTATGATACCTTGAACTCCACATAGGGCATCGCCACTGCCATACACCTGGGGCATCTTGCCTTCCTGAACAAGTCTCAACAGGTCAAGGGAACACTGATGTAAGACGTGAACTCAAATGCTGCAAAGGTAGGAAGCCACAGGGCAAGATCTCCCCCAGGAGGCTCAAGGACTGGAAAGTCCTATAACTTCAGGCCCTGGCACTCCCACTACGACAAAGGATGGAGAAAGCAGGGAAGATTTAATGGCAGGCACATCCTTAACAGGGACTATATAAACTAAAATGAATAAAGGAGAAAATTTGGAAAGTAAGACACAGGGGAAGGAAGAAAGGAGAGAAAGAAAGAAGAAAGACAGACTTGTAGGGGGGACAAGGGAATCACAGAAAGAGAGAGAAAGAAAGAAGGCAGACTCTTCACAGGCATGCTTCTGTATTTGGTAATGAATTTTAAGTTTATGCTTCCTTTAGGGTATTATGCCCTTTGAAGCTCCATTGTTTTATAGATATCCCTGAGTTGCACTTTTATCTTTATTTGGCTTTTGTTTTCCTATTTGCTCAAATTTCTAGGAAGGTTCACTGAGATCCAGTGGTGGCATGGAGTTTTCCATGGGAAAAAGCTAGGCAGCACTGATTGCATTCACTTGGGACAAATACGTGAAGGGGGAAATCTGTGGCCAGCCCCAGATTAGCATTAATTTCCACAGCAGAGTATTATGTCCATAAAAGAGAGAAATACTCACATATGCCATCATAAGCTTATTTTGCTCAGTGTGTCACGATGCATTATAGTACCATAATCATAAAAATTAATTTATATCTCAAATTTCTTTAAAGACTTTAAGGTAGCTTTCAAAAATGCATAAAATGTACTATGTTCTGTATTTTAAGATAGCCAAAAATAGCTAATGAAATAATATATGTATTTCCCTTTGATGAGCAACTCCATGTTTAGAAATCTTTGTCTAAGATACATTGACAAAAATAACTAAGTAGACAAAAGGTTATTCAGTATGGTTTTAGTAAAAGGAAGAGACTAGAAACAACCTAAATCTGTAGCAGTAGTGTATTAGACAAATAAAGCATGCATCGTCACCCAGTAGAGAACCATGGATCTAAGCAAAACAGTGAAAATGCTCTCTGTATGCTGTTACAGAGAGATATTCAGGAGAGTCTCCTAACTAATAAATAAATAAATAATTAAATTAAAACAAGAGCAAGAGGGAGAAAGAAAAAACCAAGGAGCTGGATATAGATTCTTAGCTGTCTTATACGGTCAAAGGACATTCTACCAAAATGGATGCAACTGGAGGACATCAAGTTGAGTGAAATAAGCAGGACACAGAAAGACAAATATCACATGCTCTCCCTTACATGTGGGGGCTAAAATTAAAGGTGGTAAAAATTTTTTAAATAAAGATATATTTGAATATATTGAAAATGAATGGGGGTCGGCACTTTGGCACAGTGGGCTGTGCCTCCGCCTGTGGTGCCAGCATCCCATATGGGTGCTGGTTCAAGTCCCGGCTGCTCCACTTCCAATCTAGTTCTCTGCTATGGCCTGGGAAAGGCAGAAAATGGCTCAAGTCCTTGGGCCCCTGCACCCGTGTGGGAGACCTGGAAGAAGCTCCTTGCTCCTGGCTTTGGATCAGTGCAGCTCTGGCCGCTGCTGCCATCTAGGGAATAAACCAGCAGGTGGAAGACCTCTCTTTCTGCCTGTGCCTCTCTGTAACTCTGCTTTTCAAAGAAAGAAAGAAAGAAAATGAATGTATGAATAAATTAAAAAATAAAAATAATAATAAACTAAAAAACGTATCGCTCATCGGTGATGCAGGTAGCAGTGTGGATAAGATGGATCCAGGACTGGAGTTTGTCACACAAATGAACTCCATGCACTCCTGTACCTGTGGTACCAGGTTCTGCACACCTGGCTCTCTGTGCGCAGCCACCATTGTGAAAGGATGTAGGGAGAGGAGAAGGTGCTCTGTGCCCATCTGCAAAAGCAAACAAGCTGTTCCAGTAGAACACCATTCCCACACTGAGTGTTGACAAGCCTCTCTTGTGTCTTCATTAGAGTGCCACTGTGAGACGCATCCTCAACAACACACCCAAAACAAAGCCAGGAAGGCCTCCCGCTTTACCCTTATTCACCAGCCGTTAAAGCCTTTACTGCATATCCCAACCACCCTGCCCTCATCATCCAGGAGACGTCCCACTGAAATCTATTACATTTCAGTGTGGGTGCGAAGTGTGGACCGGATGTTCATAAACAAGGCAGTTGCTGCCCTCAGAGAACTTGGTACACAGGGAAGAGCTGGCATTCGCACCACGACACGATCGTACTCAAGCTGGGAAGGTCTGTGTGAGTACAGAGAAGGCTCCGGTTCAAATTCCCGGGACATGCTCACGTGCCTTTCAGAGAAGCAGAATCAGCACAAGGTGGACTTTACTGGGGGGTGGGGAGGTGGTCACACCGCATGAAGAGAGCGTGAAGACACAGAGGTGATTTGCATTGCCTGTTACATGCTTAATAGGGTGGGAAGCATTAAGTAGGTGCGCACAGCTGCCTGTCAATCAGAAAAAGCATACGCAAACTTCGCTTGGTTCCACAGGAGCGGTGACGTCCATAGGGTCCAAGAACGTTTTATGATGACTTTCCTCCAAGCAAAACTGGCGAAAGATAATCAGATCCTAGCAAGAGCTTGAGCTTCTTTGGTGGTGTCTGTCATCTATGTTCACTTTCAGAATAACAGACTCTTTGAAAGTAAGATCTATGTAGATTACAGATGGTCCCTGACTCCTGATGGGTCAGTTTACAACTTTACATTTGATGACGATGCAAAAGCAATAAGCATTGAATAGACACTCTACTTCAAGTTTTGAACTGTAATCTGCCCAGGCTAGAGAGATGCATGATGAGAGACTCTCAAAATGCTGGGCAGTGGCAGCAGCCACAGCAGCCAGTCAGCCCCACAACCACAAGGTGAAACAACCTATGCTCTACATCACACTACATTGCTAAGGTATGCTGCGCAGTAGGTTAGGTGACCTAAATACATTTTCAACTGAAGATATTTTCAATTTGCAATGGGTTTATCAGGATATAACCCTATCAAAGGTTGAGGGTTATTGTGTTTTATTTAGGTGCACATATATTCATGTGAGCTATTTGATAAGTTCAATGCATGTATATCTACAGAGGCATATACGTATCTATTCATGAATATATATAATATATATATACATGTACACTTATTAGTGTAATTTTCATTTAAGCATATAAGTTGATGTCTATACCCATGACCTTGTTTGCTAAACTCCAATGAGACTGTCTTCTGAGTATCTAAAGAAGTATTTAATATGAACTCTGCACCAACACATAGATGGCAAAGTCTGTAATGAGACCACATCTGTAGAGAACCAGCCCTGGGCCCTGCACAGGTAGCCAATGATACTCAGTTGCCCAGTGCTCTGGAGGCAAGTGAGAGTAAGATAGAGCCATTAGGTCTCTTATGACCTAGAATCATAAGCCATACTGTCGTTCCCCAATATTCTATTGGTTACCTATTCATGTTGACAGTCACTACACAAGACATAAATAGGAGCTGGCGCTGTGGCACAGTGAGTCAATCCTCCACCTGCAGTGCTGGCATCCCATATGAACACCGGTTTGAGTCCCAGCTGCTCCTCTTCCAATCCAGCTCTCTACTTATGGCCTGGAAAAGCAGTAGAAGATGTCCCAAGTACTTGGACCCCTGCACCCACATGGGAGACCTGGGAGAAGCTCCTGGCTCCTGGCTTTGGATCGGCACAGCTCCGGCCATTGCAGCCATTTGTGGAGTGAACCAGCGGATGGAAGACCTTTCTCTCTGTCTCTCCCTCTCACTGTCTGTAACTCTACCTCTCAAATAAACAAATTCTAAAAAAAAAAAAGTAAATAGAGGAGTCAAAGATCCTGGCTGCTGTCTGGGAGGCTGGCTTACCCAGCCAAGGGTACTCACGCTTGCAGCAGGGGGAGCTTATTCCACAAGGCAACCTGCTCCGCCATTGGCCAGCTCTGATGGAAACTTCTCTCCTGCTCTGAGCTGGTTGTACATGTTATCCCCATCTTTTCAGTTTTTCTCTGTATCTGGAGGTTCACAAAAACAGCTCCAAACCTTCTGGAGAAAAAAAAAAAAAAAACAGTCCTTCAGACATGTGTAGACACTGACCTGTTCCTTTTAGTCTCTGTGAACTACGCTCCGCCCCACTCCTCAGTTCCTTCAGTCCTTTTCTGTGGAACTTCAGGGGAAAGATCAAACACTTGGCCAAAAATATTGATTTAAAAAGAGATGAGAGCACTTATCCCTGCCCCAGCTGTCTCCCAACAGACCATCTCGGCAGGTGTCTCAGAGTCTGCTCGTTTCCTAACACAGATTATTTGCCCAGGTGCCATCTCACCAGCCACGCATCAGGCCCAATTGTCCGTCAGGAGTACAGTCCTTCTTTAATAAGGACAGACGAATCCAACACAGATCTTATGTGGACATCAAAGAAGGAAAAGATTCTCCGCAGCTTTATGACCCATGCTGACCCCACAGTTCATGACCCAAGACACAAAGGCCTGAACAATAACGAATTCTGTCTAGGTGTAGTCTATATGCAAGGGTACTGGGAATAGTTCTGTGTTAGTCCATTTTGTGTGGCTGCAAGAAAACACCTGAGGGTGGGTAATTGATAAAGAAAATAAATTTATTTCTCATGGTTCTAGATACTGAAAGGCCCAGATCAGAGTGAGTACGGCTTTCTGGTGGGTGAGGGCTTCTGTCCGCCTCCAAGATGCTGCTTTGCAGCTGTGTCCCCAGAGGGGAGGAATGTTGTGTCTTCTGCCTGTGCTCCTGGGGTCTTTTCCAAGAAGTCTTTGCCTGTACCTATATCTTGCAGGGTTTCTCCAATGCTCTCTAATAATTTGATGGTTTCGGGTCGTAGATTTAAGTCTTTAATCCATGTTGAGTGAATTTTTGTGTAAGGTGAAAGGTATGGGTCTTGCTTCAAGCTTCTGCACGTGGAAATCCAATTTTCCCAGCACCATTTATTGAATAGGCTGTCCTTATTCCAGGGATTAGTTTTGGATCTTTGATCAAATATAAGTTGGCTGTAGATGTTTGGATTGATTTCTGGTGTTTCTATTCTGTTCCATTGGTCTATCCTTCTGTTTCTGTACCAGTACCATGCTGTTTTGATAACAACTGCCCTGTAGTATGTCCTGAAATCTGGTATTGTGATGCCTCCAGCTTTGTTTTTGTTGTACAAGATTGCTTTGGCTATTCAAGGTCTTCTGTGTCTCCATATGAATTTCAGCATCATTTTTTCCAGATCTGAGAAGAAGGTCTTTGGTATCTTGATTGGTATTGCATTGAATGTATAAATTGCTTTTGGGAGAATAGACATTTTGATGATATTGATTCTTCCAATCCATGAGCATGGAAGATTTCTCCATTTTTTGGTATCCTCTTCTATTTCTTTCTTTAAGGTTTTGTAGTTTTCATCGTAGAGATCTTTAACATCCTTGGTTAAGTTTATTCCAAGGTATTTGATTGTTTTTGTAGCTATTGTGAATGGGATTGATCTTAGAAGTTCTTCCTCAGCTGTGGCATTGCCTGTGTATACAAAGGCTGTTGATTTTTGTGCATTGATTTTATATCCTGCTACTTTGCCAAACTCTTCGATGAGTTCCAGTAGTCTCTTAGTAGAGTTCTTTGGGTCCCTTAAATAAAGAATCATATCATCTGCAAAGAGGGATAGTTTGAGTTCTTCCTTCCCAATTTGTATCCCTTTAATTTCTTTTTCTTGCCTAATAGCTCTGGCTAGAACTTCCAGAACTATATTGAAGAGCAGTGGTGAGAGTGGGCATCCCTGTCTGGTACCAGATCTCAGCGGAAATGCTTCCAACTTTTCCCCATTCAATAGGATGTTGGCCGTGGGTTTTTCATATATTGCTTTGATTGTATTGAGGAATGTTCCTTCCATACCCAGTTTGCTTAGAGTTTATATCAATAGGTGCCTACATCAAGAAATTGGAAAGGCACCAAATAGATGAGCTTTCAAGTCATCTCAAGGATCTAGAAAATCTGCAGCAAACCAAACCCAAACCCAGTAGGAGAAGAGAAATAATTAAAATCAAAGAAGAAATAAACAGGATTGAATCAAAAAAAATTACAAAAAATCAGCCAAACAAGGAGCTGGTTTTTTGAAAAAATAAACAAAATTGACACCCCATTGGCCCAACTAACTAAAAAAAGAAGAGAAAAGACCCAAATCAATAGGATCAGAGATGAAAAGGGAAACGTAACAACAGACACCACAGAAATAAACAGAATCATCAGAAATTACTACAAGGACTTGTATGCCAGCAAACAGGGAAATCTATCAGAAATGGACAAATTCTTGGACACATACAACCTACCTAAATTGAGCCAGGAAGACATAGAAAACCTAAACAGACCCATAACTGACACAGAAATTGAAACAGTAATAAAGGCCCTCCCAACAAAGAAAAGCCCAGGACCAGATGGATTCACTGCTGAGTTCTACCAGACATTTAGAGAAGAACTAACTCCAATTCTTCTCAAACTATTCAGAACAATCGAAAAAGGGTATCCTCCCAAATTCTTTCTATGAAGCCAGCATCACCTTAATTCCTAAGCCGGAAAAAGATGCAGCATTGAAAGAGAATTACAGACCAATATCCCTGATGAACATAGATGCAAAAATACTCAATAAAATTCTGGCCAATAGAATGCAACAACACATCAGAAAGATCATCCACCCAGACCAAGCGGGATTTATCCCTGGAATGCAGGGATGGTTCAACGTTCGCAAAACAATCAATGTAATACACTACATTAACAGACTGCAGAAGAAAAACCATATGACTCTCTCAATAGATGCAGAGAAAGCATTTGATAAAATACAACACCCTTTCATGATGAAAACTCTAAGCAAACTGGGTATGGAATGTTGTGTCTTCACATGGCACAAAGCAGATAGGCAAGGAAGTGAACCCTGTGTGGAGGCTTTTCAGGACTCAAATCCCATTCGTGAGTGAGAAGCCCTCATAGCCTACTCGCCTCTCACACATCTCACCTCTAAAGGCCATCGTCTTCCCTGTTACATTTCAACAATTGAACTTCAGGGAGGACACACTGAGCCCAGAGCATTTACTGTTCTAGAAGCTGCAAGACAGCCATGAGTTTATGGCCAGATGAATGTCTGTATTTGGCTTGAAATCTCCCTCAGGGCTCTCAGAAAACAAGCTCAAATGTTCATATCCTAATTAAAAGTCCCACTCAAGCCGGCGCCGTGGCTCAACAGGCTAATCCTCCACCTTGCAGCACCAGCACACCAAGTTCTAGTCCCGGTCAGGGTGCCGGATTCTGTCCCAGTTGCCCCTCTTCCAGGCCAGCTCTCTGCTGTGGCCAGGGAGTGCAGTGGAGGATGGCCCAAGTGCTTAGGCCCTGCACCCCATGGGAGACCAGGAGAAGCACCTGGCTCCTGGCTTCAGATCAGCGTGGTGCGTCAGCCGCAGCACGCCGGCCGCGGCGGCCATTGGAGGGTGAACCAACGGCAAAAGGAAGACCTTTCTCTCTGTCTCTCTCTCTCTCAGTATCCACTCTGCCTGTCAAAAAAATAAATAAATAAATAAATTTTTTTAAAAAGTCCCACTCAAGTCTCACCACGAATGTTAAGATATGTGCCCCTGTAGTAGACATGGATTTCTCCCTTACATTGGATCGGCGTCTAAGGCTGGTATGGAGTTTGTGGCAC
Organism: Lepus europaeus; assembly: GCF_033115175.1. Taxonomy (NCBI): domain Eukaryota; kingdom Metazoa; phylum Chordata; class Mammalia; order Lagomorpha; family Leporidae; genus Lepus; species Lepus europaeus. Next base: position 92,471,688 of record NC_084828.1, read on the forward strand.
TGGGAACTCATGATTCTTCTATCTTGTTGCTTAGCTAAGTGTGGTCTTGACCTCACGATCAAAGAAAACAGCACCCATACTTCAGGAAGCAGGACAGAAAGAGGAATGAAGGAGAAGAGAGAGGTACACACTTGGTCTCTCTGAAAGAAGGTTTCCAGAAGGTACTATGTGATTGTCTTTCTACTTACATCTCACTAGCTAGAATTCATTCACATGGCCGTGTCTACTACAGAAGAGGCAGGGAAATGTAGACCTTATTCTGGAATGGCCTTGAACCTCAACTAAAAGTTTCACTTTCAGGGAGTAATCAAGGATCTCTTCCACAATCCCTTGAGTGAGATCCCAGACCACACTCACACTAGATTTCAGATGCCAAACACAGTTACATAATTGAACCACGTACTTAAAAATCTCTTGCCTCTTGTCAAAAATCTCCATTATTTTCCAGAGATAGCTTGTAGGTTATCATCTTCCACCAGGTAAATATAGTTTGGTCAGCCGGCGCCGTGGCTTAACAGGCTAATCCTCCGCCTTGCGGCGCCAGCACACCCAGTCGGGGCACTGGATTCTGTCCCAGTTGCCCCTCTTCCAGGCAAGCTCTCTGCTATGGCCCAGGAAGGCAGTGGAGGATGGCCCAAGTGCTTGGGCCCTGCACCCCATGGGAGACCAGGAGAAGCACCTGGCTCCTGGCTTCAGATCAGTGCGGTGCGTCAGCCGCAGCACGCTGGCCGCAGCGGCCATTGGAGGGTGAACCAACAGCAAAAAGGAAGACCTTTCTCTCTGTCTCTGTCTCTCTCTCACTATCCACTCTGCCTGTCAAAAAAAATATATATATAGTTTGGTCATCATTAACTCCGAAACCTAGATGGCATCTGTATATGTGATGGTTAATTTTATGTCAACTTCACTGGACCACAGGGTGCCCAGATATTTGCTCAAGAGTTTTTCTGGGGGGCCAGCGCTTTGGCACAGTGGGTTAGCACCCTGGCCTGAAGCTCCAGCATCTCATATGGGCGCCGGTTCTAGTCCTGACTGCTCCACTTCTGATCCAGCTCTCTGCTATGGCCTGGGAAAGCAGTGGAGGATGAACCAAGTCTTTGGGCCCCTGTGCCTGTGTGGGAGACCTGGAGGAAGCTCCTGGCTCCTGGCTTCAGATCGGTGCAGCTCCGGCCATTGCGGCCAATTGGGGAGTGAACCATCAGATGGAAGACCTCTCTCTCTCCTCTCTCTCTCTCTGCTTCTCTTCTCTCTGTGTAACTCTGCCTTTCAAATAAATAAATAAAACTTTAAAAAAAAAAGATTTTTCTGGGTGTTTCTGTATAAGTGTTTTTGTAGAGATTAGCACTGAAATTTATGTAAGGCAGATGGTCCTCTCTATTGTGGTTAGGTCCCATTCAATTAGCAGATATTATTTCAAGACACACAGAAGCCCTTCAGAATATTAATCAATCTTTAGTGTGCTCAACCTCCTATGAGCATGACTTGTATTTCCTGAATATCTTTATACAAACTTTCTACATCCTCCTTTCCAGGTCTTAATTCCTCCAAACCAACTTCCATCACATCAGCCTTACTAACATTATTACCACCCAAGCTGCCAGCTACCTACATCTTGGAAAACCCAGTTCTCAGCCCTTGTCTAACTTGATCACTCAATAGCATTTGTGGTTGCTGTTGCTGCACTTTATTACGTCCCTTTTTAAACTACTTCTTAAATTACCTTCTGGAAGATTGAATCCTGCTAGTTTCCCTTCTATCTGACTGGTCATTCCTACTCAGTTGCTTTTGCGGTCCCCGCCACCTGTACCAGCCATCTAAACGTTGAGCACCCTAGAGTTCTATCCCCAGCCTTTTCCCTTGTATTCCCATTCCTTATGTCATCTCATCCAGTTCCAGTTATTCAGTAATGGTTTCCACATCTGTACCTCCAGCCCTATCTGTCTCCCAAGCTTCAGCCTTATGCACCATCTGTCTGCTGGACACGCCAACTTAGATGTGTAATAGGCATCTCAAAGTTAATGACCCCAAATAGAACTTGAGATGTGCCCTTTCCCCTGCCTATGCTAAACACCCCACTTCTACCAGATGAGATCAAACCCCAGAGCCCACTGGGACTCCTACTTCACATATACCCCCCATATCCAATACATCAGTATGTCTTTGAAATACATCCAAATATGTCTTTGAAATACACCCCGAATGTGACTGCTTTTAAAAGTCTCAGCCACTTCACTCAGCTCAAAACTATCCCATTTCTTTCCAGGGATCTTGCAATCAGTTTCATTTTACCACTCTGCTTCCACTTTGTTCCCCTAGAATCAATGTTCTACCCAGCAGCCAGAGTAATAGCTTTCGAGCACAACTTAGGTCATCACACCGTGCTTCTGTTCAGACTCCCCAATGGATTCCCATCACTCTCAGTAAAACCCAACCTCCTCACTGCATCTGTAAGGCCTTGCCCTCTCTCTCCATCTCATCTGCTCCTCTGACACTCCACTGTGCTCTTGCACATTGATCTTCCTGCTGTCCTTCAAACACACCGCGCTCATCCCGCCTCACCACTGTTGCCCTGCGCTTCCCTTTGCTTGCACTCTTCTCTTGGGCTTGCCACAGTTTCCGTTGTTTCATTCACATTTCTGAATGTCATCTTCCAGGCCAGCACCACAGCTCACTAGGCTAATCCTCCACCTGCGGTGCCAGCACCCTGGGTTCTAGACCTGGTTGGGGCCCCGGATTCTGTCCCGATTGCTCCTCTTCCAGTCCAGCTCTCCACTGTGGCTCGAGAGTGCAGTGGAGGATGGCCCAGGTCCTTGGGCCCTGCACCCCATGGGATACCAGGAGAAGCACCTGGCTCCTGGCTTTGGATTGGCGCAGCGTGCCGGCCACAATGCACCAGCTGTAGTGGCCACTTGGGGGATGAACCAACGGAAAAAAGGAAGACTTTCTCTCTCTCTCTCTCTCTCTCTCTCTCTCTCTCACTGTCTAACTCTGCCTGTCAAAAAATAAATAAAATTTAAATAAAATGAATGTCATCTTCCCTAAACGGTTTTTCACAGACCACCCAGCACCCTCTACGTCTTGACCACTAATCAATTTTATTTTTAGTACTTGTCAATAACAAGAATATACCAAGGTAGCTATTCATCTATTTGTTTATCATGTTTGTTCAGTTTTGCACTGAAATGCCAAGAACAATGCCCATCACTCAATAATATTAAATGAACAAAAGAATAAAACACAAATTTCCCCAGGCTGCTTTCACAGCAGGACTTGGTACTGGAGTAAATGATATTGTAAAAGGTATCTTCTTTGAAAACATTCTATTAGACATCTGAGCACCTGCCAACTCCGTTGGGGCAAGTCTGTTCATGCCAGATCCCTTTTGCTTCCTGTCTTCCTCCATAGAGGCTGCTAGAGCAGAGCTTGCTGCTGGCAATAAAAGCCTTTCCCTCTGAAGAGCTCTTTCTAACTGAGTGCTGTGGCCTCCTAGCCCCTAGGTATAATTAGTATAATAAGTAGGCATGGTGAAACTCAAGTTGCTTTTGGTGATCTTTGCTTACTTAGAAATAACCAAACATTATAGCAGTATATGATGATGTTGTTGTAACTGCTATAAGACACAAGAGGGCAGCAAATCCAACTCTTACAAACATTTTTAAAGGAATTTTGATTTGATGCTCCATAGATTGGATGAATTTTGGCGAGGACTGACATTAAGCAGCAGTGAAAATGAATGAGCTATATAGATATAAGAATAAACCTACACGAATCTTACAAAGCATTAGTGAAAGAAGCAAGACACACAAAAATGCATATCATTGGATGCCATGTATGCAATGTTCACAAATAGGCAAAATTGAACTACATTATTAGGCTGCATAGATAGGTGATCCCACTATAAAGAAAGGCAAGGAATTGATTGTCACAGAAGTGAGGTCTCTGAGCTTGAGGGGTTTGTGTCTGGATGGCACACATGGGAGGCTATCGGGGTTCAGGTGCAATTTCATTTCTTCACCTTTGCAGAAATTCTGCAGGTGCCCCATTGGCATTTACTTGCTGCACTCCACGGCAACAGTTCACACTCATTTCTGTAGGCAGCTCTACATTTCACATTACAGTCTTTTTTAAGGGAAGGAAAGAGATTAAGAAAGGGAAAGAAGGGGCCGGCTCTGTCATGTAGTAAGCTAAGCCTCTGCCTGTGGTGCTGGCATCACATATGGGCACCTGGCTCAAGTTCAGGCTGCTCCTCTTCTGATCCAGCTCTCTGCTATGGCCTGGGAAAGCAGCTGAAGAAGGCCCAAGTGCTTGGGCCCCTGCACCCATGTAGGAGACCTGGGAGAGATCCTGACTTCAGATTGGCTCAGCTCTGGCTGTTGCAGCCATTTGGGGAGTGAACCAGTGGATGGAAAACCTTTCTCTCTGTTTTTCCCTCTCTCTGTAGTTCTGCCTCTCAAATGAATGAATAAAATATTTTTTAAAAAGAGAAAGAAAGTGAAAGAAAAGAGAAACAGGAACATACAGATTGCAAAAGACAGGCGGAGAGAGAAGCTTGTGATTAGATAAGAGAAGAGAGATGCTGAGGAAGGGAATTAAAGGAGAAAGAAGAGGAGAGATGGAGAGAAAGAGGAAGAACCAGGAAAGCCCAGATGGAGATCTGTAAAGGTAAAGAGTGTGAGGGAGCAGTGATGAGAGGAAAAGGGAGCGGAGATGAAAGACGAGCAGAGAAACAGTGCAGGGAGAAAGAGGTGAAGAGGCGGCAGGGAGAAAAGTGCAGAAGATGAAGAGACAGAGTTGCCGGGAGGGAAAAATCAAGCAGAAAATTGAAAGATCGGGAAGGATGGTAGCCTTGCAAGACAAGCTGGCGGGCAACCCTGTGGCCCCAGGAAGCTTCATCTTGCTGTGGGTGCGGCTGGGAGAGGATGAGAGCAGGCTGCTAAGGTGTTCTTAGAGCTTTAGTGTCAGCTGACCTGTCACAGACGCACGGAGCTAGGAAAGACAGTGGCAGGGCCAAGGCAGGATGCTGGCCAGTCCTCAACAGGCACTGAGAGGATGACCCGACTTCACAATGCCCCATCTTATTTGGAGATTCTGCAGGTTTCTCTCTTTCTCTCTCTCTCTCTCTCTCTCTCTCTCTCTCTCTCTCTCTCTCCCTGTCTATCTCTATCTCTATCTCTCTCCCTCTTTCTCTTTCTTTCTCTTTCTCCCCCCACCCCCATTTTCACATTTAGTCTCTTACTTCCCCTCCTCTCCTTGCCAACCTCCACACTCCCACTTACGTGGTTGAGATCCTAACTGGACCAGCTGGACACATGGCTGATGCCCTGGAGAAGTCAACCGCCTGACACTGGAAAGCACTTGAGGAAGGCTACAACACTCTCCATCCGCTGCTCGGAGAAAGCTGAGCTCGAAGTATTGCCATGGGCAGGTGCACTGCTCAGTGAAGCAGGGGCCTCAGTTACCGTCTTCAGCACCTTGTCATTACTCACTTTCTCAGCAACAACTCTTCCCAAGGCTTAGAAAACCCTGAAGTGTTACCAGGAGTTTGGGTCTTAAATGCTATTGTTACTTCTTCTCCAATCGCCTCCTTATCCTGTCCAATTATGCCTTCCTCAGCCAGGGAATTTATCAAAAGGCACAATTTTGGGGACCTAAATGCTGACTCTGATTTGCTTAGAGAGGTTTTGCTACTGAAGGAATCCAATAAGAAGTCTATATAACATTTAATCCATGGCCTGAGTCATCAAGGGGCTGACTGGCCAATGAATGAAGACATAGCTGTCCCTGGGGAAGACAGCCCACTTGCACTCTTATGCCATTGGAGCCCCTTGAGCAGGTAGTCAGAGGAGAACTCACTTCCTTGAGCCTAGAGTGAGGCACCTGTTCAATTCTGGTTGAAGGAAGCCTCTACCCAACTGCCACCCCTTGGGCCTGCAGGATATCTACCAAGGTGTCCTTGGCAAGATGTGCTTTAGAGTACAAACTCTTAGCTCTTCTTTCACCCAGGCTTCCTAAATGTACCAAAACATTATCTAATCATCTACAAGAGCCTGAACAACAGGAATAGCATCATCAATGAACCAGAAATTTAAAGACTTCCACTAGGGAATGATGCAGAAGAGATAAGATTGCAAAATTTCTTGATCAACTGAAAGAGGGCCTGAGAGCAAGTGAAGAAGATCCCTGCCAGAGCCTAAGAAAGCTGAGGCCCAGGCCAGCTGCAGGCAGCAGGGACAGCTGACGAAAGAAAGACAAGATAGGAAGGAAATCGGGAAAGCAGCAGAGCAGCCATCATATGCATAGTTATGAACACAATATTACATCACAAAGTACTTCTGGAGAAATAAAGTCTACGATACAAAAAACTTAATAATCTATATAACTTAATGATACTGATGAGCTTCACTAAATCACTTTATTGGACACGTACTGTGCAAGTGCGTTACATGCAGTATCTCGTTAATCCCAACAGAATGACTATATAGCAGGTACTTTAGAGTTACAGCTATTCAAAGGCTGAAGACACAAAGACTTAAAGAGAGCCTGACCAAGACCACATGGCATCAAACTGGTACCCAGGCTAGTCCGAGTCTGAAGTCCATGTTTTTATGAGCCACACGGTGTTTCTTCCTCTCATGTCCTTCCAACAACAAGGAGGGAGCCAGTGAGAGGCTCAAAGAGTCAGATGTTAGGAAACCTCTGCGTCCTAAAGTCTCCTGATGTGAATGCAAATGCACGATGTTCTCAGCTTTTCCACATGAAACTGGGAGTGTGGTAGATTGGCGCTCAGGTTCTTGAAGGTCCCCTCCAGCTTGAACGATCTGTAAAACTGAGTTCCAAAGACTCTTTCAGGAGTTCTCTTTTTGTTTGCTTTTTTTTTTTTTTTTTTGACAGGCAGAGTGGATAGTGAGAGAGAGAGAGAGAGAGAGAAAGGTCTTCCTTTACCGTTGGTTCACCCTCCAATGGCCACTGCAGCCGGCGCACCACGCTGATCCGAAGCCGGGAGCTAGGTGCTTCTCCTGGTCTCCCATGTGGGTGCAGGGCCCAAGCACTTGGGCCATCCTCCACTGCACTCCCGGGTCACAGCAGAGAGCTGGCCTGGAAGAGGGGCAACCGGGACAGAATCCAGCGCCCCAACTGGGACTAGAACCCGGTGTGCCAGCGCCGCAGGCGGAGGATTAGCCTATTGAGCGGCAGCGCTGGCCTTTGTTTGCTTTTTTTGTTTTAGTTTTTTTTTTAAGGTTTATACTTCAGGGATGATGATGAATAAGAAAATGATAGCAGATCCTGACAACAGGTGATTCTCACATCAGAGGATTCCATTCTGGGTCTTACAGGCTGAGGATGGAAATACAGTTGTACCAGTGCCTTTATAAAGTGTTGTTCTTGACCTCTTACTGTTCCATATAGAGCTGCATTCTGCCCCCACCCCCCACCACCACCATCACCACCACCATGGCCTTCCCTGTGTCTCAGTCAAAGACAGGACTGAGGGTGCAATGAAAGTAATAAACAAACAGGGGTCATGTGCCCCCTCCAGGACTGACGCCCTCCTCAGAATGCTCTAAACCAGCCTTGTCACACACACGCCAGGACGGGGAGCTGCTGGAAGCTCAGAGGGTTTGTGGACAGGCCTCATCACCAACGAGCAGCAAGGGCCTGTGCACTCCTACTTTTAAGGCATAAGCCCAGAAAATCCCCTTGTGTTTCATCGTCACTTCACACTGAACACCTATTAATTTCAGAGTGGAATTTTCTACCCATCAGGACATCTTGAATTCAGGACCCAGAATTTACTGCCCAACTTTAACACAATTTCCAAGAGACTTTTTCTGCTCTATTCTCCATCTCTACCTGTCAAAGCAAATCCCTTCTGCAGGGCCCAGCTCAAACATCACCTTTCCCTAGAAGCTTCCCTGACTCTCCCAACCATAGTTTCCCTCCCTCAATCCTGACCCCCACGGTGACATTGTTCTTTTCTCTTCATCTATTGGTAAAGCAGGGGGTGCAGCATCATGTCATCCTGGCAGCGTGCACAGAGTCTCTCAGAAAAACACTGGATTTAGGCTCAGCCCTAGGCATATTATTCCTATGGCCCTGAACCTTACCACTGTATCCACCTAATAGGGTCACATCAGCAACCATAATTCATATTTTCCTGGCTTGCTAACATGCACCTTACCCAAGAAGCAGATCAGGAAGATAATGCCAAAGGAGACCTGGCAATGGGGACACATGACAGGGAAACACCCAGAGCAGAGCCTCTATCCAGCCTCATGAGCACGCATCCCAAGTGGAAGACACGCACTAGCCACAAGCAGAGTGAGTCCTGCAGAAGAAAGTACAGCAAGGGTGTTAGGGATTACTGCAGAGTACACACAAGTAGCCTGAAATCTTGTTGTCTTCATAAAGCAATCAACAAGGCTCTTAGTGGCTTCCCTATCAACGTGAGGACCAGGACCCCTGAGAGGGATGAGCAGAATTTACCATTTCCATGACCGCTCAATGGGGTGTCCTTTGCACACGCACAAGAGGAAAAGGGAGGGATTCCAGGAAGAGCAGATTGCTCCATATGGTGCCTGGCTCCAGCAACATCCAGCTTCACTCTGGGACGCTCAAGGTGACCCTGCTCCCTGGGAATGGGTCCTCACTGCTTTGACCTCCATCAACATTGTGAGCATGGCCATCAAGGTCATGGACCTGCAAGCCAGGACCTCTTAATCCTGCCCAGAGGGAGTGGCAGGAGGGAGACTCCCCACTCCCAGGCTGGGAAAAAGTCCCAGCTTCAGAATCCCTCAAGCCAAGGGGAGAGAGACCAGCCATGGGGTTTCACTGTCCTCCTGGGACAGGGCAAGGAGGGGAGAAAGGGACACCCAGAGGGGAGGGAAATAAGAGAGGAAAATGGAGAGAAGAGAAACAGTGTGGTGGAGGAGAAGCAACAACGTAAGAGTGATGAATGAGAGAAAGGAAAGAAGGAAGGAGGGAGGGGATAGGGCCAAGAAAAAGGAGAAAAAATGAGACAATCTTTAGAATTAATGAGACAGAGACTAAGAGAGAAACAGAAGGAAGGAGAGGAAGATGAAGAAGAGAAGCAAATGGAGTCAGAAACAAGAACAAGAGGAAGAAGCAGAGGGGTGAGAACAAAAGAAGGAAAGAGAAAGAGAAAGACGGGCAGCAATGGTTAAGGAACAGAGAGTGAAGAGAAGCTAGAGGAAGCAGAAGTAGAAAAGGCAGGAATCGGGAAAGGAGAAAACAAGAGCCAAGGGGATTCCGAGACGGAGAGGCAGGAGGAAGCCGGAGGAGACGCCTTGAGCTAAGTGGGATGGAGAGCAAGGAAGAAAAGAGGGCAGGAGAAAAGTCTCAGAGTGCCAGAGAGCTCCCAGGGAAGGGCGCGAGGGAGCAGAGAGTGTAAGACGGGAGGCGGGCATCAGACAGGTGAGCCCCGGAGTAAAGGAGAAACAACGTCCAGTCTCCCAGCAGCAGGGACAGAAAGGATCTGAGAGGGAGGGAAAAGTGTAGACAAGGAGGAAGCAATGGAATGAAGAAAGAGAGCAAAGGGAAAGGGTCGGATCAGAAGCAGGACACGGGCCTGTCCGCCAGCCACCTGATTGTGATCATGTCTGGGCCTCCATTTTCTCAACTGTAAAATGAGGTGCTTGCACATTTTTATGACAGCTAAATCTGAGAATGTATGCAAATACCTGAAATGCCGAGGTCACTGGGTGATTCGCATTATGTAGCAGGTTGTGGCTCTGAAGCCAACATGAGCAAGGCTTACATTACTCATCTCCACATCCCCAACACTCAGCCTGGTACACGTCACTCTTTCAGGGTGTGGCAAATGAATCGGACAAAGGCAGAGAAGGGAAGACACAGCAGGAGCAAAGGAGATAGGCAAGGAAAAGAGAGATGGGGAGAAGTGAAAGGCAAAGAAGCAGAGAAATAAAACTGAAACAAGGGCAGAAGAACAGCGCAAAGCAATGAGAGGGAAGCAGCAAAGAACGCCACCTCGGTGACGACCAGGCAGCTCAGATGAGGGGCCCCCACGCAGCAGTGTAGCGTGGAGTTCCGTGGGTCCCGTGGGGGTGGAGCTGCTGGACAGACATGCCTGACTGTGGCCTGGAGTGCTGGGGCAGCAGGCAAAGCCAAGGAGGATAACAGGGCTGTGGGGAGGGTTGAAGACCTCAGCCCATCCGTCCCCTTTTGGAATTTGATCTCCAAAACTAAACTGGAGTCAACTTGATATCTTGAAGCTCCATCTACCTTGAGCACCTTATTCGCAGGCAACGAACCCTGCTTCTCATAGCTACACCATCACGCTGCTGGGGAAGCGGAGGCCTCAGCCCGGAGCCTCTTTCAGCAGATTGTGAAACTGCAAATTCAGTGAGAGCTCAGCAACCATCACCCTGGATGGGGAAGTTTGCCTCGAGGTACAGAAGTAGGTAGGACTGATTAATGAGCAAATCAGCCTAACAGTTCCTTCAACTCTCCGTCTATACCCCTGGACATCACCTCTTCCCAAGAAACCTCTGGAAGGTCCATTACCTTGAACTAAAAATGGAGACTTGATAGCATAATCTACATTTTGGATTAGTAGACATGTGGGTAAATGGTGAATTGGCTGAATTGGCTCATTACAAGCAGTGAGCACGGAAAATAGGAGACGTTTTGGCAGAACAACTTGATCCAATGACATCAGATGGGAAGGGAGCATTTTGAGTATAACATGGTGTTTGTCACTGTCCTGGGGGACAGGGGTGGAGTGAAATAAAAATAAAAGAGAGATTGTACTAAATATCATGTTGAACTTGGAGGCACAAACATCAAGGTCATGATGCCCAACTACCAAATGCTACACACAGAGGTGGGAGGTTTTCTCCTTTAGGCAACCTATGGAGCTCTGGCACATGGTAGATCCTCTGTACCATGGTACCCAGCAAAGCAGCTACAATGCCAGTGAGCAAGGCAGTACCCAATGGGAGATGGGAGTTCCTGAGACAAAATGATAGTATCCAAAACAAAGTCAGCAGCAAAAGTGTCCTCCAGCTAACAGGACACTGTGCAACTGAAACAGCATCCATGTTCCAATGAGCAGGTAAATGCAATGAAATGAGTAGAATAGAGTTGGTGTGAGTGTCAGCAGAGTGTCTGCACCATAGCAGAGCACCTGGGTAGAAGGAGGAAAACCACGTATGTTCTGATATCTCCCAGAGGTGATTGTTGGGGAAGTGGCTCCTTAATTAAAGTGAAACTGCAGTCCTCAGCACTGTCCAGGAGAGGGAGAATCTGCCTTTGGGGGACACAGTTCTGCCTAACAATCTGCTCTTCTCATTGTTGAAAACCACCTCTGTATCTGTCAGGAGCAAGCAGCCAACGTGCACTATAAAGAAAAAGCCGTAAGAATCGACAGCCACTTCTCCTGACATTTCCAAGCCGTGGTGTTCCTCCAGATTCATTTACGGGAAACATGAACTCAAGTTGTTTAAGCCTCTGTGGGCCTAGTTTTCATCGCTTGCAGTTAAAATCTTGGAATTGTACCCAAAAACATAGAGCCAGCTACCAGACACAGCCCCACTCAGAGCCCTAATCCCCAACCCGTCTTCATGGCTCTGCTGTCAGTGACTATCTATTATCCATCACCCAAAAAATTCTTCAAGCACAAGACCCCTCCCAGTGTTCACAGCCAACAGAATAACCAAAATACATGATAGGTAACTACTTATAAGAGATACACTACATTAAACAGATGTCTTTTACTTTTTTATAAATACGAGACGAGAGAGAGAGGAAGAGAGGGAGAGGTGCAGCATTTGAAAATAGAGTTCCAAGGGGGAAATGATGCTGTAAGGTAAATGGGTTATCCTGAATAGAAGGTCCTATTCCTCTGAGCCTAGAAAAAAAAGAGGTTAAAATGACTACAGTTTCTGGTATATGAGTGAAAATAGGAGGAATTAAGAAAAGCTGAAAAGAAGACCCTGCTGGCCAGGGTTCATGTAGTAAAGGTAGGGTGGAGACATGGGGGGAAGTGATGATTGCTTGGAACAAGCTTAGTGGAGAACGGGGGAGGAACTGTTTGGATGGCTGAGGAGGCCTCGATCAGGAAGTGCCCAAGCTTCCATGCGATTGAATTATCTTCTGGTGAGACATGGCAGCAGTTTGAACATTGGTTTAATTTCCTCTCCCAACATTGTATAAAGACAAGGTCAACTACATTTTTAAAGAATAGAAATCCATAACAGCAGATAGAAGGGAAGTGATACTACATGATGGCAGAAGAAGTTAGTGAAGTTTTGGAAAGTAAAATTGTTTGAATGAGTGTAGGAAGACAGTAGGTGGCCACTGGGGAGAAAATGGAATGACAGTGAATGCAGGCGCAAGGATGTAACGGGCACCTGAGGCATCAGTATCAGGTGGGAACTTGTCAGAAACCCAAATACTCCGACCCCACTGTAGACCTCCCATGTAAGGCTGGGGGTTGGAGGCCAGCTCTGTGGCGTAGTGGGCTAAGCCTCTGCCTGCTGCACCAGCACCCTATATGGGCTCTGGTTCTAGTCCTGGCTGCTCCTCTTCCAATCCAGCTCTCTGTTATAGACTGGGAAACAATGGAAGATGACCCAAGTGCTTAGGCCCCTGCCGCCCGGGTGGGAGACCCAGAAAAAGCTCCTGCCTCTGGGCTTTGTATCAGCCCAGCTCCAGCCGTTTAGGGAGCGAACCAATTAGGGAGCAGCCATTTAGGGAGTGAACCAGCGGATGGAAGACCTCTCTCTCTGTCTCTCCTTCTCTCTGTCTATAACTCTACCTCTCAAAGAAAAAAAACACATCTCCAAAGATAAAAAAAAAAAAAAACCCTGGAGATGGGGTGCAGGTGTCTGATATTTAATCAGTTCTTCAGGTGTTTTTAAGTGTGAAAAACACTGCAACAGGTATGGGGTCAAAACCCAGAGTCTTAGGGATTGAAAGCACCTGGTATCTCTGAGAGCAGGAGCTCAAAACAAGGCTAAACTTCAAAAGAACTAGCTAACAGTCTGTCTGAAGAGAGCCTGTAAGGCCAGATTCCTTCTCTCAGTTCAAGCAGGCAGATAACCATCCTGCTTCCCTACAGTTGATGAAGCACATGAACTTGAAGCAGATGGACTGGGACCAGAAGTGGCTCAGAGTAAGAATGAGTCAGCATACTACAAACAAAGAAATTATTGAAAAATCTGATTATTAAAAAGTGCCCTCCACTCCCACTTGGCTTCCAAAGTGGAAATAAAGATTCTAATTGAGTCCCTGCTCCCAAGCAGATGGGAAGTTCCTCTACAGGCCGGGCAGACTGAGAGGTACAGATCCAGACGTGAAGGGGTAACACGCCAACCCAAGAAAAAACCGAGTCTCTTGCTGCCTGGTCACCGTGCAATGAGGCCACCAGCCTCCAAGTCCTGGGAGTGTGCTCCCTATCAAGGTTTAGCGCCTCTCTTACACATGAAAAGTCAACCATCACAGGACGTTTGAAGAGAGTATGTAATGTAAGAGATGCAAAAATAGCCCCAAACAAAGGAACTCTAAGGAAAGAGACCATACAGGAAGCAGCAATAATTCCCAAAACTACAATGAGCGTCCTTCAAAGGATGAGAAAATATATTCTGTAGATGAAACAAGAATGAAAGGCTGAAAAAAACAGAGAATTCAGAAAATAAAAGCAAGTTCTTAGACATTTCAGAAGAGTCTTTAGCAGAAACTCAACTTGCAAGAAAAGAATTAGAACGTAAAGTTGAGGTTTCTGGAAGAGCAGAACCAACCAAAAATGGGGCAAAGAGACCACATAGGAGAGAATTAGCAAGGGAATTAGAAGATCAATCCAAGACATTCAGTATTTGGATAATAAAGCTTAAGAAAGAAAAAAAAGTGGAAATGAAGGGGAGAAAATTATAAAAAGAAATGATTTCCCAGCACCGAAAAACATAAATTTCTTGATTTAAGGGACAATAAAAGCACATTAACTATAAAAGGACCACAAGGCATTGTTATGGAATTTGCGAGTGCTATTAATAATGAAAAGACCCTAAAACTTTCCAGAGATGGAGAAAAGGAATCTGTGTCCAGAATCACAAAACCAGTCAGGCCCTGGCTTTCTCCACACAAGCCTGGACGCTAGCACAGAGCGGAAGGCCTTCAACCTTCCAAGATGGCGGGCTTTGCTGCCTCCCTGTTTTGGTTAACAGGGAGGGAAGGATTCGGGGAAATAATATCTCCAAGTATTTTCCCTCCTATACACTCACTCTCCACAAGCTCCTGGAGGAGTCCCACCAGAATCTGGGAATAAACCAAGAAAGAGGAAGACAAGCGCCTCCAGGGGGCGCAGGAGCTGACGCAGGGCGAGGGCAAGGGAGTTGCAGTTGGACTATGTGAGGCAGTCTTCTGCTGTAGAAAGTGCTCCAGGAAGGCGTCTCCAGGCGAGAGAGTTCTCCATGGCAGCTTTGCTTCCAGTGCCACAATCCTAAGAGCCCTTGCATGGTTCCATTCCAGGTGTTTCCAGGAAATAGGGAAAGTTAAAGTCCACTATCGGATGAAGGTCGAGAGTACGTCAAGTTCATTTCTGAAGACGGGGAGTCTGCAGGTGGCTTACAGAGGAGACAGGATCTGGGGAGACAACAAAGATCACAATAGCGTGTGTCACCCAGGGCTCTAAGGAAAAAGCCTTCCTTTATCTGTCCAGACTGTGAGCTAGGACTACCAATCCTGCAAGAAGTGCCTCTCACTAGGACAAAGGTCAGGGAAGATTCACCGTACTAGATAATACAAAAAGAAACATGCAGGGGCCCATATTGTGGCATAGCAAATAAAACTACCACCTATAATGCCACATCCCATATGAGGGCCAGTGCAAGTCCCAACTGCTTCACTTCCAACCCAGAACCCTGCTCATGGCCTGGAAAAGTAGCGAAAGATGGTTCAAGTCCTTGGGCCCCTGCAACTGCGTGGGAGACCAGGAAGAAGCTCCTGGCTCCGGGCTTCAGCCTGGCATATCTCTGGCTGTTGTGACCATTTGGGGAGCAAACCAGAAGATGGAAAATCTCTCTCTTTATCTCTCTCTCTCTCTCATTCAGTCTTTCAAATAAATAAATTAACCTTTAGGAAAAAAGAAACATGCCATAAACCAAGTATCCACTGGTGTTTATGGATATTCTGCTAGATGGAATATATCCCCCTCAGGGAAAAAAAAAAAGGCGGATAAATAGAGAAATGTTTCGGTAAATATATATTTGGAATCTGCACTGAGACATAGAATAGGATATAAATTTATCTCCAATGTGAGATCATTAGGAGTTGTGGCTTTCTGGATGTGATAAAGAGGTGACATTCATAGGCCCTGCATAGCCTTGGCTTCTAAAGCCATAAACTCAGCCAACTGTAGATCAAAACCATTTGGGGAAAACAATGTAGCTGTACTGAGCAGTTCCAGAATTTTCTTGTCATTGTTCTTCAAACAATATTCAGATGATATTTACATTGTATTATTTATTATAAGTAATCTAGAGATGCCATAAAGTATATGAGGATATGCAAATACCATGTCATTTTATGTAAGGGAATCGAGGGTCTTTGGATTTCGATGTCAAAGAGGTATCCTAGAACCAGTTCTCCATGGATACAGAGGGATGACTGGAGATCAGGAACAAACTGGCAACCCCATAGAGAGACGTGAGTTAGGAACTGGTCCAGCTTAGAAGAGAACTTAAAGTTAAACCCTCACAGGAAAAAAAGCGACCATGGGAGCAGCACAGGAAAAATATAAACTGAAAGCTCAGTAAATGGACAGAGGGAAACAAATGAGGAAAGAGTTGAGGGATTACAGAAAAAATGGTAGATATGAAAGATACACAAAGCAAAGCCCAGGTAAATAAATATGTGGAATCTCCACATTTAAACATAGAAAAGGATAAAAATTAAAGAAATACTTCAGAAACTCCTTCCAAAAATAAAAGCATATTTAATTTAAAATTGAGAGGGCACACAATGTTCCAGAAATAAGTAACATACTGTAATAAAGCTACTGAACTTCAAAGACAAAGAAGTCTTTGGGGAGCCCTACAGAAGTGCTAAGTCACTTACAAAGGGAAAAAATAAGAATGACCTCAAATTTCCCCAGAGTAAACTCTAAACCAGAAGATAATAGAGCAATGTTTATGAAATCCTCACGGAAATAAATTGTAACCAAAGGATAGTTTACTTACTCAAAATATCATTCAAGTATAAATGCAAAAAAGCACATTTTGAATGTCAGATGAACCCTTCTTGTAAAAATACTAAACAATGAACTTCAATCAACCAGGAGAGAAGTGAAAAAACAACAACAGGATTAGCATTGAGATTGAATCTACTCTATTGTAGAACAAAGATTAAAGCAAATGCAGGGGTTATCATACCAGAGCAAAATATAACTAACTGGTATAATAACTGCTACCGATGCATACTAATTCTGCTCATCTTTGTACAAAGGGGTTAGAAAATCACTGGAGGCTGACAGATCAAGTAAAAATAATTAAAATCTACTTAGTAATGCAAAAGTGAATGCTAAGAAAAATAACAACTAGAATTGAAAGGAAGAGTGGAGAGAAGAAAAAGAAATTGTGCTCATCTGTGTGTTCACAGCGTGAAGTCAATAGATTCTGTCTAGACAGAAGATTAAAGATTTCATTCTGTTACAGTTCTAATAGCAATTTCAGATAAAATACAAATACTTTCCATTTGTTTGCTTATTAGAATAAACACACATATATTCAAAAACATTACAAAACACATTTCATGGAAGACATGATGAAAAAAATATAACAAAATAATATGACAGAACTAAACCAAACTTAGCATTTACAGCAGAGTTCTGGTAAACCCTGGGCCTCAGGACTCAGAGCCAGGGGTGGGGTGCAAAACAAAATCCCTTGACTCATCACTTGGCCTATTTCTATGGTGCACTTCCTCTCACCATGGCCCATTTCAAGCCCTGCATCTGATAGCACTGTGGAGTTGGAATGCATGTGTAACTTTGGCTGGCAGGACCCGGCTCCTGCACACCACTGCTGCCAGCAGTACACTGAAATCAGCCAAGGAGACTTTTGTATTGGCTTTCAAAAAAACCAGCTGAGTGCTGTATACAGGAAACCCTCTTAAAGTGGTTGAAAACTTTGAAAGTGAAATGTTGGCAAATGAGGGGGAAAGAGAGATGAGGTATCATTCCCTTGTAACAGACAAGATGAATTTCAGGAAAACAATATAAAATAAAATATCTCAAGTAGTGCTTCGTAGTGATAAAGTACACAAATAATAATAAAAATTATGCATCTATACACACAAAGAAACATAATATCAATATCCATAAACAAAAATTGCAGGTGCTATGAGAAGAAAGAGATTTAAAACATATTAGTAAAAACATTTCATCACACTGAATTCTACAAAACATTCAAAGAGGAAGTAACTCCAATACTTTTCAAACTATTTCAAAATACTAAATAGTATGGAACTCTCCCAAACTCTTTTTATGTGGCTAGCATTACTCTGATACCAAAACCAAAGACACAACATTAGAAGAAAGCTACAGACCTATATCCTTAATGAATACAGACAAACGCTAGCAAATTAAATCCAAAACCACATCCAAAAAGATCATACATCACAACCAAGTGGGATTTATCTCAGAAACGCAAGAGTGTTTCAACATCGCAAATCAATAACTGTCATAAACCACATCAATAGATGCTGAGAAAGCTTTTGATAAGATTCAATACCACTTCAGAAGAAAAAAACCCTCCTTAAAGTAGGTATAGAAAGAACATATCTCAAAAATATAAAGGCTATCTGTGACGAACTAACAGCCACTATCATACTGAATGCAGGAAAGCTGAAAGCATTTCCCCTGAGATCTGGAACAAGACAAGGGTTCCATTTTCACCACTCTTATTCAATACAGTACTGGAAGTTTTAGCAAGAGCAATTAGGGAGGAGAAAGAAATAAAGGGCATCAAAATTGGAAAAGAGGAAGTCAAATTATCCATGCTTTCAGATGACATGATGCTGTCCGTGGAAAAACCTGAATACTCCCGGTGGAGTGTTAGAATTGATAAACCAGTTCAGTAAAGTTGCAGGTTACAAAATAAACATACAAAAAAAGAGTCGCTTTCAGCCAGCGCCACGGCTCACTAGGCTAATCCTCCGCCTTGTGGCGCCGGCACACCGGGTTATAGTCCCGGTCAGAGCACCGATCCTGTCCCGGTTGCCCCTCTTCCAGGCCAGCTCTCTGCTGTGGCCAGGGAGTGCAGTGGAAGATGGCCCAAGTCCTTGGGCCCTGCACCCCATGGGAGACCAGGAGAAGCACCTGGCTCCTGCCATTGGATCAGCGCGGTGCGCCAGCCGCAGCGCGCCTACCGCGGCGGCCATTGGAGGGTGAACCAACGGCAAAAGGAAGACCTTTCTCTCTGTCTCTCTCTCACTGTCCACTCTGCCTGTCAAAAAAAAAAAAAAAAAGTCGCTTTCTTGTATGCTAATGATATACTCATTGAAAGGAAAATCAAAAAAGAAAGCTTATTCACAACAGCCACAAAACAAATCAAATATTTAGGAATAAATTCAGCTAAAAAACTGAAAAATCTGTATAATGAAAATTGTCAGGAGCCGGCACTATGGCACAGCAGGTTAAAGCCCTGGCCTGCAGTGCCAGTATCCCATATGGGCGCTGGTTCTAGTCCTGGTTGCTCCTCTTCCAATCCATCTCTCTGCTATGGCCTGGGGAAGCAGTAGAAGATGGCCCAAGTCCTTGGGCCCCTGCACTCACATGGGAGACCCGAAGGAAGCTCCTGGCTCCTGGCTTCAGATCAGCACAGCTCTGGCCATCATGGCCATCTGGAGAGTGAACCAGAGGATGGAAGACCTTTTGCTCTGTCTCTACCTCTCTCTGTAACTCTTTCTAATAAATAAAATAAATCTTTCAAAAAAAGAAAATTATCAAACATTGATGAAGAAAATCATCAAGGATACAAAAAATGGAAAGATATTCCTTGTTCATAGATTGGAAGAATAAATATCACTAAAATGTCTTTATTTCCTAGAGCAATCCACAGATTCAAGACCTGAGACTATGAAATTGCTGGAAGAAAATGTTGGGAAAATACCCCAAGACATTGGCATAGGGAATGGCTTCGTGGACAAGACCCCCAAAGCACAAGCAACAAAAGCAAAACTAAACAAATGGGACTATATCAGACTTAGAAGCTTCTGCACGGCAAAGGAAATGATCAGGAGAGTGAAGAAACATCCAACAGAATGGGAAAAATATATTTGCAAACTACCTACCCAGCAAAGGATTAATATCTAGAAAATATCAGCCACTTAAGAAACTCAACAACAGAAAACAATCAATCCAGTTAAGAATGGGCAGGAGATGGTGCTGTGGCACAGTAGGTTAATCCTCCACAGATATGCAAACCCTATCTAGTCCTGGCTGCTCCTCCTCCAATCCAGCTCCCTGCTATGGGCTGGGAAGATAGTAGAAGATGGCCCAAGTCCTTGGGCTCCTACATCCACATGGGAGATCTGGAAGAAGCTCCTGGCTGCTGGCTTAGGATTGGTGCAGCTCTGCCATTGCAGCCAATTGGGAAGTGAACCAGCGGATGGAAGACCTCTCTCTCTCTCTGCCTCTCCTCTCTGTGTAACTCTTTCAAATAAATAAATAAATCTTTAAAGAAAAAAAAAGACTAAGGGAAACCCCCCCTGAATTACATTTTAACATCTTACAGTAATAACAAAAAAGAATTTGAATGTCTTAATTGGTACATGGAAATCAGATGGCTCTCTGAAGAAAAACACATGAAATTCTTTGTTTCAATCAGTAAACTAAAAACTAGAGATGTGAAATTGAAATATGTTTCAGGTGTACTTGAAAAGTTAAAGTCCCTTTTAAACTGCTAAAACATAAGATGAATTTCATTAAAAGGAAGGGAATGATGATTTATCAACAGATTATGTACACTAGCTTCATTGATCAGGCCTTTGTATGTCCTCCTTTGTATCAGTTAAATAAGAATAAGCTTAAAGACAGAATTAAAAGCATACTGGTTTTATTTGAGTATAGCTTTTACATTTTTGATGATTAAAGATCAGGTGATTAACCCATTTGTGATTCCCTAGAACAACATAAATCGATATTTCAGAATAAAGTAGGATAATCAATATTGCAGGATAATGTAGGATAATCGACATTACAAGATAATGTAGAATAGGCAAGATGTCTATTCTGCCATTGCCACCGAAGCGCTTTGGGAGAACAACTCGCCAGGATTTAATCAGTATAATTCAGAAAATCTTTAGATCTAATTCCAACTTTCTTATCCACTTGTTAGAAGACACACTTCCTCAATGGCATTTCCAACTCCCTATTTGTTTGAAACCGCTTCAAGCTACCACTGCAACTGAAGACCACTGTTACCCTCTAGGGAGTTCGCCTCCCCAGGGGTCTTCATCCGCTCCAGAGCGCTCTTCCTCTTCAGTGAATCCCAGTGGACATGGGGGTGGGGTCTCTTGTAAGGTCCCGGGTCCCCAAGGCGAGTCGGGAACCTCAGGCTTCCATGCACTGGACACATGGGCAGCTCCTTGGTATATTCAAGCACCACGGGTGCCAGCCTCGCGGGGCACGAGCTATGCGGCCCCACGAAGGGCAGGAACGCTCTGTGCTCCTCCGGGCGCTGCTGCTGCGCTAGTTCAAATTTTAAACAAGCAGCTGCGCGTGCTCGCTTTGCGCTGGGCCTGGCCCCGACTCTCACCTTTTCTCAAAGGCCTGCTTTGCAGACAAGTAAGTATGTGAATCAGTACTTAAAGGGGGTTCTCCCGACGTCTCACCAGCCGCTAAGATATCAGGAGACACGGGGATCTTTCCGTTAACCAGGCTGAGAGTCCTTGGAATCCGAGAGCTGAGATGCAGGGCCCGCCTCCCGCCCCTTCGCACTGGACGCATTTCAGAGTCCTTGAAAATGCGCAGAACGTGAAACAGCCACCCCTGGGGGCAACGGTGTTTGGCCCTAGTCTCGGTTTAGAAGCCGGTGACGAATCAGCTGATGATGTGTGAGACAGGCGCCCTGGAAGATGCGCTGAGGATGCGGATGTGCGTGGTGACCACAGAGTTGGTCCTGATGCGGGAGATGTTCCGAGGGAGGGCACTTGCGGAGTTCTAACACTGAGCTGTCCCACCCTCAGCAAACCGCACATGGCTACGAGCTCTTGCAATGAGCTGTCTGAAATAAGAGGTGCCATACATGTCAAATGCACATCACATTTCAATGTCTTTGTTTTAAAGCCCTTTATTCATCTTTACAATAATTACATGTTGAAATGATATTTTGGATGTGACTACTAGAGAATTTTCTACTATATATTAAATGGGTCCCCTATTCCATTTGGAAAGCACTACTTTGAAGGGTTTGGAGTATTGAAAATGGCTTACCTAAAATGTTCAGACAAAAATTGCCTCTCCTTTCAAAAAAGTGACACTGCTCCTGATCCCCAAGAAAATATCACTCCCTACCCTGTTCATATCCCATTCTAATCAGACAACCTTACTAAACCAGCTCAACTCAGACTAAAGATGTTGGCAGTAAAAGAAATTGCACCCTAACCACAGGCAGTCTGGGAAGGCAGAATTAGTCATGACTTTGACAGGACAGAAGAATTTAAATTTCTGCCAGCTGCTACACCGGAACCGAAGCAGCTGCTGGAAGCGCTAGTTCCACTGCACTGGCTGGTTGCTCAATTTTGAAGAGATGCACAGTAGAGAAACTGCAGAGAAGGGGAAAAGTAGTAGCAGAGGGCTCTCACCCACCAACTTTCATTTCCAGTTATTGTATGATTACAAATTATGATGCTATGGCATCTTTGGCCACCTTCAAAGTAATTGACCCTAATGAAGAAATTGCCTGCTGCTCTAGTATGAAATATAGCTAGGGACAGAAAATGATTCGTAAATTTAAGCTCTCAACTTGATCAGTGTCCTTTAATTATGTGATAGACAGTGGAGGGACTCCCATTTAGTGTATTGAATGGCTCTTAAAAACAGTGTGGCAAGAGAACAGTATAGCTTTAAATCATTGTGTGTTGAATGCTGGTCCTAATTTAATCTTCCTAAAACTTTTAGTTCTCTGGAAAGTAATCTCAAATGTATGTGCTCAAGAGGGTTTAAATCCAAGTTTATTATACTGTGAGGTTCTCCATGCAAAATTATTACTAGTGGGGCTGGTGCTGTAGCAGAACAGGTAAAGCTGCCGCCTGCAGTGCCAACACCCCATTTGGGGGCCAGCTTGAGTTCTGGCTGCTTCACTTCTGATCTAGCTCCCTGCAAATGTGGCTGGAAAAGCAGCCAAAGATAGCCCAAGCCCTTTGGCCCCTGCACCGATGTGAGAAATCTGGAAGAAGCTCCAGGATCCTGACATGGTATGGGCTCAGTTCTGGCCATTGTGGCCATTTGGGGACTGACCAGAGGATAGAAGATCTCTCTCTCTCTCTCTCTCTCTCTCTCTCTCTCTCTGCCTCTGCCTTTCAAGTAAATAAATAAGTCTTTGGAAAAGAAAAACTATTACTAGAGGGCTGCTTTGAAAAATGCCCATGAAAGTGATCAGTCTCCAAATCTGTGGTTGCCACCAGAGCTGTCATTCTCCCAACTTTAAGGTGGTTTCCGTGGCATGGCTACAGCTTGCTGTGGTATCCCCACATTTTCTTGAGTGTTTCCAACTTAGCCTCTGTATTCCCATGGAAGAATCTGGCTTCATTTGTGAGCTACCTCACCCAGGAGTTTGCTTTGCCTCCTCACTGCTAACCTGTTCTGTGGTGCAGCTCAGCCTCAGCTTTGCTGATGCTTCCCTTACGTGCTACACTACTGGACCAAAGCCCAGGACTTGGATCTCTGTTCCCTCAGACATGCACAGGTGAAATGAAACCATCCCATCCGTGTGGGAGGAGCTACCATCACATGGACACTTAATTTCCTAAGAAAGTAAGAAAGCTTTAGGCAGAAAAGCCTGGACAAGTGGAAATTGGAGAACTTCTACCATCAGGTCAAGTTACTGACTTTCTGAGGCTTCCCTTTCGCCCACCTTGCAGATACCAAACTTCAGTGCCATAATTGTCAGCTTTCTGAGACAGGATTGAGGTGTCTGCACCAAATAATGTGAAATAATTGGGAAACCCTGGAAACATGAGATGGGAGAGGTAGGGGAAAATGGAGACTGGTGCCATGGAAGACGTAACTTGAAATTCTGAGCTTTCTGCAATTTCTAGAAAGTTGAAGCTCAAGTATTCTTCCTGGCATCAAATAAAGCAGAGATGTGCACCCAGAAATGCTGGCTTGCATGTCAGGAGCCTTGGGTGGTCACTGACGTCAAAAATAAGAGTGTTCATTGTTAACAACAGGAGTCACTGTGCACTTACTCCCCATGTTGGATCTCTGTCCTTAATGAGGTATACTATGAGAATTAATGGAAAAATCTGTCTTCAAACAGTACTTTATACTTTGTGTGTCTGTGTGGGTGCAAACAGTTGAAATCTCTACTTAGTATAGAGTTGGTCTTCTGTATATAAAGATAATTAAAAATAAATCAATGAAAAATGAAATGGGAGAAGGAGTGGGAGGTGGGATGGGAGTCGGCATGGGAGGGCAGGAATGGGGGGAAGAAACACTATATTCCCAAAAGCTGTACATATGAAATTAGTATTCATTAAATAAGAACCTTAAATATTTTTTAAAATTTTTAAAAAAGAAAAAGAAATGCTGGCTTGGTCTTGTTCTGATCTCTGGCTTTTGGAAGTGAAGGTATCTGGGCCTGTGGTTTTCTTTGTTAGAAGAGGTTTTTGTTTTTGTTTTTTTTAATTTATTTCTTTGAGAGGTAGAGTTACAGAGGGAGAGAGAGGCAGAGAGAAAGTCTTCCATCTGCTGGTTCATTCCCCAGATGGCCTCAATGGCTGGAGCTGGGCCAATCCAAAGCTAGGAGCCAGGAGCTTTTTCTGGGTCTCTCATGTGGGCAAGAGGGTGCAGGGACCCAAGGCATTGGGCTATCTTCCACTACTTTCCTAGGCCATAGAGGAGGGCTGGATTGGAAGTGGAACACAAGGACACGAACTAGCACCCATGTGGGATGCTGGAGCCACAGGTTGAGACTTAACCTTCCATATGCCACAGTGCCGGCCCCATTAGAAGGTTTTTAACTATGAATTCAGTATCTCTAGTAGACATGCAACCATTCATGTTTTGTACTTAAATAAGCTTTGATAGTTTGTGTCATCAAGGGAATTTTGCCCATTTCATCTAACTTGTTGGCTTTATGGGGATGCAGCTGTTTGTGACAGCATCCTGTCACTTTCATGTTTCAGGACCTGGAGTGCTATCCCCCTTTCATTCCAGATGTTGATCATTTGTGTCTTCTCTTTTTTATCTGTCAACCTGGAGCGCCCTGAGCACTACTGACATTCTGCAATGGATACTCTTCCGTGATATGGCACTTCACTGTGACTTGTAGCATAATTAGCAGTGTCCCTGGCACTTCTACCTACTGGATACTA
Source organism: Lepus europaeus (assembly GCF_033115175.1). Taxonomy (NCBI): domain Eukaryota; kingdom Metazoa; phylum Chordata; class Mammalia; order Lagomorpha; family Leporidae; genus Lepus; species Lepus europaeus. The sequence goes on from NC_084828.1 coordinate 92,496,261, forward strand.
GTAGCACAGTACTTCAGGCCCTACCCCCACCCCCACTGTAGCAACAGCAAAAATATGTCTGTAGACATCGCCAAATGGCTCGTGAGAGGCAACCTTGCCCCTGGTTGAGAATCCCTGCTTTTGACTGCTTTATCTCTATTGTCTTCTTTTTCTCATGTTTCCATTTGATGTATAATTTTTTCTCTGCTGTAATTCCCCATTTGTTCATTCGTGTTGTCCATTTTTCCCACTAAAATTTTCAATGTATTTTATTAGTATATTAATCACAAGTTATCTTAAATTTTCTCTGTTGTGGTCCTAACATCTAGGATTTCTCTAAGTCTGGTTCTATTGATTAGAACACAGAGTTGCATTTTCCTTTTTTATGTGCCTCACAATATTTTATCAAATGTCAGACATCTTATGAATAACAGTAGATATTAATATAACCTATGATCTAAACTAAGCATGCTTCCTCTGATAGGCAGTAATGCCGGGTGTTGAATCAGTCTACTCCAATCATTAAGCTGGGATCGGGCTTTATTGTTCTACCTTCAGTACAACACCAGTTTTAATTTCCTCTTAGGGTAGAGTGCTAAAGAGATTTTCTCAATTCCCCTGTTTCTCAGCTTTAGTCTTCCCCTTGAGCTTGTATCACAACGGGGCTCCAGGCTTTTGGCTTTCCAATTGCTTATTACACGGCAGAAATCAGAAGACTCCTGCTCACCCGTTCTCACTCTAAGCAAGCTTTGTATACCAAGTTCTCAACAGTCTTGGATGCCATCCTCCCCATGACAGACAACTCTTGTGTCTTTGTTGGGTCTTGAGAAGGTGAGAGTCTCCTGACCATTTTCCAGTACAGGTGATCTCTGATTGCATTGGCATGAGATCCTAGGTCTGAGACTGTCTCCTGCCCCTCATTACCCGGAGGTAGAAACTGTTTGCTCTCCCTGTTTCCACCTTATTCAATTTGAAAGTCTTTTTTTTTTTTAATAAAAATTGTATCATCTTTAATATACGTCCCGTTTTCCAGGACAGTTTGGGCAGCCAGAGGCGATGTTCATCTCTCCAGTGGGCTTCCGGAAGCTGCTGCTGTTGGGGTCAGGCTTGAACGCGTCTCCCAGGTGGCGCCGAGAGGACCCCTGATCCATTAACATGAGCGTCACTTTCTGCTTAAACGGCCAAGGAAGCAAAGCATCATACTCTCCACTCATGATGACAAAAAACAGTGACAAGTGTGTCCCCTTCCCCATGCCGTCCCCATTCAGGTAGACCCTGGCGCACATCTTATAGCCAAAATAGCCCGTGTAGAAAGGCTGGCTGTGAGGAGGCGGCAAGATGGCGGAATAGGCAGGAAGCACACTTAGTCCGGGGGGAGAGAAAGTTTAATATAAGTGGAGATACTGTAGAGTCAAGGAAGAGTAGGGGATAAAACAGCAGAGGAAACTCTTCCGGAACTAGTGATTCACAGTGGACCTGCGTGGAGAGCGTGGGAGCCCAAGTTCGGGACACCAGCGGCAGACTCAACGCACCAGCGCTGGAACGCGAGGTGAGCCGAACCTCCATAGCCCGAGATACCAGCAGGCAAGCGGAAAGAGGAGGCTAGAGGGAACGAGGCTTGAAACTCCGTGGGGAAAAGTTCACCAGGCTAACTAGAAGAGAGAGAAAAAAAATTAAAAAAGTGACTGATACGGACACAAGTTTCTCTCTCTCCGCTCACCTCTCAAAGGCGAGCAAGACAGAGCAGGCGCCATTTTGGACATACGTCATAAGCAGGGCGACCTCAGGTCTGCACCAGCCCTGAGCCTAGCAGAAAAACCTGACTCTGTGGGGAGGGGTGAAATAACAGGAGATTAGCATCTAACTTGGCAACCCAGTGGGAGACTGCAGGAGAATTGGAGCCCACACTGAGGGCAGCACAGATTCCCTGTGTGGTCCTTGGGAAAGAGCTTCTGATCTCTGGCTCCTGTGGGTATATCATTTGCCTGCTAACTACCTCCAATTACGTTCAGCTGTGCGGAATTACTTCCCTTTTAAATCAAAAAAAGAAAGAGAGATTTACCACACCTAACCTGGGAGTGTCATCCTTGACACACCCTCAACCCTGAGGAACCAAACACAGCTCTCAGTCCACACTCATCTCAAGCCTCTAAGGCTCCACTGAAAGCAGACAGTCCACTTAATATAGAGCCATAGTGTAACAAGAAAAAACACCACAGTGAAGAAACCAAATATCTCCAACATGCCAAACAACAAACGCAAAAACCAAGCTAACAAGAACAAAGAAGACACTATGACGCCCCCAAATGAAAAAGACACCCCAATTCAAGATTATGAAGATGATGAGATCGAAGAAATGCAAGAAGCGGATCTCAAAAAATTGATAAGAACATTAAGAAGTTCTCAAAAACAAATTCTTGAACTACAGAAATCCTTCATGGACAAGATAGAAAATCTCTCTCGTGAAAGTGAAATATTAAGGAGGAATCAAAATGAAATGAAACAACTACTGCAACAAGAAACTCTGATAGTGACTAGAAATCATAATGAAATGAAGAGTTCAATAGATCAAATGACAAACACATTAGAGAGCCTTAAAAACAGAATGGGCGAAGCAGAAGAGAGAATATCAGACTTAGAAGACAGAGAACAGGAAAGGAAACAGGCAAACCAAAGAAAAGAAGAAGAAATTAGAAATCTAAAAAATATTGTCGGGAATCTACAGGATACTATTAAAAAACCCAACATTCGGGTTCTAGGAGTTCCTGAAGGCATGGAGAAGGAGAAAGGATTAGAAGGCATTTTCAGTGAGATACTAGCAGAAAATTTCCCAGGTTTGGAGAAGGACAGAGGCATCTTAGTACAGGAAGCTTATAGAACCCCTAATAAACATGACCAAAAGAGATCCTCACCACGACATGTTGTAATCAAACTCACCACAGTGAAACATAAAGAAAAGATCCTAAAAGGTGCAAGAGAGAAACGTCAGATCACTCTTAGAGGATCTCCAATTAGACTCACAGCAGACTTCTCATCAGAAACCCTACAAGCTAGAAGGGAATGGCGAGACATAGCCCAGGTACTAAGAGAGAAAAACTGCCAGCCCAGAATACTATATCCTGCAAAGCTCTCATTTGTGAATGAAGGTGAAATTAAGACTTTTCATAGCAAACAGAAACTGAAACAATTTGTTGCCACTCATCCTGCCCTGCAAAAGATGCTGAAAGATGTGTTACACACAGAAACACAGAAACATGGTCACCAATATGCAAGAAGGTAAAGGAAGGAAACCTCACAGCAAAAGATCACAGGAAGCTCAACTTCTCTTTGACATAGAATTAAACTCTGATGCTCTGTTAAAGCAATGTGTTAAAGTAATCTATTATGTTCTCTTGATGTCTGTTACCAGACTTTAAGTTTCTATAATGGAAAATGCTATTAATACAAATGTTTGAGAATTAAAAAGTCTAATGATCTTGTGTTACTAGACATGATAGTTATCTTAATGAGAAAGCCCCAGAGGCCTAAAGGGTTAAATACCTGTAAAATCCTACAGGTGCTTTCAAAAATACTGTGAAGTAAGCAAGTGCCTCTTGTTGGTTGATGAGTTTATAATTTTAAACATGGCGACTTAAAGTCTTTTGTCATCCACAGTTATATATGATGTGCTGCTCATAAAACTAAAGCGTTGTTGGTTCTGTGTTTAGCTGTCCTCCTATAGGTTCCTATGGACTTTTTCCAGCCACTTTTATTGTATTCAGTACTTTGGGATGGCTCTGTAAACAGATGAAGCCAATAATGTATTAACAGTACCAACTGAGAGAAAGTATGGTTAACTGAGGTTACTAAAAAGAAAAAGCAATTCAAATCAATTGGCAATCTACAAAAAGAGTTAAAGATTTTAAAAGCTATTATTAAAATTGCTATATTGGTCTATTATGCTATATTATATGTGTGTACATATTGTATGTCCACATGGGGAAATTTTATTAAGAGTTTTATTTTAAATGGCTTATAGATAAGATTGTCCATAAATTTAAGCTGCTAAAATCAATCAAAGATACATTTTAATTTGTGTGACCTGAATCTGTGTATCATATGTTTTAGACTTGTTGGTAGAAAGAAACTAAAAACATTTTAGATGGTTGTGCTTAAGTTTACTGGCTAAACAAACTACACCTTGTTAGATTATTTAAGAGGTATTTTCAAATACATGATTCTTAAAATTTATAGAAGGCATTGGACCTTCTGGTAAATGTTTTCTTAAGTTGTTATCTAATGGTTGAAACAGTTTGCTAAGTATTCATGTGATATTGCTATTGTCAGCAAGCGATCTAGGACTTGCTCCCTCACTTCTCTATTCTAAGCCCAACTTGTTCTTTCATTTCTCTATTCTCTTCAAGGTAGGAAACTAATTCTATTATGAAGGAATCTGTAGGATGCACAATTTAATCTTTAGACCTTATAAAAGAGATGGCTAACATTTTTCTGCAATAGCATAGCCAAAATAAGAACTTAAATAATAATCTCATAGCTAGATTCACTTCGCCATCAGCGAAGTATACAGTAAGTAGAAAAAACCTCCCTTTCAGACCAAAGGGAAAGAAAGTTTTAAAGTGAGAATATAATTTTCCTCATGGGCATTGTCTACCTTAGAAAAACTACTACAGAACATGCCTGTGACTATAGACTTGTAGTTCAGGCCACCGAAGATTAGAGATGGGACACGGGCACTCCCTTGACTTGCATCCTCTGGTCTGCTTTAACACAAGCCAGGAGGAAAAGAAAGCTCGGCATCAGAAGCAATGGGTGGCAGGCCTATTAATGGCTGATCTGTACAGTGATCTGCCCTCAAGGAGACCCAACAGGCCAGTCCACTGCAGTGGCTTTCAATGTGGTAAGCCTGGGCTTCAGCAGAAGTCAGCTTGTGAAGAGCCCTGGCAGCTCTGCCAAGAGTTGGATCACTGGAAATGGACCTGCCCTGGAGTCGAAGGATGCCCAGGTCAGAGCCACAGATCTTATTGGCTCTAAGCTGAAAAGCCCTTCACTCAGCCCAACTTCCAAAGGGACCACTGCAGCTGAGGGGATGGTCAAGTAGGGTCAGCAACATTGCAGGCAGAACTGTAAATTTCTTGTTAGAGATGCCACCTGCCTTTACCTGGCCAGCTCTCCTCCCAGGCCAGCCAAGTAATGAAAGTCAACAGAGTGCCTTCCCCTAGGAGGTTCACACCTCCCTTAGGATATACCCCATGTGAAGAGATAGATAGGTCTGGGCCTCTGAATTTACAAGGCCTAAAGCCCATCAGATTATTATCAAGTCCCTTCTATCAGGTTCTATTTGCCTCTCAATCAGAAAACTTAATTGTAACTTAGACAGCACCTTTCTTAGCTCCTCTAATAATGACTCTGTCCTTTGTTCTAGGCCCTGTCTAGTGCACTTGGGCCTCATTCCTTTGTGATCATAACCTCTACTCTACCACCAATGGCTCTACTCCCAACATGTGTGTACTGATGGTCCTCTTCCCCACTTAATGCTGTATAATTGTTCAAACCTGGTAAATGCCACTCTTAGGATCATTGGTTACTATCCTCACTCTGTCTTTTATGACCTTGTCTAAATATGATCAGAGTCGGGGAACTTGGAAGGCTTCCATAGCCTTGGCAACTCATGACGACAGCCTAGGGTGGTTACTGGCGCCATAAACTAGAGTGTCAATTTGTTGGGTCAACAACAGGAGCCACTGTGCACTTGCTCCTCATGTGGGATCTCTGTCCTTAATGTGCTGTACATTGTGATTTGATGCTATAACTAGTACTCAAACAGTATGTTTCACTTTGTGTTTCTATGTGGGTGCAAACTGTTGAAATCTTTATACTAAATTGATCTTCTGTATATAAAGAGAATTGAAAATGAATCTTGATGCAAATGGAAGGGGAGAGGGAGCGGGAGAGGGGAGGGTTGCGGGTGGGAGGGAAGTTATGGGGGGGGGGGGGAAGCCATTGTAATCCATAAGCTGTACACTGGAAATTTATATTCATTAAATAAAAGTTAAAAAAAAAAAAAAAAAAAAGAAAGGCTGGCTGTAAAGGAACAGGGTCTTCCCCATCACGGCCTCCTGCTTCAGCCGCTTATAATCTCGGATCTTCCAGATCAGCACGCCGTTGTAACTGGCGGTCTCCAGGACCTGGAAGCGCAGGTCCATGTCCGCCAGGCGGATGTCGTGAACGCTCAGCATCTGGTCTTGCCGGCTCAGCTGGGATTCCAGCAAGCCTGTGTTGCGAGCCGCCTGCCCGGCACTTTGGTCCACACTATCAATTTGAAAGTCTTTGACCTATGTCCTGGGGGCCACAGAATTCACTGTCCCTTCCCCGCTAGGAAGCTATTATTGCTAGGCAAGGCAAGGTCCAGGGAACTTTTGCCTTTCCCACGATAGGTGCTTACTCCCTTCCAACAGACCCTCACCACCAAGAGAGGCTGTCTCTAGAGTCCTGCCTCGTGTCAAATCTTTCTCTTCAGTACTCAGTAGAGCCCAGCGAGAAGAGACTGAAAGTGGAAACTCCTATTGTGTCTGGGGCTCTCAGGGATTTTATATTCTCATACACTTACACGTTTGCCATTCAGCGACTCATTAGCAATTTTAGCTGAATTCTAACTGAGTTACATGCGATCTGACGTCTCTTCTACCGCACTCATGTCCTATTTCTGTTTGGTAGAGATCAGTCTTTTCTCAGATGTCAGGCTACTTATTGATATGTGACCCTCGCTGGATTGAAAACTGTCCCAGTTTGCCTGGGGCAGAGGGGTTTCCCAGGATATGGGACTTTTGGTACCAAATCTGGGAAAGTCCAGCTGGTCATCCTAACCTCAGCTCTTGGATGGATTCACGAAAAATCCTTTTGTAATTTTCCTGGTTGTTAGAGTAGGAGTAATGCCCTTTCTAAATTTTTATATCCTAGGCAGGAGCCAAATGATGAACTATTTATGAATGCTGAGTATGGACAAAAGTGGTTCCTGAGTTGGTGAGAAAACCATATGGGGAAACATCTGTTTCTTACTAACGCAGGCAGGGCTTGGGGGACAGATGCCTTGTGAAATTTTCCCTAAAATAGAGAATAAGCAAAATGAGTTCAGTCTTGGTCATTCTTTTGCCTCTCAGCAGCAGACTTAGTCAATTACTTAATAAACTCTGGTTGAAGTGATGGATCCACACCTCTTCCTTCTACAACTGTACTCAGCATTTACTAGCAGCTGGCCAGTGCCTTACTCTGAGCAGGTGAGAATCGTCTATAGATTTTATTTATGTATTTGAAAGGCAGAGTTGCAGAGAGAGCAGGACAGACAGAGAGAGATCTTCCATCCACTGGCTCACTCCCCAAATAGCCATAACAACCAAGGCCACACCAGGCAAAAGACAGAAGCCAGGAGGTTCCTCTGGGTCTCCCACATGGATACAGGGGCCCAAGGACTTGGTCCATCTTGTGCTGCTTTCCCAGGCACATTAGTAGGGAGCTGTATGAGAAGTGGAGCGACTAGCCCTTGATCTGGCCCCCATATGGGGTGCTGAGGGCAGCAGTTTAAACTGTTGTGCCACAGTGCCGGGCCCTGAGAAAAATGTTTTTAACATGTATTCCCTTTTGTGGAGAAGGAAGAAGGCTGAGTGATGCATCAAGCTTTCAGCAACAAGAATATTGACTGGCCGGCGCCGTGGCTTAACAGGCTAATCCTCCGCCTTGCGGCGCCGGCACTCCGGGTTCTAGTCCCGGTTGGGGCGCCGGATTCTATCCCCGTTGCCCCTCTTCCAGGCCAGCTCTCTGCTATGGCCCGGGAAGGCAGTGGAGGATGGCCCAAGTCCTTGGGCTCTGCACCCACATGGGAGACCAGGAGAAGCACCTGGCTCCTGGCTTCAGATCAGGGCGATGCACCGGCCGCAGCAGCCATTGGAGGGTGAACCAACGGCAAAAAGGAAGACCTTTCTCTCTCTCTCTCTCTCTCTCTCTCTCTCTCTCACTGTCCACTCTGCCTGTCAAAAAAAAAAAAAAAAAAAAAGAAGAAGAAGAATATTGACCACCTATGCATGAATGCGTGTGTGTGTGTGTGTGCATGCATGTCTACACTGGCTATCAACCATCTGGGGGGACATATTTTACATCTGGTATTTGCACATCTGGCACTTTTTAAAAAGACTTATTTTATTTATTTGGAAGGCAGAGATACAGAGAGAGAAATGGACAGAGAGAGAGAGAAAGAGAGGTCTTCCATCCACTGGTTCACTCCCCCAATAGTCACAACACCCAGGGCTGGGCCAGGCCAAAACCAAGAGTCAGGAGCTTCTTCTAGGTCTCCTACGTGGGTGCAGGGGCCCAAGAACTCCCTCCCTTCCCAGGCACATTACAGAGAGCTGTGTCAGAAGTGGAACAGCCAGGACACAAACTGGCACCCAAATGGGATGTTGGCACTGCAGGCAGTGCCTTACCCTATGCCCCAGCACCAGCCCCTCTGGTATTTTTTTTAATTTCAGAAATCATGGGAGCCAGAAGTGTTTGTGAACCGAGCAGTCATCACTAATGGCTCTGAGGTAGGCAGCCACAAAAAAAAATTCTCTGTATCCTGTGTGATGATGAAGCTCTATCATCTGTTCAGGTGTTCCTTGAGTATCCAAGAAAAATATAGCCTCTAGATGAGAACATAGACTGCCTATGTGATGTCTTCCTATAAATAATCAAGATGGAAAGATAAGCGTGCAGACACAGCACAGAAGTCGTAAGACTGGAAGCGTTTAAAATTTAAACAGGATCAGAGTCTGTGTAACTATTTCATGAAAATAATAGTTAAGACTTGTCTTGATTATGTGCCAAGAATAGTCCTAAAAGCTTTACATACACTAACACACATGTAAACGTCGTTATCCACACATTACAAATCAGGAAAATTAGTAACAAAGAGGTTAGTGAATGTGTACAAGGTCATACTAACAGCAAGTGGTGTCTGTTTCCAGAGTTGTTTTAAGCATGGTAACAATGGTCAAAAACACGGAAGAAGTAAAGATTTCCACCTGCAGAGTAGGATTGGAGAGTGAGAGCTTGTATACGTCAAAGAGCCTTTCAAATAACATTTTTCAAGTCAAATAACAACCAGTGATGCACAGAAAGATAAAAAGGGCATGCTCAGAAAAAAGACTCAGAAAATCGTACAGCGATGCCTTGGACTAGCTACAAATCAGCAGAGAGCATTAACTATACAGGAAGCTGTGGCCATGTGATAGAAATGTCACATGATACAGAGGACCCAGTCGCAGTGGAATCACCAAGAAAAACCAACTTGCAAGCAGATCTCCACTTCTGTACCCAAAATTTTTGTGTACTTTCAGTTTCAAAAATTAAAGATTACTCTGAAGCCACTTTCCATGCATAATAATTTAGGCTGAAATTGTTGCTAGTTCCACTTATGTTAAAATGATTATGAGAATAAAATGAAAAATGTTGGTTTGAAGGTGATGGCATAGATGTTGTCAACTTGCACAGTGAAATTCATGAATGACTGGGCTACCCCACAAACCTCCAAATCAATTCCTGTAATCCAGAAGATACATAGGAAACACAAGACATCAACAAGTGTATTCACAACATTTTTGGAGTCTGTGAAGAGGGACTGTCTTGGAAGAGTAGGATACTTTGAGGGCTCCATGACTGGTTTTTCAAGACTAGAGTTTATTACAATAAAGTGTAGTTTATAAATATGGAAGGAAGTTTTTTTTAGTCTATCCCATAGGCAATCACCAATATCCTCTGTATACATAGTGGTGAGCTAGATGACTTTATATATCTTTTAATTTTTAAAGATTTATTTGTTTATTTGAAAGACAGAGAGAGAGAGGAGGGTGAGAGAGATTGTCCATCTTCTGGTTCACCCCCCAAGTGGCCAGAGTGGGCCAGGCCAAAGGCAGGAGCCAGGAATTCCACCCTGGTTTGCCTCTTGGGTTGCAGGGACCCAAGCACTAGAGCCATCATCTGCTTCCTTCCCAGGCACATTAGCAGGAAGCTAGACTGAAAGTAGGGCAACCAGAACTCAAACCAGCCCTCTAAAATGGATGTCAGTGTCACAGGCAGTTGGATAATCTGTTGTACCAAAATGCCAGCCACTTTGTAGAATTCTTACTGAGTGGCTATCATTTACCTGCGAACTTGTTGTTCTTATAGAGGTAAAAAAGGATAACGTAGTGATCTGGGAGCAAGGAAGAATACCCAGGTTGTACTGAAAAATCTAAAAAATAAAAAAAAAATGCAGGAGTCCTGTAGAATTGCTTCTTTTTTAAAAAAGATTTATTTATTTAATTATTTGAGAGTCAGAGCTACACAGAGAGAGGAAAGGCAGAGAGAGAGAGAGAGAGAGAGAGAGAGAGAGAGAGAGAGGTCTTCCATCCAATGGTTCACTCTCCATTTGGCCACAAAGGCCGGAGCTGCACCGATCCGAAGCCAGGAGTCAGGAGCCAGGAGCTTCTTCTGGGTCTCCCACATGGGTGCAGGGGCCCAAGGACTTGGGCCATCTTCTAGTGCTTTCCCAGGCCACAGCAGAGAGCTGGATTGGAAGTGGAGCAGCCGGGACTCAAACTGGCACCCATATGGGATTCCAGAGCTTCAGGCCAGGGCATCGACCTGCTGCGTCACAGGGCTGGCCCCAGGATTGCTTCTTAAAGTCTAATTTTGACTCTGCTTCAAAGATCTGGAGTATTTAATCCAGCACAATTTGTAGACCTTAATGAAAGCACGCTAATTTGTGCTTTACTGTAACACATTTGTCCTCAAGACAAATAAAGCAACCCATTTAATATAGCAAGCTAAACTGAGTCGTCAGACTTCACAATTTTCTACTTAAAAGAACTGGGTGAGCGTGTGCTTTGGAAAGGAAAAGACTACTTGAGTGTTGAAGATATTTTTGTCAATGAGGAGGGAGAGGAACCCTGCTCTTCCAGGATCAGCTCCACCCCAAAGCCATGGTTGTGCATACTTTGATTATCTCATCCTGGGTTGAGGCCTGGTGGAGGATCTATTGTGAGTAAGGTAGCACAGAGGGCAGTGGGCTGGAAGTGGTCAGTGTGCATGGTTTTTCTAGTCTCCCCAGCTTCTCCCAGCAAATGTGCTATTGGCTATGCTACCTGCTCAGGATGGAGAACTTCCCAAGCCACTTCCACCTCCAACTACATTTTCCTGAAATTACACAGCATCTACTCATATGGTTGCAAAAATGCCTGCAAAAGAACCAGACCATGCATTCAAGAGCAAGAAAGAATCTGTTCAAAGCCATCATTGCTCTCTTGCCACATTGCCTGTGGTAGACACAAAATGACTAGGCATCATGGCCCGCAGTCCTCTGGCTGCAGCGTAAGGAACAGAAGGCTGTAACAGATGCGTGTGCTCAGCTGTCTGTCCTGGAAGAAGAGCCCAAGCAAAGCAGGCCTGGCCAAGTCTTAGCACAAAAATGGGAAAATATTTCCGGGTGCTGGTTGTGTCGTGACACTTAAAGGCCCAACAAAACCCAACTGCATATGTTCTTACCATAGTCTTCCCTTGCTGAAGGGAAGACACTGCTCCCAGACCTTGCTGTGGCTTTACCACTTGCTTGTTCAAATACCTGGCTGGCACAGCACAGGGTACAGGCAGTTACCGATTAGCTACCAGCATCAGAAGCTCGTAACTGTTAAAACTGTTTTCTCACAGAGCAAAGCTGAAGGCTTGTATGGTAAGATATGTAGGCAACTGTGAACCAAAAATAGCAATTATCACTGTTTAAAAAGTTGTGGGAAACTCTGATTCCAAGAAAAGTCTGACTTTACATAAATGTAAGAAATAGACACACACATCCAGATTTTATTAATGCTACTCAAGAGTTTGTGAGTGGGAATTTCAAAGCCCAATCTGAATTGATTAAATTAATGTATTGTTGTGGTTTTTTTTTTTTTTCATTGTCTTCTCCCACAAAGAGACTGTCTACATTTTCTGTTGAAGTTTTCCAGATCTCGATGAGTTGATGAACATTGCTTTCACTCACAGGTAAGGACTAATTAACACGAGTGGGATTTTATTGTTACTACTACAGCATTAGATAACTTCATTTTCAAATTGTATTGAAGAGAGACAGGAAAGGCAGGATTTTCCCCCTTTCTTTCAACTTGTGAAAAAATTAAAGCAGTAGTTTTTCTATGCTGAATACTTTTTCAAGGTTTAAGACAATTTCTCCTTAGTTTTACAGACATTTTAAAATTATAAATGAAGACTATAGATGGAATATCTCTTGAGTTTTAAACAACTTTTTAAATAGGAGTTTCAGAAGCATAGACTAAATTTCTAGTTTCAGCCCCTAAAGCTATTTAAAAATTTGGGGAGCTAAATATGTTAAGAATTAAGGTGAAAGAAGATATATTTGGATCCTTATACATTTTTCTATTTATGCATTAAGAATTCATTACAGGGGCAGGAGCCAGCACTGTGGCTTAGTGGGTTAAGCTGCCATTTGCAATGCCAGTATCCCATATGGGCACCAGCTTGTGTCCCAGCTACTCCTCTTCTTACCCAGTTCTCTGCTACTGTATCCGGAAAGCAGTGGAAGATGGTTCAAGTCCTTCATGTGAGAGACCTGAAAGAAGCTCCTGGCTCCTGGCTCCTGGCTTCGGCCTGACCCAGCCCTCGCCATTGCAGCCATTTAGGGAGTGAACCAACAGATGGAATCTCTTTCTCTCTCTCTCTCTCTCTTTCCTGCACACATGCGCACACACTCTCTCTCTAGCTCTATAACCTTGCCGTTCAAATAAATAAATAAATATTTTTTAAAAAAGAATTATTTGCAGATAAAGGTGGTAGGATGATGTCATATAGCATTAGTGCAATGGCATTGTGTGTACATGATTGAGTGGTTAAGACACAACTGTTTATTGTGCATTTAGATATAAATATGTAAGATAAAATCGCACCTATATTTTCAGCACCCTATTTAAGATACAGAAAATTGCCCACAACATAGGAAATAACTGCATATTGCTTCCAAAACCACAGGGGCTGGCATTGTAAAAGTAAAAGTAAATCTGGTGCCTACAATGCTGACATCCCATATAGGCACTGGATGGTGTTCCAGCTGCTCCAATTCTGATCCAGTTCCCTGCTAATGACCCAGGAAAAGTAGCGGAAGATGGCCCAAGTGTTTTGGCCTCTGCCATCTGTGAGGAAAATGGCGCAGTCTTATCTATGGAACGATCTACTCCCTGGCATCATCCTAGGCTCTAGTCCTTGCTGCCATCGCTGGAAGCCAGGCGGCCACATGGCCCAACCACCGTTGTCAAGCTCCAATCCCATCCTAATGGGATTCCCTGCTCCCACTTCCCTGCCTGCCCTCCAGCAAAGTTTTAAAAGAGCCTGTTCCTGAACACGTGGCTCTCCTCTTCTCCTCTCGTCTCCTCTCTCCTCTCTCTCGCTCTCTCTCCCTCTCTCTTCCCCTCTTCTCTCTCTCTCTCACTCTGTTTCTCCTTCTTCACCCCTTCCCTCCAGTCTGTTGGGTTTCCCCCAATAAACTCTTTCCCTTACTCCAGTGTCTGGTGTGTTTTTGGCGGCCTTACACCACACACGGGAAACTCATCTGAAGCTCCTGGCTTCAACTTAAACCATGCCTGGCCTTTGCAGCCAACTGGGGAGTAAGGAGTGAACTAGCAGATGGAAGATTTTTCTGTCTCTCCCTCTCTCTCTGTATCTCTGACTTCCAAATAAAATAAATAAATCTTGAAAAAAAAAAAAAACTACAACCCTCCTCCCCACAAGCAATCACTATCCTTGCCTGTATAGTAATTCTTTTTTCATAACAGTGGTTCTCAAAATTCGGTCTGATATCAGCACCACCTTGTAATTCCTTAGAAATGCAAACCCTAGAGTCCTTTCCCAGGCCTGATACATTTATATATTTTAGTGATTAGATATTTATGTGGTTAAAATACAAGTCAATGATTCTCAAATGTTAGCATGTGTGAGAATGACCTGAATGGCCTATTGAAGGCTCTGCAACTAGTTGCTGATAATCTCTTTGTGTTTTTTTTTTTAAAAAAAAAAAAAAAAAAACAAGGTTTAAAAGCAAGATTTATTAGAGTCAGAAACCTCCAGCCAGAGTGTCATGGCGTGGGACTCCAAGAGAAGCAAAACCCAAAGGGGCTGGTGGTACTGGGGTTTTTAAGCACAATGTTGGGGAAGAAAAAGGCTTGACATTCAATTACAAAGCAGGAACAAAACCCATCAAAAGACCTGATTTGTAATCTTTTATCCTGTCTGGCTTGCTCATGATGAATCAGAGCCCTCAGAAGGGTGGGACAGGTGGCTTGCTTAGAGTAAGCTGTGAGCTCAGGAGGATGGAATCTCCACTCCCTTGCTATTCTTATGGTGAAACTGGAAGCTTGAAGGAGTGGACAGGCAGGCACTTTTGATTTTGCTAAAGACATCCCTTGGGGGAAAGCAAGCACTCTGCACCCCAATTTCCACGGACTGCCTATTAATCCATCTGATGCCTCACATCCCCCCCCAGGAGAATGCACCCTAACTTCTGTTAGGAGAACTGGTCACTCTGGCTGCTTCATGCTGAAAAGGGGTGTCAGTAGGAATGACAGTCAAGACAGGGTCTCAGCAGGAGGTGGCCTCTCTAGGGAGATACAATGCTGGCTTGCAGAAACTGCTTCCATCCGAGGTTTCATGTGCAGGGACATCTAGAATTACATGTTCTAAGTCTGGAGAAAATGAGTCTAACAAGCAGTTTAAACTCACAAGGTCTAAAACAAAGGACAGAATCATTATTAGAAGACCTAAGAAAGATGATGTCTAAACTATAAGTTTTCCCATTGAAAGATAGAAGGAGCCTGATAATAAGCAGGTGGTCCTTAAGGCTTGGCCAGCTATGAGGCCCAGACCTATCTATCTCTTCACATGGGGTACTGGAACAGACATCATAAGAAAGGTGTAAACCTCCTTAGGAAAGGCACCCTGCTGACTTCCACTACTTAGCTGACCTGGGAGGAGAGCTGACCTGGACAGAAGGTAGGTAGCATCTCTAACAGGAAATGTACAGTCTGCCTGCAATGTTACTGACCCTCCTTGGCCATTCCCTCAACAGTGGTGGTTATTTTGGAAGCTGAGCCAAGTGAAGGGCTTTTTCAGCTTAGAGCCAACAGGGTCTGTGGCTCTAACCAGGGAGTCCTTTAGTCCTAATGGCAGTTCCATTTCCAGTGACCCAATTCTTGACTGGCAGAGCTGCCAGGGCTGCCCAAAAACTGACTTCTGCATCCATCTGAAACCTTGGCCATTTGCAGACCTTGGCCTGCTGGGTCTGCTTGATGGCAGATCACTGTGTAAAATAGCTATTATCTGGCCTGCCACCTATCTTTACATTGCTACCACTGCCTAGCTTGCTCCTCTTTCCTCCTGGTTTCTGGTAAAAGAGACCATGGAGGCAGCTTTTAAGAGTGTTCAAGTCAAGGGGGTGCTCAGTCCCATCTCTACTCTTTGGTGGCCTAAACTAGAAATCTATAGTCATAGGTGTGTTCTGGTGGTAGTTTTTCTGTGAGGTAGACAATGCCCATGAGAAAAGCCTTGTCCTCACTTTAACATCAAACATGCAGACCACCTTATGCAGCCTGTCTATAAATTTTAAAGTTATTAGTATAACTTTCTCTCCCTTCCTTTGGTCTGAAAGAGAGGTTTTGCCTGTTTACTGTGCCCATGGCAAAGTAAATCTAGCTGTGAAGTCATAACTTAAGCTCTCATTTTGACTATGCTATTATTACTGAAAACTGTTAGCCACCCCTTTTATAAGGTCTAAAGATCAAACTGAGGGCCTGCATGGTGGCATAGTAGGCTAAGCCTCTGCCTGAGGTGCTGGCATCCTATATGGGCACCAGCTCATGTCCCAGCTGCTCCTCTTCTTATCCAGCTCCCTGCTAATGCACGTGGGAAAACAACGGAAGATGGCCCAAGTGCTTGAGACCCTGCACCCACATGGGAGACATGGAAGAAGCTTCTGTTTCAGCACACAAAATCTGTCTTTTTGGTCATCCCAAAATTCAGAAATAAAACCTGAAATATAAGAGTTAGCACATGAAATCAGTCCATAACTTGGAACAATTTTAATAGAGTCAGAACTAGGGAAGAGAAAATAGCTTAGTGGAGCTGGCTAGAAAACTGTCAGAGAATCACCAATTAAACAAAAGCTATTAAAAGGAAATGCTGGGGGCTGGTGCAGTGGCATAGCAGGTAAAGCTGCCACCTGCAGTGCCGGCATCCTATATGGGTACCTGTTCAAGTCCTAGCTGCTCCACTTCCAATCCAGATCTCTGCTATGGCCTAGGAAAGCAGTAGAAGATGGCCCAAGTCCTTGGGCCCCTGCACCCGCATGGGAGACCCAGAAAAAGCTCCTGGCTCCTAGCTTTGGATCGGCACAACTCCAGACATTGAGGCCAACTAGGGAGTGGACCAGCGGATGGAAGACCTCTCCCTCTCTTTCTCTCTCTCTCTCTCTCTGCCTCTCCTTCTCTCTCTATGTAACTCTGACTTTCATATAAAACAAACAAATCTTTTTAAAAAAATGTTGCAGTTTTTAAGATTTTTTTTTAAATTTTTTTAACTTTTATTTAATGAATATAAATTTCCAGTGTACAGCTTATGGATTACAATGGCTTCCCCCTCCCATAACTTCCCTCCCACCCACAACCCTCCCCTCTCCCGCTCCCTCTCCCCTTCCATTCACATCAAGATTCATTTTCAATTCTCTTTATATACAGAAGATCAATTTAGTATAAAGATTTCAACAGTTTACACCCACATAGAAACACAAAGTGAAACATACTGTTTGAGTACTAGTTAGAGCATTAAATCAAAATGTACAGCACATTAAGGACAGAGATCCCACATGAGGAGCAAGTGCACAGTGGCTCTTGTTGTTGACCCAACAAATTGACACTCTATTTTATGGCGCCAGTAACCACCCTAGGCTGTCGTCATGAGTTGCCAAGGCTATGGAAGCCTTCCAAGTTTGCCGACTCTGGGCCAGCGCCGCGGCTCACTAGGCTAATCCTCCGCCTTGCGGCGCCGGCACACCAGGTTCTAGTCCCGGTCAGGGCACCGATCCTGTCCCGGTTGCCCCTCTTCCAGGCCAGCTCTCTGCTGTGGCCAGGGAGTGCAGTGGAGGATGGCCCAAGTCCTTGGGCCCTGCACCCCATGGGAGACCAGGAGAAGCACCTGGCTCCTGCCATCGGAACAGCGTGGTGCGCCAGCCGCAGCGCGGTACCGCGGCGGCCATTGGAGGGTGAACCAACGGCAAAAGGAAGACCTTTCTCTCTGTCTCTCTCTCACTGTCCACTCTGCCTGTCAAAAATTAAAAAAAAAAAAAAAAAACAAGTTTGCCGACTCTGATCATATTTAGACAAGGTCATAAAAAACAGAGTGAGGATAGTAACCAATGATCCTAAGAGTGGCATTAACCAGGTCTGAACAATTATACAGCATTAAGTGGGGAAGAGGACCATCAGTGCACACAGGTTGGGAGTAGAGCCATTGGTGGTAGAGTAGAGGTTATGATTACAAAGGAATGAGGCCCAAGTGCGCTAGACAGGGTCTAGAACAAAGGACAGAGTCATTATTAGAGGAGCTAAGAAAGGTGCTGTCTAAGCTACAATTAAGTTTTCTGCAGTTTTTAAGATTTTTGAGAGATTATTTCAAAATATTTACTAACATATACGCATTGCAAAAACCTCATTGCTTTAACAGAGGATCAGATTCTAGTTCTATGTCAAAGAAAAATAATACAACATTCTCTAAATAAGATAACACATCAAATTTCTTTTTTTAAAGATTTTATTTATTTATTTGAGAGGTATAGTTACAGACAGTGAGAGGGAAAGACAGAAAAAAAGGTCTTCTTTCCACTGGTTCACTCCCCAGATGACCACAATGGCCAGAGCTGCACCGATCTGAAGCCAGGAGCCAGGAGCTTCTTCCCAGTCTCCCACGTGGGTACAGGGGCCCAAGCACATTGGCCATCTTCTATTGCTTTTCCAGGCCATAGCAGAGAGCTGGATCAGAAGAGGAAAAGCAGAGACTAGAACTGGTGCCCACATAGGATGCCGGCACCACAGACAGAGGATTGTGCCACGGCGCCGGCCCCAACACATCAAATTTCAACCTTAGTTACTTTCAAGCAGTGTTGGACTATCTTCACATGGACAATTTATGAAAATATACTAGCAAATCCAAATAGTTTTTCCATAGAATATAAGATGCTAAGAGTACCAAAGTTTACATTTAGACACATTTATCTGATTTACCTTTACCCAATTTACATTTAGCGATTACACCTAGATGACTTAAGATGCTGATATTATATCATACAGCTATCTGAATGAAGGTCAAAATTATATTATATGGATTTCCACTTCTTTTTTAAAGATGCTAGCTATAAATCAGTGACATTAAACCAGAGATTGCAAAATCCACCTTAGGGAGCTATAACAAGCTCTGTTTACCCATTGCTATTTCATCAGCAATTCATTAAACCAAGTTGCAAAACAAATTCAGCAAGTTGCGAAGCAATATTTTTTAAAGGCAGTGATCTTCCTAGATTCAAAAGAGAGAAATTCCTTTAAACCCAATATCCAGTTACAGTGGAACAAAATTCTCATGCATGAGATTGTTATTTACCAAAGCCATCTTTTTAGATTCTAATTAAATTTGAGTCTAGTCTTCTTTTTAACTCCCCACCCCCATAAAAAGCCACCTTAGGCCAGCGATGCCTGGTCAGCAGTCAGCTACTTGGGACTGCCTCCGAAACAAAAGGTTCAGGCAGCTGCCAAATGGTTCCCAAGGGTGACTGTGGGCCAGAGACCAATGTGCCAGGGACAAGAAGTGCACTGGAGATTGTTGACCATTATGTTAGGATTAATGGGAGAGGGCACCACCAGAGCAGATGGGCACCCTCCAGAGATTCCTAAGGAGGAGAACCTGACAGGTGATGGAATAAAGGGCAATGACCTACAAGGAGGCTGCTCTAAGAGCCCACAAAGAGAAGGCTGGGGGAAAAAACCTGGAGGCCCTTCAAAGAGACAATAACCTTATGTCCCAAAACCAAAAGCCAATACTGGAGGTGTCTAATTGTGGGGCTGTCAGTAAAACCAGCCTCAGGGATGAGGAGTCAAGTAGGGAGGTGTCTCAAGTCTAAGACGTCATCATCTGGATTAATCCATTTATATGCAAAAGAATCTGAAGTTGTTGAGCCTAGATTCTTGCCTGGACAGCCCCAGGGAAAATACAATGGGGGCAATGATCACCTGATTGAAAAACTCTCCTCCACTGGGTATCAAAAGCCTCATTAGTCAAACACTATAACAGAGGGACCTGGTGGCTCACTAAATAGACCCAAGGACCCTGTGATGCTCTGGAAAAGAGTTTAATGCATATTGGAGCACATGCAAGGAGATTGAGGCAAGAGCCCGGTTAGGAGGCAGAGTTCTGAGATGGAGTCAGCATAGAGGGGCCGGCACTTTTCACAACTCATGTAGGCTAACTTCTCCATCCTCTAGCTCATAACCAGGCCAGATGGTGGTGCAGAAAAATGATGAGGCATTTTTATTTAAGCTTAGGGACAAAAGAAATAAAGTATCTGATCCGCCTCCTGACTAGAATGAGAGCATAAAAATGGTAGCGTACTTCAGATCTTATCTCTCCTGAGTCTGAGGCATCTCTCCAAACTCTCACTGCCTGTGGCATCCAGACGTGCACTGTAGCCCACAGGGAAGGGAGGAAGGTGAGGGTGGGATTAGCATGCACCACTCACTCTCGCTCAGCCTCCCACGCCTGTATCCCAGGGTATGTATTTGTCAGAAGAGCACACACAGGGAGTGACCAATCCCCTTACTGGTGCTGTGCTAGACTGGGCCTCTGCCTGGTCAAATATACACTGCTGCTTTATTCTTACACAGAAGGAAAAATAGGTGTTCTACCCCCCTTAACCTTGAGTCTTATCTGATGGGCCTGATTTCCACAATGAGCCTTCATGGTGAGAGCCTTAACAAAGGTGTTTTTAAGCTAGAGCTTGGGGAAAGAGTGCCAGTCCTGGTTGCTACCTAGGTTGGCCACTAGGCAGGTGAAGTCACAAAGAAGCAGAGTGGGGAATAAAATTCTCCCCAGTAAACCTCCTCCAAAGTATATGCTACATAGGTAGGACCAGAGAGAGGTGACCCCAAAGAGGGGACTGGAGAAGGAGGACAGGATACCAGGGCATGCTGAGGCTGTCTGCGCAAGGTCAGGTCACGTGGGGACTTCATGGGAGTCTAGATCGAAAAGCTACCTGTCTGCAAAAGGGATAATTAAACTTAAACCCAAATCTAGCAAATGAAATATCTAGGAAATACTCACTAATGGGACCAGGAAATCGAGTTTGTAGGAATTGAGACCTAATGAGATACAAAAAGCATTTAGAGAAGCAGAGAGAGACGGAGATCTTGTTGGGATCTGGGGTAAAGGAAAAACTCATTGAGGCATGGAGCCTGGAGCCCATGGCCTCTCACAGAGCCGTGCCCAGTCCCACTGACAAATTAATCTCCGAGGAAGGGAGAAGAGATGCAGTTTTCAGCCGACACCCTAACGGGCTACTGGGGTCTGGTCAGGAAGTCCTTGAAAATTGCCAGAGAGTGGCTCTGGCCTGAATTTCAAGATTACCCCTTGCCGTAGCTTAACAGGCTAATTCTCCACCTTGCGGCACCGGCACTCCGGGTTCTAGTCCCGGTTGGGGCGCCAGATTCTATCCCCGTTGCCCCTCTTCCAGGCCAGTTCTCTGCTATGGCCTGGGAAGGCAGTGGAGGATGGCCCAAGTCCTTGAGCCCTGCACCCGCATGAGAGACCAGGAGAAGCACCTGGCTCCTGGCTTCGGATCAGCGAGATGCACCGGCCACAGCGGCCATTGGAGGGTGAACCAACGGCTAAAAGGAAGACATTTCTCTCTGTCTCTCTCTCACTGTCCACTCTGCCTGTCAAAAAAAAAAAAAAAAGATGACCCCAAGTCCTTCTCCCAGTCCCAGGTGTCAGGCCGATCCCCGTGAAAGGAAGCTGAGCTGGACCAGGCCAACACTCCCAGAGCTGAGATGAGAAGTATGAAAAGAGGAGCCTCTGGCTTTACAGCTCCTGAGGACTCCCAAGCAGCAGGGCCCTTGCTCCCTGCAGGTGAAGTAGGCAGGCACACAGGTTAAAATCGATTAGCTGTGTGAGCTGGAAGACCACACCTTCACCACGCCCCAGTGTGACCTCATGCCCTACCTGATGCCTTCACCATGCCCTTGCGAGTCCTCATGCCCCTACCTGGCCACACCTGCGTGCCCACCGGCCAATCAGGTTAATTAACCACTCCCCTTTGGAAGTGGGTTAAAAGCCTAGGACAGGGTGTATTCGCTTCTTTTCCCTGGCCTCTTGCCAGGAGGGGGCTTGTTGTAGCCCTGTGCCTCCAGGGTGCATGGCCTTCTGGCCACCCGCCCTAGGTTTTCTGTGTTGCATCCACTTGTCAGCTAAAACAAACTGTTACAAAAACCAGTGACAGTCACTCATGAAATTTATTGAAAATGAGAAGCAAATGAGAGACAAATGAGAGGTAAGGTAACTGATCAGGACCGGCCACCGATCAGGACCAACACTCCTTATCAGAGTGCGGCTCCCAGCAGCAAGTTACACAGTTTTTTATAGTACTCTGTCCACTAGGGCTCACAATTTCAAACTGGACCCCTGGTATGCCGTGAACAATAAAGAGGAAAACCAGAATATGGTTGTAAGATAACAGTTAACAACAACAAACCCAAGAACAGATCCAAGATATGGTGGGAAGATAACAGTGGAGGACACATTCGGTCAACCTAGTTCCTCGGAATTTGGGCCCACATAGTTTCACAAGATACACCCTTAGCTGTTAGCGAGCAAAGTTAATATGTGCAGAAGCAAGAGGTCTGCAATTAGCTTTCAGCCACACTCACTCCGTTTTGATTCTGATTTTACACCTGGCCTAGATGCTCCTCCATGTGGCTGGTTCCTGGTAGTCTGTATGAACCCAGATTTACCCTTTCTCTTAGATAAAGCTCTCACTCTCCTTTGCATCTTTTTTTCTTTTTTTGGACAGGCAGAGCTAGACAGAGAGAGAGAGAGACAGAGAGAAAGGTCTTCCTTTTTGCCGTTGGTTCACCCCGAAAATGGCCGCTACGGCCGGAGCTA
This sequence comes from Lepus europaeus, assembly GCF_033115175.1. Classification (NCBI taxonomy): domain Eukaryota; kingdom Metazoa; phylum Chordata; class Mammalia; order Lagomorpha; family Leporidae; genus Lepus; species Lepus europaeus. Next base: position 92,518,503 of record NC_084828.1, read on the forward strand.
TGCCGATCCGAAGCCAGGAGCCAGGTGCTTCTCCTGGTCTCCCATGTGGGTGCAAGGCCCAAGCACTTGGGCCATCCTCCACTGCCTTCCCGGGCCACAGTAGAGAGCTGGACTGGAAGAGGAGCAACCGGGACGGAATCCGGCACCTCAACAGGGACTAGAACCCAGGGTGCCGGCGCCACAGGCAGAGGATTAGCCTAGTGAGCCGCGGCGCCGGCCTATGCGTCTTTTGCACTACATAAAAGCCTAAAATGTACCACGCTGCCTCATTTATTTATGCCGGTATTCAGAATTCTTCTCTAAATATTAGGCAAGAACCCTCTCGGGCTTATTAATATTGGGGATTTATTAATAAACATATGGTGATATCATATGGCACCCCAAATTCCAGTAACGTATGTGGCCCCCAGATGGGACTTCTGGGGGACTTTAGGGAGCCACATTTTCATATATATTTTAGGCGGTCATTTCCAATATCACAGGGAAGTGTGTTGCCCAGCCCAAGGCCACTTCAGCTGTCAGGATCTGGTGCCCGGCCACAAGACCTGCTAGGAGCACTGGAGTGCTGCCCCAGCCAGGATCCACCAACTGTCTCAAGAGCTTCTTCCAGTACCACGAGAAGGGCTGATCCATGGAAGGGGGGGGGGGGTGTTTCACAGCCCAGCGCCCACGTGGGCTTGTCAGGGATGGGGGTCTGGCCAGGAGATTTTCAGGACACCCCGGGGGGCCCTTCAGTCATCTTAAGGCCTAATTACATTTGAATTCTCTTGGAGTTATGCCAAATCTTGTTCACTTTAGTGGGGTTTCAAAAATGAATGAGCAGAACACGGACATCTTCACCCGAAGAGTGCTCCACGTGCCCTGCCGGACAGCTCTGGTCAGCGCTTTTTATTAGTGGTACCAGCAAGTCTAAAGCCAGCAAGCACAAAGGCACAGTCAACATACAACTTTAGGTGGGAAAGGAATCTGGTCTGGTGATCCATGACAGAGACCAGAGCTGTGGTATAAATCTTCCAAGACAGGTCCATTCAAATGCAAGTTTACAAATTCCTGAAAATACGGGGGGTACCAATGAAGGCCCCTTAGCCCCTGCTGCTTCTGCCACCACATTCCAGTGGGAGGGTGTGCCCTGGCCCAGCTTGCATAGGCAGTACTGAGGACAAGCCTCTTAATTTCAAGGGTGTGTGCCCGCCCTGAGAGACACTGAGGCAGCATCCTCCACACACCTTCACTCTGAGATCTGGGATCCCAGATTGCTGTGCGCGAATGTCTTCTGTCAGACTCCGCAGCTTCTACAGGCCCAGAATTTTCTGTCTCCTCCTCTAGCGTGAAAATCCATCCAACGGAGATTGTAACTTGGAGGGATTAACTAGCACTCTCTGAAGACAAGTGGCTTCAGGCTTGTTTACTTCTCCAGATTCCTAACTTTGCTTCACTTTTTGCCTGATAATGTCTTATTATTTGTCATTCTCTTTGTCACTTTTGAAAAGATTATTTCAAATATATTTTATTCTGTATTTTTGTTGCTTTCAGCAGACAACTGATCAAACGACCTGAGCCACCAGTGCCAGAAACAGGAAATCTGGAAAATTAATTAATAATTCACAGGGTTTTTTTTTTTTTTTCAAAATATTGTGGTTTTTCAAAAGATTAAAGAGTGATGGATGTTTATATCCTTGGGGAAATGTTCTCCTTTTAGTGTATAACTTTAACCAGACATGGGACACACAAGATGTGCTCTGTCTGGCACAAAAAACTCTCCTTGTGAAAAGATTTCCTGGGTTCTGTATTAATGACTTTTAACCACTTCAAAGTGTTCTGATTTTACTCAGTGGGTTCCAAGGAATATGTGCCTCCCACAACTTTAGAAAGCCTTACAAAACGCAGAGATGTGCCGACTACAGGATTTGTTCATAGTGTAAGGCACTTTTTATATGAGACTTAATCTTCCCATAACTGTAACCAGTCTGAAAAAAAAAAAATTAGCAAGCATCAAAGGCATGCACTCTTAACCCAGGAAAGTTTTTCTGGGGTAGTATGTGGAGTGTCCAAACATTGTCTAATGTCAATTTCTAAGCAATTGATGGATAATATTTAAATGCCTCTCTCTTTCTGTTCTAAATTATATCACACCACTTTTTTCCTATTTGATCTCTGTGTCACAAATAGGCAAGATTGTCAGAGACAAGTCCCCTCCCACCCTCTTCATGACAAGTCAGAGCATACTCTTTCTGAGCAAAAGAATGAACCTATTATATTTATTTGTTGGAGGAGGGGTGTTGTAAATGGCAATACAAGAATATTACACATGTTCATTTGGAAGGTAATTTGGGAGGCTTTCCAGATGGTATGTGTCAGGAGTTATAACAATTCTTGCAGGCTAGAATTGGGTAGGAGAGAATTGCTCTGATATCTGTTTCTTGAGTGCCTTGAGGATGCTTGACAGTCACTTGATGAATGTCAGGACCCCCTAAAGGTGGTAGGATTGGTTATGGTGGAGCCAACAGGTCCTGTAGTCTTATGGGTCCGGAGAGTCAGAATTGGTAATTGTAGCAAGCATTAGCTTATCTCAGGTAAAGGCTATTACCAACAATTTAGGGCAGAGAATGCCTTAAAACAGTACAACAGATGCCCTGAAAACATGGGTTATGGGGCAGGTCTAAGATGGGAGTCCCACTAGATCAACTGGGTACTGAGAATCCTCTATTGTTTTTTTCTTTAACCATTCAAAGGCAATGCCACTGATATGTAAGCCATGAAATCTATCTTCCCATTGCCTTATTACTGGGCCTAAACTTCATTTTTTGATATAGACTTTTAAACTATGCCACAGAATGTAGGAACTTTCCAGTTCAGAGCTATAAACAACAGGAGTGGATTCTCATATGAAAGAGGGGCTTTCCAGTATGGGATTTCTAAAGTTACAAAACAAGTCATGACAAGCCACCCTCCACCCCTCAGTTGGTAGCTTTTGTCTAGACCAGCAAGGTGATTCTCCAGACCAACATCATGCCATTACTTATCAACATTTTCACACAACTCTTCTCTTAAGATTAGAAATATTTCTTCCACAAATATCACTCTTTATATACCTATTTTATTGACTATGTTCTGTATATACCTATTTTATTGAATCCCATAAATTTGGGGACTTGTCTGGGATGTAAGTATTCACCCTGCTTAATAATGCATTCCCTTCTGTTCCTAGATTGACTACAAGCAAAGGGCATGGAGTTTTAGACTAGATTTCTTATGAGTAGCATTTCTTCAGCATAACTTTTATACAGTAAATCATATATAATAGCTGTTTCATAGATCTCTGAGGTTGGTCTATCAATCATAACTTTGGAAATTATGTAGTAACTAACTTCTGTTCCTGAGCCTAATATGAATTTTTGTGAGCCATTTTGTGGTTCATAATCCTGGTCTAGTTAGTCCCAAATAATCTTTCGCACCATATTCCTCAGGCTGCCATTGGTGCTCATGGGACTCTCACATCCAGGAGCTAGAATGAGAAGAGGGCCTACAATCTTTTTGAAAGCCAGAATCCAGTTTGGAGTACTTGATACAGGTGTTGTGAGGCCTTCATGAGCATTCTTGATGTTGCATGTACTGGGGCCTCTTACTTCAACTTACAGAATCATATGAGGCTAGGGCTGGGGAATATGGTTAGGACAGAAGAATCCAGAAAATATCTCAGAGTTTGGAGACTAGGTCATCTCTGACAGCTCTGATTAAAGAGCAAACTATAGCTAACCCTATTACCAGTTGATGATGAGTTAAGCCTCATGTGTCCCTCTATTCAGATGTACTTTGTTTTAGTTACGCTATGCTTCCATTTATTATCACTTATAAATAAACCTAGCTGTTACATAGGATATCTAGGTTCTGGAATTAATCCAGTTTTTTTACTTAGCCATAATTTCTCATCCCTCAGTTTTCTAGAAGGAGGGCTGTAGCTCCAGTATTTCAGTTTTATATTATGCTCTAGTTGCAGCCTCTATCCAAATTAGTTATGATGTCATTTAGCCAAACATACACAATTCAGTATTTTCTTGGGAAGAGTCAATTCATAGATGCCCATGAAGCATCTGGGTTAATTAATGCAATCATTCCTTCCAGGTAGAACCACCCTCACCAGTATTACTGTTGTTCTAGATGAATACTATTAACTTTTTTGATTATGATTATAATTATATTATATTATATCCAGTTATTCTAGGATTTATCTTCACTGTTTTATATATGGGTAGAAGATGTCTCTTTAAGGCTTTTTTCCCCCAGAATTTCCATTTGGTGTCAGTTCTAGGTAGACATTGGCATTGAACTTCTGAGTAATGCTTGGTCAGAACTCCAAACCCAGAGAAACTTGAAATTAACACCTGGGGCTGGTGCGGTGGCATAGCCAGTAAAGCCACTACCTACAGTGCCGACATCCTATATGGGTGCTGGTTTGAATCCCAGCTGCTCCACTTCCCATCCAGCTCTCTGCTATGGCCTGGGAAAGCAGTAGAAGATGACCCAAGTCCTTGGGTCCCTGCACCCACGTGGGAGACCCAGAAGAAGCTCCTAGCTCCTGGCTTCGGATCGGCCTGGCTCTGGCCATGGCAGCCAATTAGGGAGTGAACCAGCGGATGGAAGACCCCCCACCTCTCTATTTCTCTCTCTCTGCCTCTGCCTCTCTGTAACTCTGCCTTTCAAATAAATAAATAAATATGTTTTAAAAAGAAATAAATTAACACCTGGCATAGTTTAATAAACTTCTTTGTCCTGCTGCACTTCTCTATCTTACCACAATAATCTTTTCTTTGAGAAACCTTTCAAATAGGAATGATCTCTACAACCCTGACCAGTACAGCCAGGGTTCTCAAGAGAGAAGATGTGGGATGCATTGGATTTGTTCACAGCCCAGTATAGTTCTTCCCTGTATCTGTTGAAGATCGTTTCTAGGGTAACTGTATCCGAATAGTCATTGATAGCAATGCTAAAGAAGGAGTGGTGAGTTCATATTCAAAGAGCAGAACAGAGTCAGCTACACGCTTTCCATAGCTAGGTAAAATCAATATGTGGTCAACCTAAGGAGAACGCATCACAATAGGTAGCCAAAGATTCCTTACTGCTACTATGTTAGGGGAAGAAGGGAGATGGAGCTGTGTACCTCCCTGTCTTAATAGCACTCAGAGTTTCCAGGCCTATCATTATCTCTGTTAGCCTTTGGATTCCTATAGAAATACCTGTGGTGTGGTCCTTCTTACTGACCCACTAGTCTGTTACATGCATGTAAAGTCATTGTTCCCAAGTGTTTCCAGTGGGGAAAGTGTACACATCTGAGGACACTGGCCTTCTTGCCATGGACAGCTGTCTCACTGTTGTTTGACTATTAGGACTAAAGGGCAGAGAGTATAGTTGGCACTGTTTTATTTCTCTTGGTGTTTCCCTACCATAACATTTATGTGTTGCCTATAAAATTGAGCTTTTTCAGCCTTTTATTATCCAGACCAGCAGATATATGTACTGAGAACTTCTATTTCTCTTTATAGACTTCCCTATATTTTCTTTTGATTATTTTGGGAGCTAAAATTCCTAGAAGTTTTCCAAAGCCACCTTTCCCAAAATTCATGTATAAGAAAGTTGGCTACTTCTCTGTTCCTCCACTTATTCTTTGATTTTCATGGGGAGGAGGCCAGGTGCTTTACTAAGCCACTCTGTTGCCGTTCTTCACAATGAAGAACAGCAATACAATGCAGGTCTCGTCAAGGAGGCGGAACCACAGATGTTGAGAGGCATCTCCAGGAAAGCTCTTTAAAGGGGAGCAGCTTTGGCGGGTCTGCCTGTCTGCCTCTTTAGTCCCCTCCTTCTGCCTGTGTAGTCGTGGGGATGCTGGACAGAGAGTAGACAATTTGCAACAGTAAGATACCCACGGGAGAAAAGTCAGCCAATAGCTTGGGTCGTATCTGAGGAGACTGAGTTATCAGGGCAGCGAAGTGCTATGTACGAACTCAGGCAGTCAGAGTCTATCATTTTGGGACACTATCACTACACATCTTGGGGTTGGAAAAATAACGCTTTTGTCATAGCCTATTTGCACTATTTTTTGTCTCCAACATTGTTTGCAACAGGACTGTGCTGTGATGGTCTATTCTTGCCACTAAGACATGTTTTTGCTTGTTTTTTGCAACTAGCACCAATAAAAATAATTATTTGTGCCTCTTTGCCTCAAGTTCAGAACTTGATATTTCTTGATAATGGAGTGTCCAGATTCCTCCAGAGAGGTCGTGGCATGCAATGCGAAAGCAATTTGGCAGATAGCAAGATGGTCAATTTTGACAATTAGATTTAAAAAGTAATATCCACAGCCACTGCCCTTTTTTTTTAAGATTTATTTATTTGTTTGAAAGTCAAAGTTACACACAGAGAGAAGAGGCAGAGAGAGAGAGGTCTTCTGTCCATTGGTTCACTCCCCAGATGGCCACAATGGCTTGAGCTGTGCTGATCCGAAGCCAGGAGCCAGGAGCTTCTTCTAGGTCTCCCACACGGGTGCAGGGGCCCAAGGACTTGGGCCATATTCCACTTCTTTCCCAGGCCATAGCAGAGAGATGGATTGGAAGAGGAGCAGCCAGGACTCAAACCAGCACCCATATGGGATGCTTTACTGGCTATGCCGCAGCACCAGCCCCAGGTGTTAATTTCAGCCCTGCCACTGCCTTTTAAAAATAGTAGAACATAGATGTACCATGAGGTGGTTTTATAACATTTCAAACATGCAGATTACATAGTTTAAGTTTTGTGATGGTAAATCACTTGCTTTTTAGATTTCTATTTGGGCCGGCACTATGGCTCACTAGGCTAATCCTCCGCCTGTGGTACAGGCACACCGAGTTCTAGTCCCGGTTGGGGCGCCGGGTTCTAGTCCCGGTTGCTCCTCTTCCAGTCCAGCTCTCTGCTGTGGCCCGGGAAGGCAGTGGAGGATGGCCCAGGTCCTTAGGCCCTGCACCCGCATGGGAGCCATTGAGAAGTGAACCAACGCAAAAGGAAGACCTTTCTCTCTGTGTGTGTCTCTCTCTCACCGTCCACTCTGCCTGTCAAAAAAATTAAAATAAAAAAAAATTAAAAAAAGATTTCTATTTGAAGCCCATTGTTCATGTTTGGGATTATCTGTGTTACTGGAACATTGACACAGATTTAAGATCTCCGAATATAAAGGATTGTTGTAGCAACTTACAGAGTTCCAAAATAAGTCTCAAATCTACATAGTATCTACAATATCTCAGTTTATAGAAAGGTAAATTTCTGTGTGTACATCTGTCCTGTCTGGAAGGCTATTACATCGAGTTGTGAAGAGTTGTGGGTTTTTTCTAGATATGTGGGATAATATATTTGTAAGTCTTCTACTGCTTTCATTTAACTGTGGTGTAGTGAACTAGTTTTATTGTTTTTCATAAAAACTTTAAAAAATTCCTCTTGGTGGACATTTAGTAAGAGAAGCCCACGAGTTTGCTGAGAAGTGAGTGCCATCAAGTCAGGGCCAGGGGGAACAAGAGGACTCCTGCTCTGGCTGTGGAGCTGCCAGGTCAGCTGTGAGATGACACAGACTGCCGCTGGGCCACCTGCAGAATCCTGAGCTGCAAAGGACCCTGGCTGAGGCCAGGACGGGGAGAGAGGAGGCATTGCTTCTCTTGTGCTTTTACTTCCTGGTGGTACGTATGTCTCTCCAATCCTTAAAAGCTAGCTCTTCATTTACTCAAGAAACATTAGAATCTGTGTTGTATGCCCGTCCCCCAAATAATGCCAAGACAATACTAGTGATCCCACTGGATTTCCATGGATGTACGGTCTGCAGTGGGAAGAGAGAGGCCATTCAGATCATACAGATGTAGATAGTGGACGGAATGGGATAAGAACTCTGAGGGAACATAGGGTGCTAATAAAAATTATGATATATTAATCAGCCTAATTAAATAAAAATAATAATCGGACCAGTGTTGTGGCACAGCAGGTTAAGCCACTGCTTTGGATGCCAATGTTAGCATCCCATATGAGCTCCACTTGAATCCCAGCTTCTCTGTTTCCAATCCAGCTCTCTGCTTATGCACCTGGGAAAGCACCACCCATGTGAGAGACCCAGATGGAGCTCCAGACTCTTGACTTTGGCCTGTCCCAGCTCTGGCCATTGTCATCATTTGGAGAGTGATCCAGCAGATGGAAGGTCTCCCTCCTCCCTCTCCCTCTCTCTGTAACTCTGCTTTTCAAATAAATCTTTTTTTTAAAAAAGAGTTAGACTTACTGGAGAGGGAAAACATGTTCATTATATTATTTGGAACTCAGTTTAAACTGAGACCTGCAAGAGAACCAAGAGTCAGCAAGTGAAGATTATTGTGAGAGTGGCAGGTGTTATGACATCTTAACTGTTACTCCCAATGCCCATTCCTCAATATTGTTAAAATATCATTTCCTCCAAATTGACCTATACATTGAACATAATTCCAATAAAAAAACATAACCTTTCTTGTAAAATAGGCAGAGTTGGCATTGTGGTATAGTTGATGAAGTCACCACTTGTGATGCCAACATTCCATATCAGAGTACTGGTTCAAGACCCAGCTCCTTGGCTTCTGATCCAGCTTCCTGCTAATATGCCTGGAAAAGCAGCAGGAAATGGCCCAAGCACTTGGGTCCCTTCCACCCATGTGGGAGACCAGGATGAAGTTCATGTCTCCTTGCTTCTATCTGGCCCAAACCCAGCTGTTGCAAGCATTTGGGGAATGAACCAATGAATGGAAGATCTCTCTCTCTCTCTCTCTCTCTCTCTCTCTCTATCTTTCTCTTTCTCTCCCCCCATATCCCTCTCTCTTTCAATAAATAAATTTTTAAATAGGCAAGCTTATTCTAAAATTTATATGAAAATGCAAAGGATCTACAATAACCAAAACAACTATGAGCTAAAGATTCCATTGTACTGATTTCAATACTTACTATAAAGCTGCAGTAATTTGAGCCAGTATAGACATGGTGAAAAAAAGAATCATAGAATTAAAGAATAAGAAAGTTTAAAAATAGACCCACACATATAGAGACAATTAACTTTTGATAAAGTTCCAAAGCCAATTCAGTGGACAAAGATAGTTTTTAAATAGTGCATATCAATCACTGAGCACTAACTTCCCATGCGGGACCTCTGTCCACAAAGAGTAGTGTTATAATTATGTCTAAGTGCTCACAAAAGATATATCATTCTTGGGTGCTTCTTTAAAGCTAATTAAGTTTCTAAAAAGAAAAAGAAGTGAAATTAAGATGCAGTGGCTTTGAACAGCCCTTGTCTCAACTGTTAAGGAACGGAATTTTTGTGTGTGTGTGCAAATTGTTGAACTCATTACTAAGTATAGAGTTGGTCTTCTGTGTATATAGTTAATCAAAAATGGATCTTAGTAGAGAATGGGACTGGGAATGGGAGAGGGAGAAGGAGGAGGGGTGGAAGTAGGGTAGGAGGGCGGGTATGGTGGGAAGAATCACTATATTCCTAAAGTTGTACTTGTGAAATGCATAAAGTTTGAATTCCTTAAATAGAACATTTCTTTGGGGGGAAAAAGAAAATAAATGAAGACTTAATAAGTTGATAGAAAAATAAATAGCACATATCTACATGCAAAATTAAATATATAAACCTTGATATATAACATGAACTATGTTGGAAAAATTAAGTATAAAGGGGCCATAGACCTCAAGGTACCATCTAATGCTATCAAGCCTCTAGAAGACAGTCTAAGTCTTCTCAATTTTGGATGAGGGATGAGTTTCTTAAATATGACACCAAAAATAAAATAATATTGGACTTCTTAGTTTGACTTCATTAAATTCAAAGTCATTTCTCTTCAAAAGACATTGAGAGCCGGCGCCGCAGCTCAATAGGCTAATCTTCCACCTGCGCTGCCGGCACTCCGGGTTCTAGTCCCGGTCGGGGCGCTGGATTCTGTCCCGGTTGCTCCTCTTCCAGGCCAGCTCTCTGCTGTGGCCCAGGAGTGCAGTGGAGGATGGCCCAAGTGCTTGGGCCCTGCACCCCATGGGAGACCAGGAGAAGCACCTGGCTCCTGCCTTCGGATCAGTGCAGCGCCAGCCGTAGTGGCCATTTGAGGAGTGAACCAACGGAAGGAAGACCTTTCTCTCTGTCTCTCTCTCACTGTCTATAAATCTACCTGTCAAATTAAAAAAAAAATAAATGTATTTTAAAGTCAGAGTTACAAAGAGAGAGGAGAGGCAGAGAGAGACAGAGAGAGGTCATCCATCTGATGGTTCACTCCCCAGTTGGCCGTAATGGCCGGAGCTGCGCCGATCCAAAGCCAGGAGCCAGGAGCTTCTTCCAGGTCTCCCACACAGAAGCAGGGGCACAAGGACTTGGGCCATCTACTGCTTTCCCAGGCCATAGCAGAGAGGTGGATGGGAAGTGGAGCAGCCTGGTCTTGAACCGGCGCCCATATGGGATGCTGGCGCTTCAGACCAGGGCATTAACCCACTGTGCCACGGCACCGGCCCCTTTCAGTGCTTCTTAATAAATTTCCATTTTAGTACATTCTCCCTTGCGTACTGTAATGGATTGAATAATGACCCTCCCCCTCCTCCAAAACATGTCTGCTTGGAACATGTGCATGTGACCTTCCTCAGAAGAAGGTCTTTGCAGATATAATTAAGTTAAGCATCTTGAGATATCATCCTAGATTATCTCAATGAGCCCTAATTGGAAAGGCAAGTACCGTTTTAAACGAGAAGACAGGCTGAGGAAAGGCAATGTGAATATATCTGGAAGCAGCGATTACAATGGTGCATCTACAAGGCAAAGGAAAATAAGAACTGGGGGCAGCCAGCAGGAGCCAGAGGAAGGGAAGAACAGGCCCTCTTGAGGTCTGACTCCGGACTTCTGGCCTCCGGAGCTGAGAAAGAGCCCATTTCTGCTGAGGCAAGCTACTGCCTTAGTGGTAATTGCTTAGGACAACACTAGGAAAACAACAGAGGTCCCTTGTTACAATTTCATTTTGGATATTGAGGTGATTTTTCTTTTTCTTGTATTATTTTCTTGAATTCAAATGGCTTTCTGTTACTTTCTCCTAAGTCTACTCATGCTTTAATTTCTGACTGAAGGCAAGTTTTCGTACTTCCAAGTTCTTATTTGAGGGTATTTAATTACGTCTACAGTGTTGTGATGTAGTATTCCTCTGTTTTCTCATTGGCTTGCTTTGTTTTGTTTTGTTGTTTTTTGATCTCCATTGGCATGGTGGCAAATTTCCATCAGTTGAGATGTATCTAGTCTCTTTTTCTTTAAGCAGTTTTTCTATAAATTTGTACTATTTACTGTTCTTTTTTGTGGATTTGGGATGATTTACAAGATTCTTAGTTTAATGGTGCCCTCTTCTGTCAATGTGGCAAAGTACAACTTTTGTAACTCAGTGGTTCGACAGGGATTGTGCTATATTGTAATTGTGTTTCAGTGGTTGGATAGGGATTGTGTCTATATAAGAGCCAAGCTCCACCCCAAGGCTCTCTCACCTTTCAGATTCGGGATGGCTGAAACTTATTGTCTCCGAGGGAAAAGCTTCCGAAAGCACAGGTATTCTTGCATTACCCCACGGCAGGAACTTCACGCTTCCCTGTGTGAGCTTTCTCTAAACCATCACCCCCCTTCACCCTACATCTCTCTCCTTCCACGTGTGGACGAAAGAGCCCAAGTCAGCCAGGATGCCGACTGTACCAACACATTGCAGCTGGTTCCCAGGTAACACTTCCTTTTGATAAACTCTGTGACCAGGGAAACATCTACTGTATGGTAAGAAGGAGTGAGCATTGCATCGTAGGACCATTGTAGGGAAAGCAATTAGCGATCCCGTTGTTTGCCTCTCCTGTATATAGGTAATATTGAGCATAGAGATGGAATGTCCCTCCTTAATCAATAATCAAGTTTGTCAACTATTACCAGGTATTTTTCAATGAGATCCTCTTTGATTTTGAGTGTGCTTGCTAACTATACAGAACTCTGTATTGTTTATATCTGGTTCAATGCATGTACCCACACTGCAAGAAAAGTTAAAAACCTGTGACCAAACTCAGTCTTGTGTAATAGCAGATTCGGGCAACTGAGTGGTTGTTTCAGGTTCCAGTCCTCAGTTTGACCAACTAAATAGACTTGAACTTTGATTTTTCCAACCAGACTCTGATTATTTCAGTCAGCCTGTGCCCTCACTTTCTCAGGAAACTACAGTTGTGGTATGTCCCACAGAAGCAAGCAGCATAACCAAGAAAGAATCAGTGTGAGAATAAAAGGAACAGAACTCAAAGAGGAGAGAGGCATGACGACATGAAGTCTAGAGAAATGCTTGTTTAATGTTGGATTTGAAAATGAAGCTGCTGGAATGCCCAAACTTTCTGAGTGTACAGCTCTTTAAGAGGTTGGGAATAAACTGGTGAGATTACAAAAGAACACTAAGTGGCCGGCACCGCGGCTCAATAGGCTAATCCTCCGCCTGCGGCACAGGCACACCGGGTTCTAGTCCCGGTCGGGGCGCCGGATTCTATCCCAGTTGCCCCTCTTCCAGGCCAACTCTCTGCTATGGCCCAGGAGTGCAGTGGAGGATGGCCCAAGTCCTTGGGCCCTGCACCCCATGGGAGACCAGGAGAAGCACCTGGCTCCTGGCTTCGGATCAGCGCAGTGCGCTGGCCGCAGCGCGCCAGCCACAGCGGCCATTGGAGGGTGAACCAACGGCAAAGGAAGACCTTTCTCTCTGTCTCTCATTCTCTCTCTCTCTCTCTCTCACTGTCCACTCTGCCTGTCAAAAAAATAAATAAATAAAAAACACAAAAGAACACTAAGCAAACAAGACAGGTGGCCACCAGACTCAGGCCAGTGTGGGGAAGGAAGGTTAAAATGAAAGAAGTGTAACCATGAAACACCTATAGCGCAGCTGTAAATGTCACTTACACAGTTGAAAACATAGTCATTGAATACTGATGTAACCAAACATGATACTATTGTGACTATGTTAGGTGCAGAGTATAGGGTAAGTCGTATGGATAAGGAGTGAATTATAATACACCTAACTTTTCAGCTTCCATTTTAGCAGATCATTTTGAAGACTGAAACTTAAAAACATGGTGTTGCATCACATCCTTTAGAAAATATTAGCAAATACCATAATAAATAGCTGGAAGATTAAAAATGGTTGCTATACACTGTTTCCTTTTTTAAAAAAAAAAAAAAGATTGATTGATTTATTTATTTGAAAGGCAAAGTTACAGAGAGGCAGAGAGAGAGAGAGAGAGACTTCCTTCTGCTGGTTCATTCCCCAACACCCCGAGCTGTGCTGATCCAAAGCCAGGAGTCAGGAGCTTCTTCCAGCTCTCCCACATGGGTGCAGGGGCCCAAGCACTTGGGCCATCTTCTACTGTTTTCCCCAGGCCATAGCAGAGAGCTGGATGGGAAGTGGAGCAGCGGGGACTCCAACCGGCACCCGTATGGGATGCAGCACTGCAGCTGGCAGCTTTACTCACTACACAGTAGGGCCGGCCCCTATACAGAGTTTCTTATACACGACCCTCAGATCATCCTATCAGTATTGTAACAAAAGTACCCATTCTTTGTGCCTTCCCTTACACTCACTTCTGCAATCCTGTTTTCCAGGGGCAACCATTTTCAATCTTCCAGGAGATGGGATCAGATGCAGGGGAATTAGTTAAGTATGTTAGGGTTTAGGGTCAACATTGTAGTGCAGCAGGTTAAGCCACCTCCTGCACAGCAGCAGCCCATATTGGGTGCCGGTTAGAGACTCAGTTGGCCTGGATCCTACCCAGCTTCCTGCTAATGCACCTGGGAAGGAAGCAGATGATAGCTAAGGTAACTGGGTCCCTGCCATCCTTGTGAGAGACTGCATGGAGCACTGGGCTCCTGGCTTCTGCTTGGCCGAGCCTCAGCTATTGGGGCCATTTAAGAAGTGAACCAGTGGATGGGCTTGTTCTCTTTCTCTCTCTCACTCTCGCTCTCTTTCATTCTCTTTCTCTAATGGTCTTTGAAATAAATGTCTTTTTAAAAAAGCTTCAACATTTGTCTCTACAAAAGCCATTTCCCAAGAGTCCTTTTAAAATTTATTTATTTATTTATTTGAAAGGCAGAGACAGAGAGAGAGGGAGAGAGGCCTTCCATCTTCTGGTTCACTACCCAAATGGCCGCAATGGCCAGAAATGGGTGGATCAGAAGCCAGGAGCCAGTACCTTCTTCCAGGTCTCCCACATGGGTACAGGAACGCGAGCACTTGGACCATCCTCTGCTGCTTTTTCAGGCACATTATCAGGGAGCTGGATCAGAAGAGGAACAGCCAGGATTTGAACTGATGCCCATATGGGATGTCAGCACTGCAGGTGGAGGCTCTACTCACTACGCCACAGCATAGACCCCCTAAAAGGGTCCTTAAAACAAATATGAAGGAGAAATCAGTGAACAAGTGTAGATCTTTAAGATGTGTATGTTACTGCTCTGTAATTTATCTCCAGTAGCAGGGTTTCCAAATATGCTGTTAAAGATTCTCAACAGCAACTACTGTGGTAATCTAATCCCATTCCTCCAGACCTTTTGGGTTCTAGTCTCTACTGATAGCCTCACTAAGCATAACTGTGATACTCTTGTGAACGTAATAATTGGAATCAAGCATCCACTGACTCTAAATAATTCCACCTGAAGTAGAAGGACAAGGAGAAGGATGAGAAAGTCAATAATAAATCATCTAGAGAGGAAATGTGGATGCACCTGTGGGCAGGTCTAACATGTGAGCAGTCTTGTATCATGTATTCACTGCCTACAAGTAAGCACCCGCCCAGAAGAGGCATTAAACAGCTGAACAGTGGATGTCAGCTCACCTTGGTTGCTTGCCATCCCAATATTTGTGCAACAGAGAAGTCATGATGGCAGAGAAAAGACACAATGAACGGATCTGCAGGCTCCATGTTACCAAAGCAACTCTAACTGCTGGTATTGCCAAATGTCTGCTCTATCAGAAACAGAAACCAACACAGTCCCAAATGAGGCATCAGCCCTTAAGTAGAACATCCAGTCACTTGGCGGGAGGTTGATTATATTGGATTGCATCCACTCTAGAAAGGAAGCCATTTCCTTCTGATTGGAATTGTCAGCTATTCCAGGAAAGGGCTTTGCCTTTCCTGCACACCGGCCTCAGACAGCCTCATACTTGAGGAAGGCTCCCAGAGTGTTTGATTTACCAGCCTTGGATGTGTGGCCAAGGACACAAGACTGAGATCCAGTGGTCCTACCATGTCCTTTGTCTTTCCAAGACTGCTGGTCTACGAGGGTGTTACATCAACATCTTTAGAGTTTAGGTGCCAGCATAGAGATGATACTCTATGAAAGTGGGCTCCTATGTTGGCAATAAGTACAATATATGAATCTGGAATTCAAGTGGAGGGAGTGAAAGGTGTCCTTGCTTACCATTGCTCCCACTTGGGGAATTGGAGCTGCTGTCCACAGACTCAGGCTTTATGAGGCTAATGATCTGTCTCCCAGAGGAGTGAGGCTTCCACCAGGAGACACAGTAAGTCTCATTAAACTTAAAAGCTGCAGCTGCTAACTGGTTGCCACCAGTAGACCAAAAGGCAAGGAATGAATTTCCATAGTAGCAGGGGAAATCCTTCACGGGGAAGCAGAGCCGTGCCACATGAGGAAGGTAACACACAGGTGATTTCCTGGGACATTTCTTACAGCCTGCATTAAGTATAAATATGTAGTTAGAGCAACCATGGCTTAATAAAAGCATGGTGACTTAGCGCCCCAGACCTCTCGGGGCTGAAGGTCTGGGTCATCTCATCAAGCAAGCTACCTAAACTATCAGAAGTAATTAGTCAAGGCCAAGGGCAATACAGAAAGTGTGGTAGAAGAGGAAAATGACAAATGGTAGACACAGTGTCAGAACCAGCTGCAGTAGTGAGGGCTATAGCTTATTCCATGAACATAACTCTTGTAAGCTTTCTCCCCTGCATCTGTAATGCACCTGAATTTTGAAGAAGCTGTGATAGTATTTTAGTGAACTTCAGGATGGAGCCAGAGAGGCAAGCTCATCTGTGAGGTACAACATATGATCCAGATACTCCTGGTACCCATGCTCCAGATTTTTTGCTAGTTCTATACCCAGCTTCTGCATGCTTTGCTGAAAGTAGCTTAAATTTGAGATAGTAAAGAATTGATCTCAGACACTGAAGCTGCTAAGCCTGTGCCATCACTTCTATCATTTGATGCTCCAAAATGTCTGGGAGTTTTAGATCCCCCCAGCCACAGGAACCTCATATGCCAGTTTCTGTTAAGTAGGAGATCAAAAATGCAGTTCCTTTACTTCTAGGATTGACCAAGATGTAATGTACACTGCACTATTCCCCATGGGATCAGGCTGCATGTAGAACCTGATAGTGACCCTTTGCTGGCTTCTTCTCCCTTCTCTTGTGCATCCATTCCTGGCTGATCCCAATAGAGAAAAACTTGCACACAAATTCTTAACTCAGCATCTGCATTTAGTAGCATTTAACCTAAAACACACTTCCTTGTCCATGCCAAAACCATCCCATGACATTCATTTTGCAGACTCCTGTCAATGCTCAGATCTAACAATATTCAATTCACTCTTTTGTACACATATCATTTGACTTCTTACTACTCTGCAAATTCCTCTGAAAGCAGAGACCACATATATCTTTTTAATGTCAGTATCTGCATCTGCACAATGGAAATAACAGTGCTATAGTTTGGATGTTGAATGTCCTCCAAAGCCCCAGCTGTTAAAGGCCTGATCCGCAGGGTGGTGTTATTGGAAGATGGTAGAATCTTCAGGAGGTAGGGCCTAGAGGGGAGATGCTTAGGTTATTGAAGGCTTGCCCTTTTCTGACTTCTAGATTTTTCAGAAGAGGGTTGTTATGAAATATTGAATTTGGATCTATTTGCTCTCTTTGCCTCCTGGATCACCGTGTGATACTTTCCCCATATAACCTCTGCCATTTGCCATGGGGGCTTCATCAAAACTTGCACCATGCCATTGGACTTTCAGGCCCCCAGACTGTGAGCTAGATAAACTTCTCTTTCATAAGTATCTTATCTTGGATATTTCATTGGAGTAATAAAAAGATGACTATTACAAGTAGTATCTTCTCATAGTTCAGCAATCTCTCAATAGTTACAAGTATTAATAAGTAAGATGGTAAATGTATAGAAGTGTTCCTGGCATGTGGCAAGGGCTAAAGAGTTTGCCATTAATATCACTGCTTTTTTTTTTTATAACTCCATCGCTGTGGCACCATGACTGAGCAGAATGTATATATACCCAATACTAACTTGTTGAACAAATAAGTGGACAGGTGGATGGACGGATGGGTGGGTGAGTGGATGGATAAATGGATAGATGAAGATAGATAATACATAGAGACAGATAATAAGCAGATGACGATAGATATAGTTGATGATGATAATGATGATGAAGATAGATGATAGGTGATAGAAGAATCAGTCTGAGAATTTTGAAAAGTTCTAAACAGAGGGGTCAGAGAGATAGCTGGTAAGATTAGGGAGATGACGTTGAAACAATTTAAAATGTATTTGAGACTTACCCTAGAGGACCTGTCATAAGCAGAAGTTGCTGAGTTAGGTAACTGATAAACTTTAATGTAAAGACAAACTTAGACAGCATTCTCACTGCTAATCAGTGGCTGACTGAGTTGGTGTTCTTCCCACCTGAAAACATGAAACACTGCTATGTGACTTCTGATGGAATTCACCATGGTGCTGTGAGAAGTGGAAAACATGGGGATTACCACCTGGTGGCCAACCACAACAGATAGTGCATGGCTGCAACAGGCCCAACCAAAAACTCCTCCTCTTGGTGAGCGTTGCCTGGACACTATAACTTACCACTGTTGGGTTATTTTATTAGAAAACTGGCTACTCAGAGTTTCTCTACACTTTCAGTTGAGTGCTACTTTATCACCAATGCCACTCAGGGCCACACATTTGTCCTGTGCAGCATGTTCTAAGAATGGGACATTTCACATTTTGGGGAGAGCTACTCCCGTGAAACACCTACAGATATTTCTCTTTTATTATGATGGTTTTTTTATTTGGGTGAGAAAGAGAAAGAGAGACAGAGAGAGCTCCTACCCTCAGGTTCAATCCCCAAATGCCAGCTATAGTTAGAGCTGGGCCGAGACTGAAGCTGGAAGCAAGGAGTATAGATCCAGGTCTCCCACAAAGGTGGCAGGGACACAATTACTTGAGCCCTCACTGCTGACTCCCAGGGTCTGCATCAGGACTCCAGGAAGCTGGAGTCAGGAGCTGGAGGTGAGTATGGAACCCAGGTCCTCTGATAGAGATGTGATCATTTTAACTGCAAGACCAAACACCCGCACCCAGACATTTCTCTTTTGATCCCCTTCCACAGTGATTCGTAAAGCTGTTAGAGCTTTTGTCTCAACCTGAGCTGCCAAGTTTAACAGACTTTCAGCCATTTTCAGAATGATACGTCTGTGCCAAAAGTCTGGTGCTTTTTCCATTCATACAACCAGGTCCCAGATATATCTTTGCCAAGTGGTTTTCAGAGCTTCCTGATGAAGAACTTTATGTAACTTTTCCCCACCTGTTTTGAAGCTCCTTGACTATTCCTTTGGAAGAGGTTAAAGCAAACATCTAAGGAAGTACCAGTGAGAACTCTGGGCAATGCCAGCGCCTGCGCCTTCCGTCCTGGTCCCTGTATTAACCTGTTTAAGCCACGGCGCCGGCCAAGCTTATGACTTTAACAACTGGACTTCCTGACATCTCAGAGTGACCGGGATTACCTATGCATCTGCTTGAAGTTTCACCTGCAGTGATCACTTTTGTAACTGAAGACAAATTTCATTTATCCAAAGCAGCCACCACTACTTCATAGCTCCCATCCTCTCCCTCTTCCCACTCTGGGCTGACCTGTTATGTGCACAAACGTGCATGCCCCATGTAGGATTTCTCTGCCATTCACAGGTTCTGCTTCCCAAGGCCTTGCTGCAACCTTGACACTTTAACTGATTTAGCGCCCTCCAACATCTACTCCAACAGGACTGAGTGGCATCAGTCCCAAGTGGACCTGTCTTCTTGACATTAGCTTCCTCATTTTATATTTTTCCTCTATGAGCACTAATGTTTGGCACCAGCCACTCCAGCTGCCTCTCCTTACCACCATATTTGTTGCTAGTGGAGTTTAGACTGCTCACACCACTTGAGATTTAAATAGATATTTCCGGGAATATGAACTTACCAGGTTTTCTCATATTTTCACTACAGCCCTCTTTTCCTGGCACATAGAGCCATAGAACAACTGCTGTCTCTATCTCCTTCACTATGGCCCCTTGAATTTGAACCAGGCAGGTTGACTTCAGTTCTGCCTGCTCCCCTACAGATGAGGCCCTGATCAGGAGGCTCTTGACCAATAAGGCAAAGAAAATCCCATTGTATTCTTATTTCCTATCTCCAAAGCAGAGCCAAAGTCTTGAGTGAACCCAAGTGTCACTTAAGTAAAACTGCTGTAACATATTTATGCATTTCAGTTTTTAATAAAGGTGGACCAAGATGGAGTGAAAGAGGTTGAATTTACTCTCTTGAAGAAGAATAAAAGAAATAATTGTTTTTAAGACATTAGAAATCAGGTAACAAAGAACAGGGATCCCTGAGAAACAGGAAACAAACAAGCTCAGAAGCAGTATTTAAAGGGAACAAATGGTTTCCAGGAAGCTTAATTGCCTCCTAGAACAAAACTTAAGATACTTCTCCAAATACAAAAATATCTGGCACCCAGAAAGAAAATATTCACAATGTCTGGCATCCAATCAAAAATTACCAGGCATGCAATAACAAGGAAGAAAACTGATTTAAACTGACCCACAAATTACACACTTGGTAGAGGCAGTAGACAAGGACTTTAAAACAGTTGTTAAAGCTGCGTTCTATGTATTCAAGAAACCAAAAACTATATCTCAGAGGAAAAATACCCTGAATGGGACTAAAGGCAGATTTGATGCTGCAAAAGAAAAGATCAGTGAACTTGAAGACACAACACTAGAAACTACACAAAATTAAACTGAAAAAAAGATAATTTTTAAAATTTTTTAAAGATTTATTTATTTATTTATTTGAAAAGCAGAGTTACAAAGAAGCAGAGAGAGAGAGAGAGAGAGAGAGAAAGCTCTTCCATCCACTGGTTCACTCCCCAGATGGCCACAATGGCCAGAGCTGCACTGATTTGAAGCCAGGAGCCAGGAGCTTCTTCTGGGTCTCCCAGAAGAAGAGGGAACTTCTAGGAACACAGAGGTCAGAGGGGTTGCAAAAGCTAACTATTGATTCAGGGGAAAACACTGCTGTGATTAACAACAAGGATTCTAGTTAAGGATTATCATGCTTTACTTGTAGCAGACCTTATCCCGCCTTCCCACCCGTTCCCAACTCTCTCCCAGAACCTTCCCAAACCCTCTGCATTCTTAAAGTCCTTCCTCCCTATGCGGACTCGTTAGTTAAGTAAAATAGCCCCAGCTACTAGGTGTTGCTGCAAGTGAGTTGTTAACACGCTTAGGCCCTCCACAGAGTGCAGAGGCCTAAGGACTTGGGCCATCTTCTACTGTTTTCCTAGGCCATAGCAGAGAGCTGGATCAGAAATGAAGCAGCTGGGACTCGAACCGGTGCCTATATGGGATGCCGGCACTGCAGACGGAGGCTTTACCCCCTACGTCACAGCGCCAGGCCCTTTTTTCCACTTCTAAACTGTGGTGTTTCCACAGTGTTTCCACTTACAATCCAGCTCTCTGCTATGGCCTAGAAAAGCGCTAAAAGATGGTCCACATCCTTAGGACCCTGCACCCATGTGGCTTCAGATTGGTGCAGCTCTGGCTATTGCAGCCATCTAGCGGATGGAAGACTTCCTTTTTTCTCTCTCTCTCTCCTTCTCTGTGTCTGCCTTTCAAATAAATAAATAAACCTTTAAAAAAAAACTTCAACATCCATTAATGATAAACATCTTGAACAAATAAGTAATAAAAAGAATATACCACAGCATAGTAAAGGCTGTATATGACAAACCTATACCCAACATCATATTAAATGGAGAAAAGCTGAATTTCCTCTAGGATCTGAAACCAGAAAAAGATGTCTACTCTCACCTCTATTATTAATATAGTGTGAATTTTTTAGCTGTAGCCATTAGGCAAAAGAAATAAATAAAAGGTATTCAAATAGGAAAGGAGGTAGTCAAATTATCTATCTTTGTAGATGACATAATTCTACATATAGATAAACCTAGAAGAGTCCCCAAAGAGATTGTTAGAACTCATAAATGGGGACCAGCGCTGTGGCACAGTAGGTTAAAGTCCCAGCCTGCAATGCTGGCATCCCATATGGGCACCAGTTCAAGACCTGGCTGCTCCTCTTCCAATTCAGCTCTCTGCTATGGCCTGGGAGAGCAGTGGAAGGTGGGAGATGTCCTTGGGCCCCCACATGCACGTGGGAGACCTGGAGGAGGCTCCAGGCTCTTTGCTCCTGGCTTTGGATCGGCTCAGCTCTGGCCATTGCGGTAG
Source organism: Lepus europaeus (assembly GCF_033115175.1). NCBI lineage: Eukaryota > Metazoa > Chordata > Mammalia > Lagomorpha > Leporidae > Lepus > Lepus europaeus. The sequence continues at coordinate 92,540,118 of NC_084828.1, forward strand.
TTTGGGGAGTGAACTGGTGGAATAGAAGACTTCTCTCTCTCTGTAACTCTGTCTTGCAAATAAACAAAATAAATCTTTAAAAAACAAAAAGCAGAACTCATAAATGAATTCAGTAAAGGTGAAGGACACAAACACACAAAAATCAGTAGTATTTTTATACAGTAATAAGAAACTCACTAAGAAAGAAATGTTAAGAGATCCCATTCCTAACAACTACAAAAAATACCTTGGAATAAATTTAACCAAGGATATGAAAGACCTCTACAATGAAAATTACAAAACACTGATGAAAGAAATTGAAAAAGTCATTTAAAAATAAAAGACTTTCCATGTTCTAGGATTGGAGGAACTAATTTTTTTTTTTTTTTTTTTTTTTTTGACAGGCAGAGTGGATAGTGAGAGAGAGAGAGACAGAGAGGAAGGTCTTCCTTTTTTGCCGCTGGTTCACCCTCCAATGGCCGCTGCGGCCGGCGCATCACACTGATCCGAAGCCAGGAGCCAGGTGCTTCTCCTGGTCTCCCATGCAGGTGCAGGGCCCAAGGACTTGGGCCATCCTCCACTGCCTTCCTGGGCCATAGCAGAGAGCTGGCCTGGAAGAGGGGCAACCGGGATAGAACCCAACGCCCCAACTGGGACTAGAACCCGGTGTGCCAGTGCCACAAGGTAGAGGATTAGCCTGTTAAGCCACGGCGCTGGCCGGAACTAATTTTTTTAAAAGGTCCTTATAACCCAAAGTGATTTATCAATGCTATTCTTCACAAAATTAGGAAAAACAATCCTAAAAAAAATGTAATGTGTATAAGTAAAATTGACAATTTGAGATATCTTGATTGTTTACAGCCCTTGTCTCTACTGTTGAGGAACAGTGTTACTTTCTGCTTACTATTTGTTGAGTTTTCTTACTTAGTGTAGGGTTAATCTTATAAAATAAACTGTAAGTAGGTCATTGTAAATATTAAGGCAGATTAAGAAAGGAAGGAGGAGGGAGGGTGACAGCATGGGTAGGAAGCATGGTAGGTTGGTGAGTATCACTATGCTCCTAACTCTATGTCTGTGACATACATGAAATGTGTTCACCCTAAAAACTAAATTAATCAATTAATTTTTAAAAAATCATGTGGAAGCGCAAATGACCTAGAATAGCCAAAACAATTTTAAACAAAAGAACAAAATTGGAGGCATCACAACACCAGATTTTAAGATATACTAAAGAGTTATTGTAACCAAAACACATGGTTATGGCATGCTAACAGACACATAACCCAGTGCAACAGGACAAGGTCCCAGGAATTAATCCTTGTCTCTACATCCAATTGTTCTTTGACAAAGGTGTCAGAAACATATGCTAGAGAAAGGATAGTGTCTTCACTATACAGTGTTGGGATAACTGGATATTCTTATGTAGAGGACTGAACTTTGACCTCCACCATCATCACCTTCCACCTGAAACAAATAAACTTAAAATGAATCAAAAATATAAAAGTAAGACTCAAAATTATAAAAGCACTAAAACAGGGGAGAAACATTGCAAGACATTGCCACAGGCAATAATTTTTGGATAAGACCCCAAAAACACAGGCAACAAAAGCAAATTAGGCAAATGGGATTAAATAAAACTAAGAAGGTTCTGCATAGTAAAGGAAACCAAAAAGTAAACAGAAAACTGACAGAATGGGAGAAACTATTTGCAAACTATCCATTTGACAAAAAAATGATACCTAAACTATGTAAGGAACTCCAAAACTCAACAACAAGAAAAACAAACAATAACATTAAGAAATGGACAAAGAATTTAAATAGGCATTTCTCAGAAAAAGAAATATAAGTAGCCAAAAAATACATTTAAAAATTCTCAATATCACTAGCCATTAGGGGAATGAAAATCAAAACCACAATGAGGTATCATTTCATGTCAGTTAGACTAACTATCATCAAAAGACAAAAATAAAAATAAAAAGAAAGTGTTGACAGAAGACTTTTCAGCAGAAATAATGCAAGAAATGGTGTTTTTGTTTTTCCACAAAATGACATGACTGTCTATAACAGAATCTCAAAATAATCACCAAAAGAAAAAAAAAAACTTCTGGAAATTTTTTCATGTCAACAAATACAAAATCAATACACAAAAGTCAATTGTATTTCCAAATACTATCAATGGATCTTCAGAAATTCTAAAAAATTTAAACATTTAAAGTAACTTCAAACATATGAAACAGTTAAGGGTAAGTCTAACAAAAGTTGTGTATGATTTATACACTATAAACTGTAAAGCATTTTTGAAAGAAATTAAAGAAATCTGAAATAAGTGGAGATAGATTCTGTGTTCATGGACTGAAAGACAATATTCTTAATATTTCTCCAAATTGACTTGCAGATTTAATTCAATCTCCATCAAAATATAATCCTCTTTGGCTAAATCCTCACTGATACAAATATAGATCCCATACTGTAAGGTTCCATTTATATAATTCTAGAAAATGCAAACTAGCATACAGTACAGAAAGGGAAAGTGCTCAGGAATTGGCAAGCCAGAAGGGGTGGGAGGAAGGATGATCCAGCACAAGGAAGAAATAACCTTGGTGAATGATGAATGGGTGTGTTCACTACCTTGATTGCGATGATGGCTCCACAGGTGTGTACAGAAGCCAGGACGGGGCGGGGGGGGGGGGGGGGAGTTGCAAGGCAGGGAAGGCTTTTCAGAGAAGGTCATGGTCAGCGGTTGGCCTTGCCTGCAGTCCCAGCCAGGAGACAGACTTCTCTGAGGCAATCTACATAACTACCTAAAAATTCATGTTTTGTCAAACAAGAGTCCAGTTTCAAAATTTTGCTTTGCCCACAAATATTTGGTCTTCTCTGCCAAGGGAATGGGGGATTTTAGTCAAAATCCAAAGAAAAACAAGGAAGAAGAGAAGATAATCCTAGGCTTTTCAGTTTTTAAAGGCCCAGAAATGGGATGATGGGCATTTTGAGAGATTTTTCAGGAGTGACTTAACCATGCACGATTTTTGCCTTCTATGCCTAGTTTGAGCCTTATGCCTACATCATAAAAATATGATTCCACTTTGCTATGTTTTCAAGGAGAAAAATTTTAGCCTTGGAATTTTACACACAGGCAATTTGTCTTTCATGTGTGGAAAGAGATATTCTTAGATATGCAAAAACTCATATATCCTTTAAGAATTCTTCGAAGACGTGCTACAACAGAGTGATAAATAGAACAAATGAAGATCAAGAATGGGGCTGCCACAGCGTACAAGGATGGCTATGCAGGAGTGAATCAACTTAATGCATTGTACTTCAGTAATCAGCTAAATTATAACATTAACTGTTGTTCTCCAATGAAGAACAGGATTATGAATCTGAAATCCTAATGTTAACCAAGACTAAGTAAGGATGGAGCAGAGGGAAGAAAAGTGTGTAGATGTTTGTCTGATATATATAGGAATACAATATATTTCATTCCTGACTCTGACAAGGGGTGAAATATAGGCTACGTGCTTCTGTAAAATTTTGTGACAACATAAAACTTGAAGGTACAATGGCCTAGAAGGTATATATTATGCAGCAATCTAAAAGGTGTGGCTATCATCTTGATTGCAATCTCTGAGAGACCTCCAAGCCAGACGTCCCCACCCAAGCCACTCCTGGATTTCTGACTCATGATCACTGTCAGAAAGCAGGCGTTTGGTTTTTTTATTATGGGTCAAATCATGTGCCTTCAAAATTCACACGCTGAAGTCCTATCCCTCAGTAACCCAGAACACGTTGGGTTTTGGAGACAGAGCTTTCAAAGTGGTGATTAAGTAAAAATGAGGCCTTTAGAGTTGGTCTGAATCAGATATGTTTGGCATCCTTATAAAGAAAGGGAGATGATCCTTTCTCTCTCTCTCTCTCTCTCTCTCACTGTCAAAAAAAAAAAAAAAAAAAAAAAAAAAAAAAAAAAAGGCTGGCGCCGTGGCTCACTCGGTTAATCCTCCGCCTGCAGCGCCAGCACACCGGGGTTCTAGTCCCGGTTGGGGTGCCGGATTCTGCCCCAGTTGCTCCTCTTCCAGTCCAGCTCTCTGCTGTGGCTCAGGAAGGCAGTGGAGGTTGGTCCAAGTGCTTGGGCCCTGCACCCCTATGGGAGACCAGGAGGAAGCACCTGGCTCCTGGCTTCGGATCGGCATAGCTCCGGCCGTAGCGGCCATTTGAGGGATGAACAAATGGAAGGAGGACCTTTCTCTCTGTCTTTCTCTCTCACTGTCTAACTCTGCCTGTCAAAAAAAATAAAATAATTTTTAAAAAAAGGAAGAGGAGATGAGGACACACAGAGACACGAGATACGAATGCACACAGAGGAAAGACCACATGAGGACACAGCAAGAAGACAGCCATCTGCAAGCCAAGAGCAAGAGCCTCAGGAGAAACCAGACTTGTCACCACCTTGATCTTGACTTTCAGCTGCCAGAACTATTAGAAAATAAATTTCTGTTGTGAAGCCATCTAGTCTATGATATTTTGTTATGGCAACCCTGGCAAATTAATATAATATTATTGTAAGCTGCTAAATTTTGGAGTCATTTGTTAGGTAGAAACATATAACTAATACAGACTCTTCCAATTTTTGAAGGTTTTATTCCCAAGTTCTATGAAGAAACAGAAAAAAGAATAACAAAATAATAAACCAGGAAAAGTCACAAACTTCCAGCAATCCCATAATGCTGTCTTTGGTTTATTTCCTGGTCTGTCATTTCTCATTCTCTAAGACTGTTCCAGAAATTCCCCAACTGAGATTCTGAGTCTTCCAGCCACAATTCCTTGGAGGAGAAGACAGCTCTTCCTTCCTACAGCCTTGCACCACCTTGGAATGCAATCAAAGATAAGGACATTTGCTAATACATGCAGTTATTTGGGAAAAACAAACATAAACATATGTCCAACACTAGGGAGTAAATTATAAATCTTTATGATAGAGTATCATTCAACCATTACAAAGCATATTTACAAAGAAGCCCTTAATGATCTGCAGGAATTCTTGTGATATATTTCAAAATTAACACTGGCATTAAAGAAATAAGTTCCTAGTGTCACACAGAAGAATGGGGTGATTATAGTTATCAATCACCTATTATACATTTTATGAACGAATAAAAAAGGAGCTCCAAGTCTCCAGTCATAAAGTATTGGCAAAGAAGGAGAAATGTTGATTACTCTGATTTGGTCAGTAAATATTGTGAAATGTCACACCTTACACCATAAATATGTACAGCTACTTTAAATTGTACATAAATATGTATAATTAAATTAAAAATAATAGGATCTTATTTGTATGAAAATATATACATATTGTATTTCAAAATAGAATTGGGGGAACATCAATAAGATGGCAAATAGAAGTCTCAGGATACACTTCCCCTACCCACACAGCAAGTTCAGTAGCAAGGCTCCACGGAAGTGTTCATACACCAGAACATCCTTTTGAAAACCCTAATATATAGAAACAAGCCTGATACACACACAGCCTGCAGAACTGAATGAAATATAAACTAGAAAATTCAGAGCATTTTTACTCCAACTGTGCCTCCATGTCCCCTCCCACAAGTCAGCACAGTACCAGATGGATTTACCTGGCCCCACAGTTTCTACGGGAGAATAAAAGAGTTGGAGGCAGTTATCCAATGTCCCTAGAATTCTGAGATGCTTCCAAGGAAGTCCACTCCAGTCTCAGTTCTTGGAGAACACTAGGAGAAACAGCATGGTTAGATCACCTGGGGTCATATAGAAACAAAGAAAGGAGGCTGAGATCAAAGTCGCAAGTGCACAGATCTTGATGGTATCTCTGTGTCTCTGCCATCATAGGTATCTACCACCCTCAAAACCCACCAGCAAAGCTGAACTCGTTTTCTTCTAAAGGATGGTGGAAAGTTAAACCTAGCTTGAGTTTCTCAATAGTTAGTCTCCATGTGCAGCCTTAAAGACCACCTCAACAACACCATAGAGGCAGGAGCACTTCCAACTTTGAACCTTTTGAAGAAGTTCAGCAGCTACACTGGTTTGACCTAGGAAGGCAAGCAGTGGCTCCACCCAAACATAAAGCCTACTGACAATTCTGTCTGACTAGGGAGACTTCCACCTCCACTCATTTCAGAGGAGTGAAAGGGCTGCACTCAGGAGGTCAAGCAGCCACTGAACTCACTCCAAAGCCCACCCTACAGCTGTGCTCTGATAGATAGGAAGGCAATCCTGAGTCACGCATGTCTATGGAGCGTAGCCTCGGTCCCAAAAAAATTAATTACCCTTTCTTTCTTCTAAGATTTGTGTATTTATTTGAAAGGCAGAGAAACAGAGAGAGAAAGGGAGAGTCAAAGGGACCTTCCATCTACTGGTATCTCCAAATGGCCAACAATTCCCAGTTCAGGGGCAGGCTGAAATCAAGGGCTGGGAAGTCTATCTTGGTATCCCACCTGGATGACAGGGCTCCATGCATTTGGGCCGTCTTCTACTGCCTTCCCAGGCATATTAGCAGAAAACTGTGTTGGGAGCAGAGTATCAAAGATTGAACCAGCACTCTGATACGGGATGCTGGTGTCACAATGGTAGCTTAACCTGTTCCACAACACCAACCCCCTCACTCACATCATCTTGAATATCAACACCACTTAACTTTGGAGCCCAGCCTACAACCCTGCCCAACTGCAGATCCAAAGAGCAGAATTACACAGCCAGAGATTATGTACTATAACTGGGCTGGCCCAAATCCATTACAATAACCAGTCAGAAGCTCTACTAGACTACAGAGCACAGCCATGCCTCTTATTGAACACCAGAACCCAGCCAGAAGCCCCAACAGACATCATAGCAAAGACAGCAACCAAGTCAACCAGAGAACTCATAAAAAACTACATGTTCAGGGTAGTTACCAACTGGTCCTTTCAGAATCACAGGCAAGGGACCAGCATTGTGACGTAGCAGGTTAAGGGTCCACCTGCAACACCAGCATCCCATATGGGCACCAGTTCAAAATTCAGCTGCTCCACTTCTGATCCAGCTCCTTGTTAACGCTCCCAAGAAAGCAATAGAAGATGACCCAAGTCCTTGGGCCCCTGCACCCACTTGGGAGACTTGGAAGAAGTTCTAGGCTCCTGGCTTCAGCCTGTCTCAGTGCTGGCTGTTGAGGCCATTTGGGGAATGAACCAGTAGATGAAAGATCTCACTCTGTGTCTCTCCTCCTCCCTCTGTAACTGTGCCTTTCAAATAAATAAAAATAAGTCTTAAAGAAAAGCAATCACAGACAAGGTTATATAGTGACGTCTATACCCACAAAGATCACCTGGTAAAGCCAGAAGAATATGCTGTCACATTAATGCATAGGCCACAACACAAGTATATGCACAATAATTACAAAAGGATCAGGGAATCACAACACCTCCAAACCAAATCTAGCAAGTTCCAGTAGAAATGGACATCTATTAAATGATGATAAGGAATTCATATTGATACTCAAAGTGCAATTCAGTGAACTAAAAACTGTATGAATAGAAAATTTAGTAAAACAAGAAAACAAACTAACAAATCTGGAAAATAGAAACAATAAAAAAGAACTAACCAGAAATCCTTGAGATGAACAATGTAGTTAATGAAATAAAAATACAATAGAAAATTTTAATAGGAAATTTGATTAAGCAGAAGAAAGGATCAATGATCTAGAAGACAATATTTTATACTACTCAGGCACAGAAGCAAAAAAAAGCAATAGACTAAAAAATAAAAGAGCCTTTGAAGAGTGTGGGACAACACCAAGGAACCAAACTTTCACATAATAAAAGTTTCAAAGGGAGAAGATAAACAAAAATTTTCAAAAAGCGAATTTAAAGTAATAATGCTTGTAAACTTCCATAATCTCCTAGACAACTATAGCCATATACAGGAAGCACAGAGATTGCCAATGAATTCAGCCCAAAGAAGAGTATAGCATGACACAAATAATCAAATGATCAAAATTCAAAGACAGGCCGGCGCCAAGGCTCAATAGGCTAATCCTCCACCTTGCGGCGCCGGCACACCGGGTTCTAGTCCCGGTCGGGGCGCTGGATTCTGTCCCGGTTGCCCCTCTTCCAGGCCAGCTCTCTGCTGTGGCCCAGGAGTGCAGTGGAGGATGGCCCAAGTGCTTGGGCCCTGCACCCCATGGGAGACCAGGAGAAGCACCTGGCTCCTGCCTTCAGATCAGCACAGTGCGCCAGCCACAGCGCGCCGGCCGCGGCAGCCATTGGAGGGTGAACCAACGACAAAGGAAGACCTTTCTCTCTGTTTCTCTCTCTCTCACTGTCCACTCTGCATGTCAAAAAAAAAAAAATAATAATAATAATAATAATAATAAAATCATTACCCCAAAGTAAAAAAAAAAAATTCAAAGACAAAGAAAATATTCTGAGTGCAGCAACAGATAAGAAACACATCACATACAAAGGATTATCAGTACAACTATTAGTGAATTTCTCAGCAGAAATCCTGTAAACCAGGAAAAAATTGGGATAACTTATTCAAAGTACTGAAGGAAAAAACTATCAATCAAGAGTACTTTATTCAGAAAAGTTGAAATGAGGAAGAAGTAGAATGTTTCCCAAACAAAATCTAAGGAAATTCATCACCAATAGACCTTCCAGAAATTGCTAAAGGGAGTCTTTTTTTTTTTTAATTTGAAAGTCAAAATTACACAGAAAGAGAAGAAGAGGCAGAGAGAGACGTCCTCCATCCACTGGTTCACTCTCCAACTGGCCATAATGGCCAGAGCTGCACCAATCTGAAGCCAGGAGCCAAGAGCTTCTTCCAGGTCTCCCATGGGTGCAGGGGTCCAAGGACTTGGGCCATCTTCCACTGCTTTTAAAGGGAGTCTTTTAAAAAAATTGATTTATTTATTTGAAAGTTGGAGTTACAGAGACAGAGATAGAGAAAGAGAGAGAGATCTCCCACCTGTTGGTTCATGCCCTAGATGGCTGCAACAGTTGGGGTTAGGCCAGGCTGAAGCCAGGACCCAGGAGTTTCTTCCACGTCTCCCATGTGGGTGGCAGGAGCCCAAGTAATTGGGTCATCTTCCACTGCTTTTTGCCAGGCCATGCAGGGAGCTGGATTGGAAGTGGAGCAACTGGGTTTTGAACAGGCACCTGTATGGGATGCCAGTACTGTAGGCAGCGGCTTTACCGGTTATGCCACAGTGCCAGCCCCAGGAGTTTTTAAAAATGAAACAAAAAACCACTAATTAATAGCATGAAACATACAAAAGTACAAAATGCAATGGTATAGTAAAACAGAGCCATATTCAGAATATTCAATGTAATCCCTAGCTAAAGAGCTAAATCCCAAAATTAATAATAACTATAGCTGAAATAAACTGTCAAGAGAAAAACATTACAAAATGCCAATTCTAACATCAGAAACATAAAATGTGGAGAATATAGTAAAGCTTTAAAGTCGATACATGCAATCAAAGTTATTGGCTTGGAGACAGCATTGTAATGCAGTGGGTTAAGCCACCACTTGCGACACTGACAGGCTGTTATCAGAGAACCAGTTCAAGTCACAGCTGTTCCTCTTCCAATCCAACTCCCTGCTAGTATGCTTGGGAAGGCTGAAAAAAATGGTTCAAGGCCCCTACCATCCACATGGGAGACCCAAGATGAAGTTCCAAGTTTCTGGCTTCAGTTAGGACAAACCCTAGCCATTACAGCCATTTGTGAAACAAACCAGCAGATAGAAGGTTTCTCTCTCTCTCTCTCTCTCTCTCTCTCTCTCTCTCATGTGTGCATGCGCTTTCAAATAAAATAAATAAATAAATATATAAATAAATATTTTCTTTGAAGTTATCAGCTTGAAATAGGACGCTGCCAACTGTAAGATGTTCTCTGTGCCGGCGCCACGGCTCACTAGGCTAATCCTCCGCCTTGCGGCGCCAACACACCGGGTTCTAGTCCTGGTCGGGGCACCGATCCTGTCCCGGTTGCCCCTCTTCCAGGCCAGCTCTCTGCTGTGGCCAGGGAGTGCAGTGGAGGATGGCCCAAGTCCTTGGGCCCTGCACCCCACAGGAGACCAGGATAAGTACCTGGCTCCTGCCATCGGATCAGCGCGGTGCACCGGCTGCAGCGCGCCTACCGCGGCGGCCATTGGAGGGTGAACCAACGGCAAAAGGAAGACCTTTCTCTCTGTCTCTCTCTCACTGTCCACTCTGCCTGTCAAAAAAATAAAAATAAAAAATAAAAAATAAAAAAAAGAGGAAGACCTTTCTCTCTGTCTCTCTCTCTTACTGTCCACTCTGCCTGTCAAAAAAAAAAAAAAAAAACGAAAAAAAGATGTTCTATGTAAGCCTTGTGGTAACCAAAATGCAAAAACCTTTAGTAGAAGCACAAAACAAAAATATAAAAGGATTCAAAGCATACAACCACAGAAAATCATCAAACCACAAAGGAAGATACTAAGAGAGGAAGAAAGGAAGAAAAATACCTATAAAATAAACAAAAATCCACTATTAAAATGAAAGTAGTTAAGTCATTACCTACCAGAGCCTGCACTGTGGCATAGAAGGTTAAGCCTCTGCCTGCAAAGCCAGCATCCCATATGAAACCCAGTTGGAGTCCCAGCTGCTCCACTTCTGATCCAGCTCCCTGCTAATGTGCCTGGGAAAGCAGCAGAAGATGACCCAAGTGCTTAGGCCCCTGAATCCATGTGGGAGACCCAAAAAAAGCTCCTGGCCCCTGGCTTCAGCCTGGCCCACCCTGGTATGGCCAGTTGGGGAGTGAACCAGTGGATGGGAGATCTTGCCCCCTCTCTCACCTTCTCTACTTCTCTATCTATATCTTTGCCTTTCAAATAAATAAGTAAATAAACCTTTAAAAAAAAAGTTGTTACTTACCAATACTTACTTTGAAAGGAAATGTATTAAATTTTCTAATAAAAAATACATACAGGGACTGAATGAATATAAAAGCAAAAAACAAAGCCAAACTATATTCTGCTTAAAGAGAAACTACTTCCTTTTTAAAGACACACATAGACTAAAAGTGAAGGGATTAAAAAAATTTTCCACACAAATGGAAACAACTGAGAGTAGGGATAACTGTATTTGTGTCAGACAAAATAGGCTTTAAGTGAAAAACTGAAAAAAGAGTCAAGAACATTATACAATGATAAAATGGTCGACTCATCAAAAGGCTAAAGCAATTATAAATATATGTACCTAAATATAAAAAATGTTCTGAAAGGAGAGAGAGATTGCAATACAATGAGAGGAGACTTCAATAAACCATTTAGACCTAACAGACATATACAGAACATTCTACCCAACAGCAACAGGAGACACATTCTTCTCATGTGCTCATGGAACATTTCCCAAAATAGATCACATGCTCTGGCACAAAACATGCCTTTAGCACATTGAAGAAAACTGACATTGTGTCAAGTATATGTTCCAACCACAATGTTAGGAAACTAGAACTCAATTACAGGAAGAATTTTGGAAAATTCACAAATACATGGAAATTCAACAACATGCTGTTGGACAACCAATGATACTGTGAAGAAATTAAAAGAGAAACTTAAAAATATCTTAAGTCAAATGGAAATGGAACCATAACACACCAAAACTTGGGAGATACAACAAAAAAGTTTCCAGAAGAAAATTTATGGCAAAAAATGCTTACATTAAAGAGAGAGAGAGAGAATGTTCTCCAACAAATAACCCTACCATTCCAGGAACTAGAAAAAGAAAAATCTAAGTCCAACGTTAGCAGAAGTAAGGAAATAAATTCAACCTAACGAAGACAGCAGAAGTAATTGAAATAGAGGCTACAAAAACTTAAGAAAGTAAGGAAACTAAGATATTTCTTTGAGCAGATAAAGAAAATCAACAAACATTCAGGTAAACTAAGAAAAAAGAGGAGTAAATGCAAATAAAAGAAATTAGAAATAAAGAGGAGGTGCTCTCCTGTCTTACTTTCTTACCCTCTCCCCCGGCCCGATGGGCTTCCCCCACCTAGCAATAAACCCTTACTCTTACTCTGGTATTTGGTGTGTTTTGTTTACATTGGTACCATGACTTGGATCTAGGCTCTCCCATCGACCTTGTTCTCCTCCCTGGGGACCTGAGCTGTGCTGGGATCCTGGATTTAGCCAGTCACAAAAAACACCCCCAGACATCCTTCCACGCCACCGAATGCTCCGTGATCTCCATCCACACACCGGCCTCTCAAATGCCTGAGGTAAGGCAGGGCAAGCAGAGGATCCTCTCAGTGCAACTCGCTACGGGTTGTAGTTCTACCTCATCCCGAAGTCCTGGTACCAGGCACCACAATTCCTAAGCCTTGTGCCTGTACAGACTCTGGGCAACAGTGGCTGTGGGTGACGACTCAATCCCCTGTTTCCCTTCAATAGGCTAAGCCCTGGGCTCCAGTGGGTCCGTGGGTGACGACTTCCACCCTCTGTTCCCATAGTCTCCCATTGGACTGCCGTGATCTCAGGGATGCCAGATATCTGCCAATCCGACTCTACAGGTCACCATGGGAACTTCTTCCTGAGTTCTGTTTGATCCTCCTCTCAGTTGTCTCCTACCCCAACAACTCAGTCCAAATGGTTGCTTAACAAAATGTTTAACCCCAGCATTACTGGGATCTCTACCACCTCTGTGAGCATTCAGAAAGGCGGAGATTGTGCTCGCCTCGGCAGCACATAAACAGGAAGGTGGAAGATTTCCTATGTCTAAGCCATCTATCTCTGTTTGTGCTCTCCAGCTCAAGTTCTCTTAATCTCCAAAGCTCTTGCTAAAAAGCCAAACCCCTTTCTTCTACATTCACCACTCCAGCTCTCACAATCTTTCTCTTTTTTTTTTTTTTTTTTTTTTTTTTTGACAGGCAGGGTAGACAGTGAGAGAGAGAGACAGAGAGAAAGGTCTTCCTTTTCCCTTGGTTCACCCCCCAATGGCCGCTGTGGCCGGTGCACTGCAGCCAGTGCACCACGCTGATCCGAAGCCAGGAGCCAGGTGCTTTTCCTGGTCTCCCATGCGGGTGCAGGGCCCAAGGACCTGGGCCATCCTCCACTGCACTCCTGGGCCACAGCAGAGAGCTGGACTGGAAGAGGAGAGACCGGGACAGAATCCAGCGCCCCAACAGGGACTAGAACCCGGTGTGCCAGCGCTGCAGGCAGAGGATTAGCCTATTGAGCTGCGGCGCTGGCCTCACTGTCTTTCTCTTACATTGTCTTATTCTTTCACCCTCTCCCCTCAAGCCATCAGGCTCTCCCCACTCAACAATAAACCTTGCCTCTAAAAAAAGAGATACTACAACTGGCAACTCAGAAACACAAAGGATCATAAGAGACAACTAAGACAATTACACACCAACCAATTGGATAACCCAGAAGAAATGAGCAAATTTCTAAATACATGTAACTTTCCAAGACTGAATCACAGAGAAACAGAAAATCTGAACTGATCAAACCAAGGTAATGGAATCAGTAATAAAAACCATGTCATTAAAGAAAAACTCAGGATTTAATGGCTTCACTGTTGAATGACACCAAATATTTAAAGAAGGAATAATAACAATCCTTCTCAAATTCTCCCAAAATATCAAAAAGGAGAGGATACTTCCTAGCTTTTTTTATGATATCAGCAATAACCTGTTACTGAAATCAGTCAAAGACAGTAGAAGAAAAGAAAATTATAGGCCAATACCCACAATAAACATAGACACAAAAATCCTCAAGAAAGTACTGGCAAACATAACTCAACAATCCATTAGAAGGATCCACACATTATGATCAAGTGAGACTTACCTTCTGCAATGCAAGGATAGTTCAACATACAAAATCAATAAATATGACATATCACAGTAACAGAATGAAAGACAAAAAGCATATGATCATCTCATTAGATGTAGAGACAGCATTAGACAAAATTCAATATTCTTTCTAGTTAAAACTTTTAGAAAAAGAAAGAAAGAACCTCAACACCATAAAGGCCATTATCATTAACTCCAGAGTTAAAACTTGATCTGAAACAAGACAAGGATGCCTTTTCTCATCATTTCTATTCCTTGTCATGTTGGAAATCCTCGCCAATCCTTTCTTAGGTAAGAAAAAGAAATAAAAGGCATTCAAATAGGAAAAGAAGAAATGACTGTGTCACTCTTTTAACAACATGTTCTCATACATAGGAAACTCTACAGACTCCACTAAAAACCTATTAGAACTAATAAACAAATATGAGTACAATCAAGTTTCAGGATATACAACCAATACTCAAAAATCATTAGCATTTCCATGACTAACAACAAACTACCCCCCAAAAAAATCAAAGAAAATAGAATTTTAAAACTTAATTTATTTTTATTTGACAGGTAGAGTTATAGACAGTGAGAGAGACAGAGAGAAAGGTCTTCCTTCCACTGGTTCACTCCCAAATGGCCGCTATGAAAGGCGCTGTGCCGATCCGAAGCCAGGAGCCAGGTGCTTCCTCCTCGTCTCCCAAACAGGTGCAGGGGCCCAAGCACTTGGGCCATCCTCCACTGCCCTCCTGGGCCACAGCAGAGAGCTGGACTGGAAGAGGAGCAACTGGGACTAGAACCAGCGCCCATATGGGATGCTGGTGCCGCAGGTGGAGGATTAACCAAGAGAGCCATGACGCCAGCCCCTAAAACTTAAATTTTAAATTTAAAAATTCAATAATAAAGTGAAAGACTTGTACATTGAAAACTGTAATACATTCAAGACAGAAATTGAAAAAACAAGTAATTGGAAAGATAACCTATATTCATGAATTGAAAGAATTAATATTGTTAAAATATTCCTAATATCCAAAAAAATCTACAGATTCAATGCAATCTCTTTCAAAATTCCAATGTCATTTTTCATAGAAATAGAAAAGGCAATAAATTCATATGGTACCACAAAAAAAAATCCCAAATAGCAATTATGAACAAAAAGAACAAAGCTGGAAGATGTAGCACACTTTCTGATTTCCAGCTCTACTATAAACAGAGTAATTGAAACAGCATGGTATTGGCAAAACAAACATATAAATCAATGGAGTAGAACAGCCCAGAAATAAATTCAAATATGTATGGTCAATTGATTTTTGACAAAGGTGGAAACAATACACAATGGAGAAAGGACAGTCTATTTAAATAAATAATGCTGGGGAAATTTGATATCTATAATCAGAAGAATAAAATTGAAACCATATTGTATATCATATATAAAAGTCAACTGAAAACTGATTAAAGATAAACATAAAAGCAGAAACAGTAAAACCACTAAGAGAAAACTGTGGGGAAAACTATCTGATGTTGGTCTGGGAAGTAATTTGTTGGATTTGACCCTAAAAGCACAGGCAATGAAAGCAAAAGTAGACAGCAGGATTCCATCAAACTAAAAAACTTCTGCACAGCAAAGAAAGCAAGGAAGAGTAACAAAGACAACCTACAGATTAGGAAAAAATATTTGCAAACCATACACTGGGTTAATATCCAGAATATATAAATAGTTCACATGACTGAATAACAAGAAAACAGAAACCCAATTTTAAAATGGGCAAGAAACCTGAATAAACATTTCTCAAGAGAAGACATCCAATGGCCAACAGATACATAAACAAATACTTAACATTGCTAAACATTATGGAAATACAAAATAAAACTACAATAAAGTCCCATGTCATATTTGTCAGAATGGGTTTTATCAAAAGGATAAAATATAACTGTTGGCAAGGATGTGGAAAGGGGAACACCTGTACACAAATGGTGAGAAGACTGTGTGAAAATTCCTCAATTAATGATTATCATATAATCCAGCAATTTTCTGGTATTTCCCAAAAGATTTGAAACCAGTTGGTTGAAAAATTATCTCCACTTTCAGGTTCACTGCAGCACTATCCACAATAGCCGAGTCATGGAATCCACCTGTCGATCAACAGATGAATGGAAACTCACTACAAACAGAAATGCTAAGTATTTGAGGATGGATGTATTAAATCGATGATTTAATTATCCTTCATTGTATCATTACATCACTGTGCACCTCATAAAAACATACAATTATAAATTGTTGATTTTTTTTTTTTTTTTTTTTTTGGACAGGCAGAGTGGATAGTGAGAGAGAGAGACAGAGAGAAAGGTCTTCCTTTTTGCCGTTGGTTCACCCTCCAATGGCCGCTGCGGCCGGTGCATCTTGCTGATCCGAAGCCAGGAGCCGGGTACTTCTCCTGGTCTCCCATGCGGGTGCAGGGCCCAAGCACTTGGGCCATCCTCCACTGCCTTTCCGGGCCATAGCAGAGAGCTGGCCTGGAAGGGGGGCAACCGGGATAGAATCTGGCACCCCAACCGGGACTAGAACCCGGTGTGCCAGCGCCACAAGGCGGAGGATTAGTCTGTTAAGCCACGGCGCTGGCCATAAATTGTTGATTTTTTAAAAGACTTTATTTACTTATTTATTTGAAAGGCAGAGACAGAGAGAAGTCTTCCACTCACTGGTCCACTCTCCAAACAGCCAAAATGGCCAGAGCCAGGCCAATTGGAAGCCAGGAGCCAGGAGCTTCTTCCAGGCCTCCCATGCGGGTGCAGGGACCTAAGGACTTGGGCCATCCTCCACTGCTTTTCCAGGCCATAGCAGAGGGCGGATTGGAAGTGAGCAGCCAGGACTCGAAACGACGCCCATATGGGATGCCGGCACTGCAGGCTGCTGTTGTTGTGGATGCTTCTGAGAGGAGGAGCGCGGTGGGGGCAAGAGGCACGGAGTCACCACACAGACCCCAGGAGCCGGGTGAAAACAGGCCAGAGGCAAACAGCCTGCAGACTCATTTATTTCAGCAGCTTATGTAGCCGAGGCAACCAATCTGGTCAAGGGGCGGTTTATGCCCTAACCAATCACAGCCTGTTGCCAGGCAGGCTCCATTGCCATGTGGTTTCTGAAGCCATCAAATCACAGCCTGTTACCAGGCAGGCGCCGTTGCCAGTGGCCATCTTGGCATGGCCTTCTCATTCCACCACAGGCATCGGTTTTACCCACTGTGCCACAATGCCAAATTGTTGATTTATAAATAAAATAGGCACAAATAGATAAAAAATGAAAATGGATTAGCTTAAAAACAGAAAAAGAAACTTCCTTGTTGTGGTGTAGCGGGTAAAGCTGCCGCCTGTAGTACCAGCATCCCATATGGGCACCGGTTTGAGTCCCGGCTGCTCCCATTCCAATACAGTTCTCTGTTATGGCCTGGAAAAGCAGTAGAAGATGGCCCAAGTCCTTGGGCCCCTGTACCCATGTGGGAGACCCAGAAGAAGCTCCTGGCTCCTGGCTTTGGATCAGTTCAGCTCTGGCCGCTGTTGTAGTCATTTAGGGAGTGAACCAATGGATGGTTCTCTATCTCTCTGGCTTTACCTCTCTGTGTAACACTGCCTTTCAAATAAATAAAGCAAATTTTTTTTAAAAGTACTTGCTAATATTTGTGATGCTAAAAAGAAAACTCCTAGTAGAAGTTATCTTTGGAATATGTGATGTAAGAGATAGATGTCTCCCCTCCTTTCTAATTTTATGCTCTTTTGATGATGAATATGTATTACTTTCATATTAGAAAATGCATTTTATATAAAGAAAAATTTGAAAATCCCACTCACCCCCAAGACTCTTACCCATTAAGACTTCCCAAGTCCCCCTATTAAACTGATCTCTCTCCTTTATATTTCATTATCATACTCTACCTTGTGTTATCCTATCTCTCCATATTTGCCTACCATTTTTCTCCCAGGCAGTTATGAATGTGTGCCTTGTGATAGCAGTATTATAGCAGGTTTAGCATTGCAGAAAATGACATCACTGTTCTCTCATGTTAGCATGATAACAGCTACACACAGGCCAGGCTTCTACTTCCTGCAGGTGTTGTGAGTCTTAATACCTGCCTCCCAGTGACTAACTCAGTGTATTCACCGGACTGAAGAAAATTCCTCTTCCTATTGTAAAATTTGTTTTCCAGTGAATCCAGAGTGGGCTCAGTGTAGCTGGTGTGGGATTTCAGGGATACCAGTGAGCCCTTCTCCTCTCTCCTGCACGGTCTTTGGATTGTCCCCAGCACTAACAGATGGGTTTTCTGGATTAGAGCATTCCTACCCCCTGGAGCCACAGTGCACCCCCTGGCACAGCAGAACACATCCTAGGAGACTTCCCTAAGGGCCGTCAGTGGAAATCAAGGCCACCAGGAGGAACAGGGAGCCAGGGTTAGGATGGAGTCCCCAGGTCCCAGTGCATCTTATTGTGCTTGTGTTCCGGAGGCCAGGAGCCAGTGTGGGTTCAGCACACTGCCAGGGCGGAAACATCCTCTAAGAACAGTCTCTGAGACACTGAGAGATGGGCTGTAATGGACAAGACTATTGGTGGTGGCCGTGGGGGCGGGGGTGCGTAGGGGTACCTCTCTCCTTATTGGCCTTTCCCTTTCTGGCTTGCTGCTTCTCCCAGTTGGCCAAGGAGCCAGGATCCCATCTTTCCCTTCTCTATCCCTAATACACACACGTTAAGAGTGAAGCAGACACTGGAGTGAGCAACTGCAGGAGTCCTCCTGCAGACCCTGGATGGAGGAGCCCAGTCCGCCCAGCTCACCAGCATGAAGAGCCTTACAGAGGCAGAGGACACTGCCAAGTCGGCAAAGCACAAATCTCAGTTCTCAAAATAACTGCAATCCACATTTCTGTAAGTTCTGCTTTGAGCAGCCCTTTCCACTGGGACCCGGAGAGAAACTCAGCCTCAGTCTGAGAGTAGGATACCTCTGAACCCCGGGGAGTTTACAAGGCTAGGGCATGGGTGCAGGGTCGAGGAGATGGTCTTCAGTGTTCTCTGGCCACTCAGTGCCTGAGTAGGGTGTCCCTTGTTCATGAGCCCATCAGGAAGGGGGTGCCTAGGGTCCCACCAGCCTGGACTGCGGGTCACAGGAAGCCTCAGCATCTGAGGACTTGCAGTTGAGCCAGAGCTCTGGCTGGGAAGCAGGCACCAGGCCCTAGGCAGACACAATGTCCGGCCTTTTGTAAGCAGGGAGTTATGAAGGCAGGGAGTGAGTGGGGAGGGAATTATATTAGCTTGCTAGGACAGTAAACGGCAAAGCGCTGCAGACTACACGGCTTAAACAACAGAAGCTCATTCTCTCGTGTTTCTGGGATTAAGATGTTCGCTGGGTTTGTTTTTTTCTGAGTGCTATTAAGAGTCTGTTCCAGGCCTTGCCCTAGCTTCTGGTGGTTTGCTGGCAATCCTTTGGCATTCCTGGGCTTCCAGAAGCATCACCCAGATCCCAGCCTTCATCTTCCCGTGTTCTCCCTTTGTGTGTCTGTTCCCAAGTTTCCTGTTTTTGTAAGGACAACAGTCATATTGGATTAGGATTACTATGAACTCTTCTTAACTAGTTATATCTGCAGTGACCTGATTTCCAAATAAGGTCCCAACGTGTGGTACGAGGGGTTAGGAAACATCCAGCTCATACCCGGAGGATGAGCAATCTATGAAGAAAAAGAATCAGCCTCTATCTCCTCTTCAAGAGTTTTACTCCAACATTTCAGCTCTTGCCATGGGCCATCACTCAAGGATTTGGGGGTTTCAGAAACCAAAGCTTCCTGCCCTATTGCATCCCTTCCCTGAGGCACTGGGTGAACAATCACTTAGTTATTTGAATCCACGCAAGAGCAAAAGGAAGAGAAAGCAATAAACCAGTCAATAGTTAAAAGACACTCTCCTTTCCAGCAGTACTGAAGAGGAGGCTGTATTAGTCAGCCGTCTGTCACTACAGGGAAATCCCTAATCCAAGAAACTCATGAAGTAAGGTTTGTTTTGGCAAATGGTTTTGGAGGTTTGTGGTCTGAGAATGGGTGGGCTCCTTTGGTGTGGCCATCTCGTGAGACTGGCCATGGCAGGGCATGTGTGGGGGAACGGTCATTTGGTGAACCAGGAAGCAGAGGGAGAGGCTAGATCTGACTCAGGATTTTATAACCAACTCTCTCCCAAGAACTACCGTCCAAGGGCAAGCTGCCAGTGACCTAAGGACCTCCCACTAGGTTCACCCCAAACGTTTTCACCCTTCTTAGTATAATTAACAAAGAATTTTTGGATTTAAACTTGAAATATCTGCATGGCTCCAGGAGCCATGACCTATCCAAACCGTAGCAGAAGGCTGAGGCCAGAGAGCTAGTGGAAGAGGATAGGGGAGGTGGGATTCAGGATTCCAACTGTGCTTCTTCCTATGCAAGCATTGACAATCATCAGTTTTAAGAAAGAAGAGAAGGGGCTGGCGCTGTGGCGCAATGGGTTAATGCCCTGGCCTGAAGCACCGGCATCCCATTTGGGTGCTGGTTCTAGTCCCGGCTGCTCCACTTCCGATCTAGCTCTCTGCTGTGGCCCGGGAAAGCAGAAGATGACCCAAGTCCTTGGGCCCCTACATCCATGTGGGAGACCCAAAGGAAGCTTCTGGCTCCTGGCTTCGGATGGGCCCAGCTCTGGCCGTTGTGGCCATCTGGGGAGTGAACCAGCAGATGGAAGACCTCTCTTTCTGTCTCTTTCTCTGGAGCTCTGTCTTTCAAATAAATAAAAATAAATCTTAAAAAAAAAAAAAGAAACAGGAAACAGCATATTAAAAAAACACATTTATTTTAAAATTGTACATAATCTTTGGGTAATTCAGAATTAGCTTAGGCATGTTTCAGAAGTTTCGGAGATCAATGTCTCAACTCCAAACCAAAAGCAATAGCTTATTTGATCGGTAGAAGGATCGGAGAGAACCTCATGACACAGGATGAACAGGTGACTGCTGAAGAAGACAGAATCTGTAGAGAGACGCTTTCCTGCAACAGCAGTAATAATCTTAAAATCATCTGTCACATAGATCAAACACCTCACCAGACCAACAATAATACCCATATCTTATGTGCATTTTATCAAAGTTTCCACATTTAGAGAGCACAGAACTGTAAGCCCTGTAGACCTCAGAATCATACTTAAATTAATTTGATCCCTTATATTAATAATAACAATTAACAACTAGATTCTACCCAGTGTAGTCTCAGTCTCCACACCAACATACCTCCTGCTGATGGGCTGTGCCCCACCTCCCCCATTGGCACTCAGTGGCCATGATTCCAGGTCACCACGAGTCGCATCAGAACATGAAGCAAGCCAGGAATCTATGGGCCCAGAGAAGGGTCCAAGGCTTGTCCCAAATAGCAGGTAAGCAACCCAGATGCCCCACCCATTCCTATACGGGCTGCAGGCAGTGAGGAAGAGGCTCGTGGTCAACCACCTCAAAGGGTTCCATGGGTATTCCTTGGGGGTAGCTGTTGTCTCCCAATTCTGAGGACAGGGCCCCCACTTCTATCCCCATCCTGCGCTCCCGTACAGCAGGGTCCAGCCCAGGTGTACGCACAGAGTAAGTCCTTCATAAAGAAAGGAAGGAAACCAGTAAGTACTGAACACCAGTACTGAGCCAGGACAGGGGCTTTGATGCAATCCTCACAACAGCCCTGTGAGGTAGGATCATCACCCCATTTTATAGATGTAGAAACAGAGGCTCAGGGAACAGGATTTTCCCAAAATGGCACATCTGGTAAGTAGAGGTGCATCAAATTGAAAACTCGGGACTTCCCACTCCAGTGCTTTTTCTGTTACCCATGTAAGCCAAGGGTTTAGCGGCACATGAGTAACCCAGGTGCAAGATGGTTGGTTTGAAGCTTAAATACCAGGGTCCCTTGAGCATGTGGGGCTGGCCTTGGGAATCCAGACAGGGGACTCTTGGGACTTGCTCTACTCTGTGGCCTTGAGCAAGCTATTCAATCTCTGCACCAGGGCCCTGACAGGTCCACTGTGGGTTCCCAAAAAGGGGCGAGGGCTTAGCAAAGTCACTGAGGACCAAGTCTGCAGTCCTAGCGGGCTGGCCTCTGCTGGGGGATTCTGATGTCACTCCCTTTACAGGCTGGGCGGAGGACATGGCAGTGACACCACACACCTCCCACCTTGTGAGGACCAGCCAGGCTCTCTCAGGTTCTGAGAGTGACGTCAATCTAAAAGATCTGGAATCTTCGACAATGATCCAGTTGGACAGAGGAAGAAGGGAAAACACAGCTGAACTGAGGCAGACATAATCTGTTTGACATGCTTCTCTCTCCCTCTAGGACCCACTCCAGGGTCTAGCCCTGAAGCCATTTACCATGCACAGACACAGTTAGAGTGTGCCCCTGTCGGGTACACAGACACCAAGCCCTTGTCTATAAGCCCACGTGCACCAAGTCCACTGACTCCACTGCCTGCTTAGATGTCAGCCTCTCGCGCTCAGCAGGGAACAACTCCAGGACAGGAGCTGTATCTTTCCACACCTTCCCTCTCCACCTGACAGCAGAGAGCCACTCCAAACCCTTTGCTCACAAGCACCCAGGCTAGGGACCAACCCAACCAGCTGGAGTGACAGGAATGTGAGCCACAGGCAGGGACCCTGGCAGCAACTTTGCTCTGGAGGAACTGAACGTGTTTCTCATGCCCTGTACCAATGGCTTGTCCCCTCTAGAGCCAGCCTGCACCTCGTACAACCATAATTTCTGAGAGCTCTTGAAACACGAAATCAATATCCAGGTGCTGATTTCTGGCCACACAGAGTGCTGGTTTGTGAGATTAACATCATTCAGTTGGGCAAAACCTTGGCTAAGCCTTGGCAGTCCTGGCAGAAAAGTTGGGTCTGGCATCTACCCACGTGGAAGGAGGGCAGGCTGCTATCTGGAGATGATGCTGGCTCATCCATGTGACAGGAGGAGGGTGGGGCTCCACACTCTCTGTGCCTACAGGGATGGCCAGAGCTGGTTCCTTCCCCCAGGCTCCCGAAGCCCCCAAGCTCTTGCTCACAGAAAGCCACAGAGTGCAAGGAGCAGGCTGGGAGAGTTCAGGAAAACTGTCATCGGAGGCTGGGGTGGCCATGAAACCAGTCATACGATGCCCGATGGAGGAGAGGGAGGAGACCTGGCCCCCTGCCCCCACTCAGCAGTGGATACCCCGGAAGCCACGCAGGGTGGCTTTCCCATACAGGTAAATGTCCTCGTCCGTGCCCTCGTTGAGATGCTTTACCAAGTTCTTCTCAAAGAGGAGTGGGTGGTAGGCGCCCAAGGTGCAGGCGCTGTCGAAGAACTTCTGGTAGTAATAGCACACGTCAGTCCTGCGCTTGGACGGGAGGAACTCGTAAATATCCACCTGGTCACACAGCGTCAGCATGATGAAGATGCCTGCAGAGAGGGACACGGGGGAGGCACGCCTGACATGATGAAGATGTCTCCAGAGGGGGACAGAGGGGACAAACGCCCGACAGTCCCCCACCCAGGGTCTCGGAGCTCTGGCCAGTGGGTACAGCAACTCGGACCCCATCCTTGCAGATCTGTCCACTGGAGTTTCCGTTTACTCCTGTGATCCCCAGGCTGAGTTCTTCCGGGCAGCCCAAAAGACTGCCCTTTGGGATGTAGGGGCTTTATGCACCATCGTATCCCTGGGACCCAGACCCAGGCCTGGCTATGAAAGGCCCTCCCTGAACCCTAGCAGATCTCATGACTCCAACAATTAGTCAATGAGTTTATCAATGGAATCAGCTCTATGAAGAAAGAGGACAAGGTGCCTGAGTCAGCTAAGGAGACAATGCCATGTGGTGTAGTTGGCGCTTTCTATGCAGCTATATCCTGGAGGAGCCTCTCCGATGATGTTACTGGGAGAAAGGCTGGGAGCCGTCCAGTCCTTGCAGGAAATCTTGTGTGGGCAGGAAGACTTTTCTTCCCCTAGCTAAGAGGAGCAGCCCCTGGTCTCAATTGATGGACTCTGCTCATTCAGACACGGAGACTGGAGTGGAATGGAAGTTGCCCTCCAGAGAGGCTATGCGGTACATGGAGACACAAGCCCAAAGAAGAGGCAGGAGACTCATGCCACTACCTATGCTAGGCCCCAACTCACTGAGTCCTCTTGTTTGGGGAATAAGGCTTCTATGAGCCTGAGCCTCTTAGCTGCCCCAAACGACCTACGGCATAGTCCATTCTTAGGATAAAATAACATCATAGTCCTAAGATTCCTTCTGTCAACTATAAGTATGAGGAATATTTTAAAGTTCATGAAGAATATGTATTATGAAAACCTGTGTGGATTTCAAGATTTTTTTGGTATCAAAAATAAACTTGTCTTCCAATTCCAATTTTCTAGCAACTTTTTGATGCACCCTCATAAAGTAAATCTTGATGATGGGCAGTTCTCACTGAGAGCAAAACTGTAAACTGCTGCCATCAACTTTGCTCCAGGCATGAGAAAAGCCTTCTGGCTACCCCTAGTTACAGGGGAGCAAAGTCGGCTCTGCCAATCACTGATGTAGACACAGCCGACGTGGTCCTAGGAATTACGGGAGCGGACATTTCCCACGACAGAAGACTCAAGTAAACCTCAAGGAAGCATAGGGGTGGAAGGGGCCATGGGTATGGGAGATGGGGCAGAGGGGACAGGGTGACAGAATGGCAAAGGCAGGCATTGGGGCAAATGGAGGGTGTGTTCTTCGGAGGCCACCTATGCCTGCTCCAATGGCTCCAGGAAGAGCCCCAAGTGCACCCGCATGAAAGGTAAAGAGGGTGTGAAGAAGATGTGACGTCCTAACAGCCCCAACCTCTATAAGGCGCACCTGTTAGGTCAACATTTATTTATTCGTTGACTCAGGGAACATTTGCCAAAGGGCTATTCCCTGCCCAACCCACCAAGGTAAGTCAAACAGAATCCCGGCCCTGAAGGAGTGGTAGTTTAGCGTGAGAGGTAAGCAGACAAGTGACGCGCTGGAGAGTGGCTGGGGCCATCCAGTGGGAAGCAGTTCTCTGGGGGGCAGCAGAGAAAGCCTGGGCACACGGAGCCTGGAGCAATAGGAAAACTGCCCAGTGGCCCAGCTAGGCTCACAGAGAAAGGCAGGGAAGGGCATGTGGACCAGGAGATGCAGGAAAGAAGAGGGTCTCTGGTCAGCATTCAGGACCCTCCACTCTCTGCCTGCAGCCCATCCCATGTCAGCTCCTGCAGCCCCACCCATACCCCCTCCCCCAAACCAGCCAAGCTTCAAGCTCATTGTCCTCTCAGGGCCAGAACTAATAAAAGCAGCAGCCATATTACTGGTTGTTCCTTTGCTTCAGCTTCCTATATGGCTGCACAACCCTGTTAGTGATCTTGCCTTTATTGAAACACTTGCTGTTCAAATCTTTTAATTAACTGTGATTTTTAACGGTGTTATATTAGAATATATCCCTTGATCACTGAGTTTTGGGCACCCCGTTAAACTGCACACCCAAGACATGACCCCTGCCAGAGCCCAGCCCTGCCTATCCCTCGTCCTGCTTCCCCCTCCTGACTATGGGGTCCCCCGTACCCCATCTCCACCTGCATGGCCTCCCCTCTCTGAGGCCTACTCCTAAGTTACTTCCTCTCCGAACCTATCTCTGGCTGCCCAGCCTAGGGCTCTCTCCCATGGCACGGGGTGGGCTCTCCCTCCCGGCACAGACTCGGGGTGCATGGAACTCCCCTATGGAGACACCAGGAAGGAGGAGAATCACACCTCATTTGTCTCAGTATTTTAGACAGAACTTGGCACAGCCACGGGCAGAGCACGGTCCTGGCAGCTGTCTGGGGAACTAGGAATGGAGGAATGAAACCCCAGGAGAGAGCCGCACGCTGCTGCAGCCACACCCGCGTGGTCGTCCTGAGACACGGACTCACCAAGCATGCCGGAAGACGGCGGGTTTGGCTGAATCTCTTCCGGGGAGATTTCTTGGAGGATGTCCCACAGTTCCCAAGGCATCTGGGGCTTGAGGATGTAAAAGGGCTGATTGGGGTGCAGCCTGCGGTAGCTCTTGTAGTTACTGAAGAAATTGTAGTCGGGATTCTGGTACCACTGGAAGAAAACAAGGATGCGGTGTCCCTGAGGGGAGAGACGTCCCCGGGGCTCGTGCATGCTCAGCAGAGGACTTGGAAGCCAGGCAGGAGCCAGAGGCACAGCCCTTTCCCGGGAGCAGAGTCCAGAGGTCCCCTCGCATCACGGCTCTCACTGACCGGCAGACGGAGGCCAGCACGTGACCTGTGCTTTTAGGGACTGTGGAGCCGAGGGACCAGGGACAGCTTCAGAACTCAGGACGGCAGCACCTGGGAGTGGCATCAGAGCTGAAAGGGGCCCTAGACACCTGCACACCCATCATGCGTATTTGTAGGGGAAAACTAGAGCGAGGCTGCCCTATCTCTGGCTTCAGGGTCCTCTTGATACTCTGAGACCTAAGCGAGATCAGGGCCAACTGCAGAGGTCGGGAGCGTGTCAGTGGTGTCACCAGGCAGCCTCTCAGCTACCAGTGGACCCAGCTGAAGAATTAAGTGTCCCAAGAGTAGTGCCCTCTGACCTCCCTCCTTTAGCCATTGGCCGGAATAGCCGCCGCAGCCTCCATTAGGGACAGCCAACTGACAGGCCTAATGTGTGGACTGTCCCAGAGACGCTGAGAACAAGCGAGCCTTTCCCTGAAACACCTGGTGCCATCTGGGCCCTCTGCTTCATAATTCAAGTCCCAGGACAGGGAGCGTCCCCTCATCACACGCCAGTTTCTCCATCTGTAAAATGGGAGCAACCGTGCTTCCATCTACTTCCTCCCATCATGAGTTGAGTGAAATGAGAAGAATTCTGCAAACTGGAAGTGTGGGACCAAAGTGTGCTAGCGTTATTTATAGGAAGAGCTACCACTGCCCATTCTTGCTCACTGGGAATAGTTGCATCTGGGAACACAATCTACCCAGGAGGGTGACAAACCCAGCCACCACGACTCCCGGCACACAGCGGAATTGCAAGGCAAATGCAGGGCAGGGACAGACAGCAGCTGTCACGGGACAGGAGTGCACCTGTGCCTGCTGAGCCAGAGGAAATGGGGGGCCCTAAAACTCAAAGATCCAGTCCTCAAAACTAGCCCAGTTCACCCTGACTTTCAAAGCCTAGGAGCTCAGGAAAATCCAGAAGCAACTGGAAGACACCCACTTACCTTGGGGATATCTGCGTGGTACACAGAGGGGTCCCACACAATCAGGATTCCTTCATTGTACAAACTGTCCTTGAGGAAGCGCCCTTCGGTGGTGACCAGCTGCAGGGACAGAGAGACAGGCTGTCACTCACACATCTACACGGACACATGGAGCTCACCATGGTGACTGACACATCACAGAGTGCAGGGCTTAACATCAGAGAGAAACACCCAAACATGCCAGCCTGCGTCGTGTTGCCCTGAAAGGACATTTATTGCAAGCCCTCGGCTGTGGGGCAGAAGGGGTCCCACGCAGACTTCGAGGTGACTGGGGTAAAAATGGCAAAGGTGGCAGACCTTGTGTCTCATGGATGGGGCAGAGGAGTGGGGTTGATGGCAGAATCCCGTATAGTCACAATGATCTCAGGAAATGCCTTCAAACACCGACAACGTCCTGCTCACAGTATGTTCTCATCATAATGGAGACCAACATAGTATCTCTCACTGCGTCCAGGCCTGAACAGACAGATGGCTGGGTCTTCGCTGAGCATGAGCTGCCTGCACAAAACTATGCATCGCTGAACGTGAGACCCTCATCAGGCTGCTAAGAGTCACGTGCACGTGGCTTCCATGTGGCTGTAACAGCTCTGCGGGCACAAATTTGCAAAATTTATCATGAGCCTTTTAAAAAGATGTATTTATATTCTTTGACTCAATAATTCCATCTGGGGGTCTACCCTAGGAAAGAATTCAAATTCAGGGGGAAAACGACCCACAGAAATGTTGCACAAACTATGTTGATTATGTTACTCCTCAAAACAAGGAAGTTTGGAATTGATACCAAACAATCTGAGCTGAACTCTCAGCTTCGTTGCTAACCTATCCTATGACTGTGAGGCCTTCATTTTCTTGTCTGTGAAATGGGGATAATGGTACTTGCTCTGCTCTCTCCAACTGGAACTGCCTTCCAGATCAAACAGGGACCATGAGTGAATGAGGAAGACAAAAAAGTGACCCCGAAGGCTTAGCAAGGAAGGAGCCATGTGCCTCTTGGAAAGTCAAAAGTGGCCCACAAGGAAGGCAGGCCAGGCATTCACCTTAAAAACAAAGTGGGAGATGATGCTGCCCAGACAGGAGCAGACATCAGAAACCAGGTCGAGAATCAGCCGAAAATGAAAGCAAGATGATCACAATAATAATCTCTCCCACCCCAACTGCCATCACCAAGGCTGAGACCTAACCCCCACCACGGCCGCGTCTGAACACAGCCACGGACAGGGGCTGGCTTGTGTGGGCCTTTAAGACCTTGGAGCCAGCCCAGCCCCAGCTACAGCGGGAAGATATCCTCAGGAGCCTGAGAGATAGAACTTCATTTCCTCAGAGTATCTCTGCGACAAGACTCATGGACGGTGGGCTACCTTTGCCAGGGACTGAGCAGGGGTAAGACATGGGCCCTGCCTACAGACTCAGGCTGGTGGGGAAGGTGGGCAACCGAGCGAGGACTAACACAGCCGTGGTGTGACAGCAGAGGCAGGGTGAGGCTGAGTGCGAGCCAAGCAGAACACACCGGGCCAGGAGAGCAGAGAGGGCGATGTCACAGAGCCAGCGCCAAGCCGCAGACAGGAGAGCGTGAGGCGCAGCCTGTGGGGTCCCCAGTGCCCTTTCTCTCTGCCTTCCTTTCTAACGAACACTCCTGATGGTTACCTCAGCTCTCGGCTACCTGAAATAAAAACCTCCCAGCCTCTCTTGCAGGATCTGAGGTTTTGCTGCCTTCAGAAATTCCCAGACTGGCCGGCACTGTGGCACAGTGGGTGAAAGCTGCCACCTGCAGCGCTGGCATCTCATATGGCGCTGGTTCGAGTCCCAGCTGCTCCACTTCCTATCCACCTCCTTGCTAATGCGCCTGGGAAAGCAGCAGAGGATGACCCAAGTCCCCGGGCCCCTGCACCCATGTGGGAGACCTGGAAGAAGCTCTTGGCACTCGGCTTCAGATCAGCTCAGTTCCGGCCATTGAGGCCATTTCGGGAGTGAACCAGTGGATGGAAGACCTCTCTCTCCCTCCCTCCCTCCCTCCCTCCCTCCCTCTCTCTCTCTCTCTCTCTCTCTTTCTGTCTCTAAATTCCCAGAGATACACCCAACAAATGAGCTACCATTTGATGATGCTTACTACATCAGGGTGCTTCCCCATATTATCTCAGTTCATCTGCCTAGCAGTGCCATGAGGGAAGAACTAATATTCCCATTCTACAGGAAAGAACACGAACTCAGAGATGCTAAGGACACGCCCAAGTCCCACAGTCACATCCAAATCACATCGCCTCTAAGCACAGAAGTCGGCTTCAAACCTGTGCCCCACGCTGCCTCACACAGCAGCGGGGGCAGCCAGAGTCCTCGGAAGGGGATGTCAAACACAGCATGGGACAGAGGACCTGGGAGGGTCCTGAGCCAGTCACATCTGGAAAAGCCCAGAGGAACTGATCCCAAACCCATCCTTTAGGGGTAAAGTGAGACCCGGGGAGAAGAGAGAGTTCTCTGAAGCTACAAGGTGCGTCTGTGGCAAGGCTGGGACCAGAGCCCAGATGTGGGCTCCTACCAGAGGGTTTGCTCTGCTCCAGTGGGGCTACCATAAAACCGGCAGGTATTTAAATGTGGTGTAGTAGATTAAGCAAGCCGCCACCTGCCATACCAGCACCCCATATAAATACTGGCTGAAGCTCCAGCTGTTCCGCTTCTTATCTGGCTCCGTGCTAATGTGCCTAGGAAAGCAGTGGAAGATGGCTCAAGTGCCTGGGCCCCTGCCAGCCATGTGGGAGACCCAGATGGAATTCCAGGTTCCTGGCTTCGGCCTGGCCCAGTCATGGCTATCGTGGCCATTTGGGGGAGTGACCCAGCTCTCTCATTCTGTCTGTCTGTCTCTTTCAAATAAATCTTTAAAACACACATTAATCAATAAATATGCCAGCCTCATAAGGATGGGGCAGGGGTCTCCCTTAGTCCTTCTTTACATTTGGAAACGACATCCGCCTGAGCCAGCTGAGATGCAGGAAAAAGCGCTCCAGACAGCTGGAAAGAGGTGCAGAGAAATGGTCATTTCTTCCAGAGAGACAGAGTGGCCAGGGCTGGGATCTGGTGGAGGAAAGGAAAAGCCAGCAAGCTCCATCCCCAGCCAGAAATGGACGGGGCTCTGAATCGATCCACGTCCACTCCTGTGTGTGGGATTCGCAGGTTGCCTCGAGGCTACATGGGCAGCTGGGAGCAGGATCCCAGCCCTGTGCTGCATCTCCAGCCCTCAGGTGCTCTGCTGGGAAAGCAGTAGAAGATGGCCCAAGTGCTTGGGCCCTGCACCCACGTGGGAGACCGGAAGAAGCTCCTGGCTTCGAATTGGCCCAGCTCTGGCCATTGTGGCCATTTGGGGAGTGAACCAACAGATGGAAGACCTCTGTGTGTGTGTGTGTGTGTCTACCTCTGCCTCTGCCTCTCTGTAACTCTGCCTTTCAAATTAAAAAAAAAAAAAAAAAAAAAAAAAAGTCCCTGA
This sequence comes from Lepus europaeus, assembly GCF_033115175.1. Taxonomy (NCBI): domain Eukaryota; kingdom Metazoa; phylum Chordata; class Mammalia; order Lagomorpha; family Leporidae; genus Lepus; species Lepus europaeus. Next base: position 92,570,670 of record NC_084828.1, read on the forward strand.
GCCCATATCATGAACTCAAAACTGTATCAGCAGGATTCCATCAAATCACCCACTCATCCAAGCAGTTCTTACACCTGTTGTTATTGGAAATTCCCCACCTTTACCACCCCTGCCAATACTCACCCAGGTACCTATACATCAGTCTCTCGAGAAGAAAAACTATAGCTTCAAGAAAGCTTTGGCGGGGGGGAGGGGGTGTGAGAGTGTGGATGGCAAGCAGCCCCAGAGCCCGGTGCCACCTCTGTCCCTTACTTCCTGGGCTGCTCTGTACAAGTCTCGCAAACTCTTTGAGTCTAAGCATCTCCAAGTCAGGTGCTTAGGGCCACCCTTCACAGGGGTGTCACGAAGATGAAACAAGAGAGATGCCCTCAACAGTGCAGCCATGCACACACACACACACACACCCAATAGCCTAGGTATGCAGTGGTACAGTCTATAGTGCTTACCCCTGGGCAAAATCATTGTGCATTCTGAACAATGCACTTCTCAGAACGTGCCCTCACTGGTAAGCAATGCATGACTGTATAAGTGTAGTAAAAGGGGAACCAGCTATTATTTCAGGAGAAGCCCCATTAAGTAACGTGGAAATGACCTGGATGAAGTCCAGGCAGGACGCCCTGTCACTAGGCAAACAAGGCTAGGTGCCCTGTCACTAAGCAAACGTTCTCTCTCTCCAGTTCTTACAAAGCTTCTAAGGAAGCCGCTGGATCTTCTTGTTCCATTGTGTCCCCTCCGAGGCCCACCGAGCACAGCAGGTGCTCAGTTGAGTCAAAATTCGATTTATTTAAAGGCCCGCATTTGAATCGCTTTCCTGTTGAATCTCAGAACCACACCTGACACAGGGGACCTGAAGAGGTCCGCTGAGCTGAAACCTCGGTATGACACAGTTCTCTATAAAAAGCCATCTTCTCGATCAGAAAGTGCCTTTTTGTTTTCCATGGCTTTGTCACATCCCAGATGCACAAAAGGCTGCTCTGTGCCATGAGAGGAGCCCCCACTGCCCTCGCAGGAGGAAAAGAGGGAACTTCCCAAGGGCAGAACTCTCCCCAAGTAACAGCCAGGCCTCCAGTTCGCTTGAGGGGGCCAGGTGCCCGCTGTGCATGATGGGAAGGGCTCATTTTGCCCCTACACAGAAACTGACACAAGACTGTAGGATAATTGGAAGACAAGAAATCGGGCGGGGGTGGGGGTGGCCCTCCAGCTTCCTAGGATATCAAGGTGAGAAAGGGCAGTGAGACAAACGCAGGGCTCCCAGTTCAGGAACTCAGAAGCGCTATAATGGAGTTCCACACGACGAGAGTCTTCGAGGAACAAGCAGCTACCCAGCGCCTGCTCTGGGTGGGGAGGAAGGAGGCTCGGCGTCCTGAGGAGGACAGGAGGGGCTTTCTCAAGAGTGGACGGTGTTCCCTGGGAAGTGGGGCCCTGCCACGGAGAGCGAAAGCAACATGTGCTTCAGCGGAAAGCTGTGCATTGTCCCTGGCACACCCTTGTGCCCTACCAAAGGCTGATTCTGTGGGAGCTATTTTCAGGTTCTTTGTCACTGTGGGCAACCGATGGACACGCTGCCTCAACCTAGCCCTGGAGAGCCTCGACTGCCCGTCTCCCTCCCTCCTGCCACCTCCTGGAACAACAGGTTTCATTCCTCTACTTCAGTGTGTGCTGTTTTCCCACAGGCTAATGTTTCTGTCTGTATGAGAGTCACGGATCTTACTTTTTTTTTTTTCCAAAAACCAGCCTTGAACAGAAGTCCTGCACCCCTTCTGGTGAGCACTGCCCAAGAGGCCCCGAGGCAGTTCGTTATCCCTGCTGGGATCTGGCAAGGTACAGTCAGTCCCAAACAGGAGGAGGGCTTCCCAGCTTCAGCAGCGACCGCCGTCACCACCGTCTACAGAGCAGGTGCTGCACGCAGAGCACTCTGGGGTGAAATGCTCCACACTTAGGGTCCCCTGTGGTCCCACAGGGACCCTGCATGGTAACCATTCTGATTCCTGTTTTACAAAGAAGGGAACTGAGGCTCTGACAGGAAAAGCACCTGGCTCAAGGCACTCCTGCTGGGAAACGCTGGGGGAGGAATCTGACCTCCTCTAGTCTTCTTAATCGTCAAACTTACCTTGGCTTTGTATACAGGTATGGACTCTGGAAGATTAGAGTTTAGTTCTTCACTAAGACTGAGGCACCACGAAGAGATGCCCAAGGCGCTGGTAAGAGACTGCTGAGGGCTGCTTGGTCCTCCCCTCCCTTGTCTGCTGCCACCTTCTGACCTGCAGCCCCTACTGTCCATGCAGCTGAGATGAGCTTCTCTAAACACATCTCCCACCTCAGAGTGGCCCAGCATTGCTGAAGCAGAACATACGTCACATACAGTTGACCATTCGAGACATTTTTATTATACAACTCAGCAGCCCTGAGGACATTCCCCTTATGTAGCTATCACCACCATCCATCTCTACAATTTTGCCATTGTCCCTAACTGAACCACAGCACCTATCAACACACCCCACCCCGGCCGCCACCATCAAGCCTGTTTTTCCCCTGCTTTCTGTTTCCATGAAGGACTACTCCAGGTACCTCCCGTAAATCATGCAGTGTTTGTCTTTTGGTGAGGTCTCCTCCACTGGCTTTTATTTACAATTTGCTTTTCTGATAACATACTTCTAAAGCTGGCCGTGTTTAAGAGTCTAGTGCAGTGGTATTAAGTACATTCACACTGTTGTGCAACACCATTATTCATCTCCAGAATTCTCTGCAATCTTGCAAAACGGAAACTGTGTTCATGAAACAGCACCTCCTCTGCCTCCCCCTCAGTCCCTAGTCACCAACATTCTACTTTCTGTAGCTATGATTTTGACTGTGCTAAGTAACTTATACAAGTGGGATGTTACAATATTTGTCTTTTTGTGCTGGCTTATTTCTTTGAGCATAATGTCCTCAATATTCATTCATGTTGTAGCATGTCGGATTTCCTTCCTCTGTAAGGCTGAGAAATGTTTCATTATATGTATTATAATTGGATGCCATACTCTGCTCATTCATGTATTCACTGATAGGCACTGGGGCCTCGTCCACATTTTAGCTTTTATGAATAACAGCTCTGAACATGCGTACACAAATATTTCTCCACATCCTGTCTTCCATTCTTTAAAGAATATACTGTGGCACAGTGGGTTAAGCCGCAGTCTGCAGTGCCAACATTCTATATGGGCACTGGTTTGAGTCCCAGCTGCTCTACTTCTGATCCAATGCCCTGCAAATGGGCCTGGGAAAGCAGCAGAAGATGGCCCAAGTCCCTGGGCCTCTGCTCCCATACAGGAGACCTGGAAGAGGCTCCTGGCATCAGCCTGGCACAGCCATTTGGAGGGTGAGCCAGTGGATGGAAGATCTCTCTCTCTCTCTCTCTCTCTGTAACTCTACCTTTAAAAAAAAAAAAAAGAATATCCTAAGAAGTGGGATTGCTGGTTCATATGGTAATGCTACTTTTATATATTTTGAGAAACATATCATTTTACAATATTGGCCATTTTACAATCCCACCAATAGTGAAGTGTTGCAATTTCTCCTCATAGAAGCTCTCCTAATGGGTGTAAGGTAATATTGCATTGTAATTTCAATTTGCCTTTCTGGGCATCTTTTCTTATGCCTATTGGCCACTTGTATCTCTTCTCTGTATCTCTGTGATAAGAAGCATCAATGCATGATCAGAGCACAGATCCCCCGAGTACTTAAAGGACAGCGTCCATACTGCCCGCCCTGGTCCCACAGTCGTGTGCAGGCTGTTCCAGGAACACACAACAACTGCCCAGCCAGGGGTTGAGCGGAAGGACTGGGGAGCTGCTTCTGTGATAACAGGTGAAATTAACCGTAAGTGATCTTCTAAACCTCCCCTGGAATTTTCAAGCCTTCAATAGACTCCAAAGTTCCAAAACAGCTGCATTACAGATTCTGCCAGTGCAATGGTTGTCAACGTGGGGAAACAAACTGGAGTGCTTCCCACTCCGCCACCTTCCCAGGATCCCACCCACTGTCTGCTGAACGTACTCCGTTCTCTCCAGTTTCAGAAATGAAGAATCCACAATTGCACCCGGCATTTCTCCTTCCATTTAGTTCCAGAGTTACTGGAAGAACAACCTGCCTTCGCCCTCCCCTTTCCCTCTCCCCAGCCACTTCGTGACACACTCCAGTCTGGCTTCTGGCTTCACCATTCTTGGCAGACAGTTTTTGCTAAGGTCACCAGTGGGCTCCCTTTTGCTGAAGAGAGCAGCTGTGGTTCAATTATCCCCTGAATTGGGCTTTCGGGAGCATCTGATACTGGGGCCCACACACTGCTTCTTTGCTTTTGGTACCCAAAGCTCCTGGCTAGGACTTCCCTCCTCGTTCTACACTTTCTCCCTTCCTGTCATTCAGTCCCATTGTTTCATTGCCACCCAGACACAGACAATGCACAAATTCTCACCTCCAGGGCAGACCTGACTTCAAACTCCAACCACATTGGTACAAATGTCTACTTGTCAACTCTTCATGGAGATTGAGAAGGTAGCTTAGACTGGCCCTCCCTAGAATCAGAGAAGTATGGCTCATACCTCTACCCTCCTCCTGGACTTGAGCCATCATCACCCAAAACACCTTTAAGTCTCTGTGATCTCGGTGATTCTAGCCAGTCAGCTACACAAACCAGAAACAGCTGCAGCTTTGGCGCCTCTCCCTTCACTTCTCATACCCGATCTAACACAAACCTGCTGACTGCATGTCCCAGAGAGCTCTTAAATCCATCCTGTTCTCACACTCATTTTCACTCCTACTCTGTTGCCAGCTACCAGCATTTCTAGCCCAGACTAATGCAAGATCTTCCCATGTCTCTCTGATCAGATGGAAGCCGGGCATGTTTACCAAACGCAAATGAAAACTCCACATCACAGCACCACGGTTTTGACCCCTTCTTCCCTTCCGTCTCATCTCTCCCTACACGGCCCCACATACTACACCTCTCCCTAAGTCCTTACGCTGGCCGCACACTTTCCGCCCAGGATCTTACCTATTCCATCGACTCATCTTGAAAGCTCTTAAATCCCTTTTCATCTTTTACTCTTGCTCCACCTACACAGCTAAGAACCACCTCCTCGAGAAGCCTTCCTGACTTCCCTGAAGAGCTCAGCTCTCCCTTTTGTGAGCTCCCTTGCCCTTGTCCATCTCGTGCAATTCTCCACTGCACCTGCACATTGCTTGTCTGTAAGCAGCATGAGCACAGACAGAGGCCGAGTGTGCAGCCGACACTCCCGGCCCAGTGTCTGCTCAGTTAGAGTAGCTAACATTTCTTAATACGTGGACCAAGATACTATTCTATGTGCTACGTACAGGTTTCTCATCTGCATCTCCTAGTAACTCTGGGAGGAAAATACTATATCTTTCTTTCTTTAGAGATAATTAAGCTCCTCTCTTTAGAGACAAATAATCTGGGCCTGATCATTAAGTTGGTAGGAGACAGCTGAATGTCAAGCCCAGGCAGGCTACCTGCACAGTCTGTGTACTGATTACCACACTCTCCCCAACAGTGTGCCTAGTTGTGGAGTGCGTGAAGTAAGGGTAAATTAACATTTCTCCTGGATATCTGTGAGCCATATTACACAGAAGCAGAGGTTAGGCAGTAGGGCTCCTAGAAGTAGTACCCCCTAGCTCCGAAGCTTCTGTGACTGGAACATAAGAAGGGCACAGTGCAAAGCTGGGCCTAACTTCTCTGGCTGAATTTCTAGTCTGGCCAGAGACGGGGCAGCCATGAAGGTCCAGCCTCACCTCCCTCTATGGGGGAGTGCAGCTCCCTCCACACCTCCACCGCCAACGGAGCCGAAGCTGCTGCAGCGCCTCTCTCAATTCCTACACATCTGTGTCCTGCCAGCCCCATGGGCTGAACATCTCCCAAGTATTTCTCCAAATTCCGCCTGCCTTTCAAAGACTAGCTCAAGTGTCACTTACTCCAGAGTCTCTTGCTTATTAGCCAAGCCATTTCTTTCAAGGCTCCTTGCTCTAGTTATGATGAAAGTAATACCGACAGTCCCCAGCTTACACTGGTTCAACTTGCAATTTTCTGACTTTACAAAAGTAATAGAAAACCATTCTTCACATTTTGAATTTTGGTCTTTTCCCAGGCTAGCAACATGTAGTAGGAATTCTCTCCAGATGCTGACCAACACACTGTCAGCCACTCATTCATAAGGGAAGCAACCCCCCGCCCCCATCTAGTGCATTGTGTTACAAAGCTATGATGTTTGGTGGGTCAGGTGAATTAAGTGCATTTTGACTTAAAATGTTTTCAATGGGTTTACCAGACTGTAACCCCATCATAAGTCAAGAAGCATTGGTATAAAAAAAAAAAAAACCAAAATAGAAGGTTGAACAGCAAACAGGCATTGGAAGCATCTAGAGGCTACTGGAGGATGGTATACTAAGAGAGAATAACCATCATTTTTTTTTTAAGGGGCAGAGGGCATAGAAGGAAGGACAAAAACAAGATGGTGGCTGTTTGTAAAGAAGTTAAATTCCACCAACCCCATCCCACCATAGAAAGAGTCTTAGGCTGTGGGCCTCGGATACAAAGCAGGCTGTGCAGGGAGCAAGTCTGGCCAGCTGGTGAGTTCCTGGAAGTCAGGAAGTGTAGAGAGAGAACAGGAGAGGAGGCTGGCCAGAGCGGGGAGAAATGTACATTCTAAGGGGCAGCTCTGAAAGAGTTTCTGCTGGGGGCCAGGGATCGCTCCACTCTAAGAACCCAGGGAAGCGCACAGAGACTGAGCGTGGACACAGACACCCAAGACTCCTCTGCTGACTCAGGACATGGCAAATGCCAGGCATCACAATGCAGGCAGACAGAGCTGCAGCCCTCTCATGCAATTTTGAGGAATCTGCAATTCAGTTTTGCCCGCTAAGTAAGCCTATTGACAGAACCTGGTGGCAAGACTATTTCTCAAGGTTCCATAAGTATTGGGAAATCAGAATTGGCTACCTGAAAAAACTTCAGGAAGCTAATTTTCTAAGGGAATTCATGAAGTCACACACAAATACCAGTGCTGAATTACACCTAATCACATGATGACAATGTTACTTGTGTAACATTTTACAGCTCGCACATTGCTTCATTAACTTTTCACAACACTCCTTACTCTCCCCTGGAGCTCCCTGCTCTGCTGTTCCTCCTATGGCAGTCCAAGTATAAGCTCCAAGCTGCTGCACCAGCAGAATTCTGCCTCCCTAGACACTAGACACATTCTTGGGTGCAGAATAACATGGCAGGGGGTTTTAACGAACACATCAGCAGGCTGGTGATCACGGATCACTGTCTTCTCCTTCTCCAGTGTGGAATCTAGGCCTTGGGGAGGGCAGGGCACTTAGGCTGCGTCTCTGAAGTGCTCCTGGCAGATACATCCCGTGGTCCTTCTCTCCATCTCTGCACAGAAGAAACGTTACCTGAGAGTTCATCAGGCGAATGGTAGTTTTTGTGCCCACATCTTGTTGGTAGTTGGCTGTGGGAGCCCCATTAAACCTCAGGACTGCATCATGACCATCTATAAACCACAAGGAAACAGAAAAGAGGCGATGAGTACTGGCAATGTGCAGGAAGAGAGAGGGACACGAGGAAAGAAGGCAGGAGACGGGCAAGGGAATAGTGCTTCCCGACCACGGCCGTCATCACACACAGAGAAATGATACTTGTGGTGCTTAGGCAAAGCTCGTATACAGACGTGATCACCTGTCTGCTGGCCACTGCAAAGGCTGTAGAAGTCCTATCATAGCCTTCCTGAAATCTATTCAGTGACACACCTATGCACCAAGTTCAGAACTAAGTGAACAGGGTCAATGAGCTCCTTATGGTGGGCTCACTGCTCCATTTATCAAGGGGCAAGCCAGACATTCACTTCATGTCACCAGTAGGCCACTGTTTCTAGTACTGCTAGAGAAATGCAGCTGCTACCATATGTCTAGTTTATTTCACAAGTACAAGTTACCCCCAGTGCACCATGAAAAGTGGGCAGCCCTTCAAAGTGGAAGGAAATCATTGCAACACCCAAGACAACAACTAAGAGTTCCTTCCACTTCAGGAACCTACAGTCCAGGGTAAGGTCACAAGCTTGGTGTGGCACAAATGCCACAGGAGCTCATAGGGTTAAACTAAACCATTTATTTTCCTTTTTCTCTTTATTTTTTAAAGATTTATTTTTATTTATTTGAAAGGCAGAGTTACAGAGAGACCAAGAAACAGAGAGAGAGGTCTTCCACCCACTGGTTCACTTCCCAAATGGCCACAATGGCTGGAGCTGGGCTGATCTGAAGCCAGGAGCCAGGAGCTTCTTCTGGGTCTCCTATGTGGGTTCAGCGGCTCAAGCATTTGGGCCAACTTCTACTGCTCTCCCAGACCATAAGCAGAGAGTTAGTTCAGAAAAGGAGCAGCTGGGACTCGAACTGGCACTCACAGGGGATGCCAGCACCACAGGCAGAAGCTTAGCTTATTACACCACAGCACCAGCCCCCTTTCTTTCTTTTTCAAATAAGCACTACGTCAGAAACAATACACAAAGGGTCTTCAAAATGTTCATGGAAAATGTATATTATGAAAAAACTATGCATAGGTTTTAAATTTCTGCAAAAAAAAAAAAACCACAACTTTTAACTCATTTTTTGACTACCTGTTTTATCTGTTCTCATGCAGATTAGACAGGCCATCTCACAAAACCCTAATTGCTTCTTGGTCTCTTTGCAGCTGTTGAGGCAGAGTTTTGGAGACTTGAAGAAGTTTCTTTATTTAGCATTGACGAATCTGATGGGGGAGGGATCCAATAACCTGTAAGAACCATCCCACCCTGAGCATTTGTGATCCCAAGGCAGCTCATCCTTACCTTGCTTGATGAAGCAAGTTTGATGATCACCAGACTTGGGGGTCATCTCAACCCTCCAGTATCTTATTTACCTTCAGGTGGGTTTGACTTAGGCAATTATTTATCCACAAGGATGGATGGGGAGAAGACAAGACTTCTGGCTCACTACAAGATGATCTGGAAAGCAAATGCCCACAGAGCTAAGGGATGATCGCCTCCCTCTTTATGTAGATTTCAGTATATACACTAAACCTCAGGATTCCAGACACTTCATTCACAAAATCAGCATGCTCGAAGCCTCAGTCCCAGAACAAAATGCTGTTGAAACAGCTTGGAAGTCTCACGAGTTGTGCATAGTCCACGCTTCTATCAGCTTACAGGGCAGACACACTGAACTACACGTTAGGCAGCAGGTGCATGTTTCCACAACTCACAACTGCAACAAGCCCTGTGGCAATCAGCCCACTGCTCTCAAATGTGATTAGCAGCAATCACAGGACAAAGGCAGATCCATCAGAAACTTCACTCTCACAGATGAATCAATTACTGGGGAGAATCCAGGAGAAAAGCAATGACAAGCTCCAACAGAGTAACCGAGAGTTCCCTCAAAACTAGTCACACAGCTGTGGTCACAGTTTAAGGAAAATCTCCATGGGACAAGCTTCTACCCCAGGGCTGGTTACTTCCGAGAGCCATCACTAACCCCATGTACCACGCCATGAGAGGCAGAGATACAGAGCCAGGAGAGGCCATCGGCATGAGAAGTCTCCAAAGACCACAGCTCCTGCTAACATCCAGCTAGCAAGCAAGGGGATGGGGTCATCCATACCCCAACCCCTTTCTCCTCCTTCCCTCAGATCTTGGAGGCATGATGGAAAAAAGGGAGACAGCCTGACTTGGAGACCAAGGAGGCCGCCTGACAGGGGCCAAGACCTCCAGTCAAAGAAGAGACTGTCCGTGGAGGCAGCAGGGGAAATAGATGTCCCAACTTCACTCTCCCATTTCATGCCTGTGCTTCTCCTAGTCAGTCCCAAGCAAAACCTAGAAAGCAAGGAATACAGTCTACGATTTCAGGAAACACAGCCAAATGGGACAGGATGGAGGAGCAAAGGGAAAACGCCCAGCACAGAGCGTGGTCCCTTGATGAGGAAGGTCCCTTGATATTGAACTTGATGATGAAGGAGAATTTTTATTTGTTCCACAGATACTGACTGCACACCTACTCTATGCCAGGCTCCATCTAGGCTCTGGAGACAATGGTTGGGAGCAAGAAAGAACAGGTTCTTGCCCTCATAGAACTTTCCCACTGAACAGAGACAATAAATTAGCATGACCACCTCTTTGGAAGCTGGTTCCAGCTTGCAGTTACTACTGTAACACAAATGGACTGAGCTGTGTGCCAGAGACACGAAGGGGACCTCCTAATGATGATTCTGAGTATGTTTCAAAGCTGAGACCCCCAAGGGTGCCAGGTATGGGTAGGGTCCAAGGAGGTCCTTTCCAGCCAGAAGCTGCAGCAAGTGTCAACTCTGATGAAGGGGAAGAACCCAGCTGGAGACAAGGGAGTGGGGCAAAGAAAAATTAAAGAAGCCGTTCAAGATGTTGGCAGGAACTCGATTATTTCTCTATGGGGAGCCCACGTATAAAGTTGGGATTTGACTCTAAAAAAATTTTTTTATACAGGTTAAGTAAATATAGGGCACAAGATCTCTGGCTGCCAAAACCACCCTTCTTTATTGAAGGTTGAAGAAGTTTCCAGCTCAAATAGAGCTCCTGGGAGTCAGGAAGAGAAATCTCCAACTACCAGAAGCCAGCAAAGAAGTCTAGCAAGAGAGGAGGTTGCAGAAAACAGAAGCCACCACCTGTAACTTAAGAGTTAGAGCTTGGAAACAATGCAAATCAGAAAAGGAAAAAACAAATTCAACACTAGATGTGCATGATATAATTACATGCTTAGAAAGCAACAGAATCAGCTCAAAGTAAATTCAGTCTACCAGGATGCCCTGCCTCCAGGAGTGGTAACTCTAACCAGCTAGAAATGGTGACAGAAAGCATTTTTATCACCTTTTACCACCAAACATTCTTATTTTGTAAAATTAGCTTAATGATTCATATAACCATTTGTGGAAGGCTGCATTCTAATTCTGGATAGAGAAACTAGATTGGGGTTAGAAAACTATGGCCTGAAGGCCAAATCTGCCCCATCCCTTGTTTTTATGAATAAAGTGTTGTTGCAAATGCTGGCTATGGCTGCTTTTGTATTACAACAGCAAAGCTGAGTAGTTTTGAGACAGGTATGGCCCTTAATGCTGGAAGCATCTACTATCTGGCCATTTACAGGAAGTCTGCTAACTTAACCTGTGACATCCAATCACGCTCTCTAAGCTACTAAATCCAAGGCTATCTTCTCAGCCCTCAATCTGCCCAAGAACCTGCCCACGTCTGCAGACACTGATGCCAACAGACGCCACCCCCTAAACTCCATCCCTCTCGTCTTCCACCATAACTTCCCCACTGTGCTCTCTCCTCCAACCCCTGAATGTTTCTGCTTGTTCCTTTTCTTTCCTTGTCCTTTACATATAAATCTTTTTCTAGATTTCCTAATCAGGCCTCTTCCTTGGACTCATATTAACATAAATGGATCCTAAATCTGATCTCCATTTCTGATGGTTCTCCAGAACAAAACACCCAACTATACACAGATATCAACCCAAGGAAAATCCACAAATGCTTCCAACTGAACACAGCCAAAAGCAATCTGCCTGCCTCTAGAAACAAACTCCTCGGTGACATGACGTAGTCAACTCATGCGGGAGGACCTCCAAGTCCTGCCTCTCACTCAGGGTCATTTCCGATCAGACATTGCATTCTGGCTCTCCTCCCTTAGGGTGCCTCTCAGACCAGGCCCTTCCTCTCCTCTACCACTGCCTGAACAGACCCAGCATTTCTCGGCTGGAGGTGGCCATAGGCACTGATGATGGAGGTTTCACAGCAGTGCTCAGAGAGAGGAGGACTCAGAGAAGTCCCTCCAGAGCACCTGCCATCCCCTCTCTCCCTGGTTTAGAAACTTCCTAGGGCTCTCTGTGTCTTAAAGAATGGACCCAAGGTCATGGTGACGACTGTCCACATTCTCAACCGGCCGACCCACACTGCCTCGCTGGCCTTCCTCCTCCGCCCTCTGCACTCCCCGGGCTCCACATCGCAGCCACACGGGACTGTTCCCGAGGTGCAGACACACTGGACGCCTCTTCCCCTGCAGCCTTTGCTTCTTGCCTTTGCCTCAGCTCAGAATGCTCCTCTCTGTTCTCTAGGACATCAGTAGGGGATTAATCACACGAAATTTTGTTAGGACAATACAGTCGCCATGAGACACAGAGTAGAGGGGTGACGTGTGGGGGTTTTCCAGTTAAACAAGCTGCTTTCCAACCGCAATTGGCCATCAGCCTGTTGCGTAACCTCTTACAACAGCCAAGTGAGAACAACAACCTTACTTACCTCAGAAGGCTACCGGGAGGATTAAAAGAGCAAGGCAAGCTAGGCACACAGCAGGTGCACAGAAAGTGTAACTCCTTTGGTGATGGTGTTTTAATAATGTGTAACTGTTTGAAATAAAAACCTGCAACTTATCTGAGATACTTTACCTGCAGAAGTAAACCAATTCACCTTTGGAAAGAGACACACAAATATGACTGATGCACTTCCCTAAAGGAGAACAAAAGTTTAACCTTGTTGACTTGTTTCTCATCCATATAAAAATTTATTTTTCAAGTTTGTTTTCTTAAAATTTATTATGTATTTGAAAGGCAGAGTTACAGAGAGAGGGGAAGAGAGAGAGAAAGAGAGAGAGAGAGAGAGAAAGATCTTCCATTTCTTGATTTATTCCCTAAATGGCTGCGACAGCCAGAGCTGTGCCAAACCAAAGCCAGGAGACTAGAACTCCATCAGGGTCTCCTACTTGGGTGCAGGGGCCCAAGCACTTGGGTCATCTTCCACTGCTTTCTCAGGTGCATTAGCAGGGAGCTGGATCAGATATGGAGCTGCCGGGACTGAAACCAATGCCCATATGTGATGCCAGTGTCATAGGCAGCAGTTTAACCTACTGTATCTCAATGCCAAGCCCTACTGTTCAGATTTAATGTAGCCTTGCAAAAAAGCAGGTTTTAACTTATAACAAAATATTAATAACAACAAAAATCACTGAGCCCACCATTGGCAGGTTTGTGGAACTGATGGAGACACAGGACATTATTATAGTCTCTCTAAAAACATTCTTGTACTATAGGAAAAAAAATTAGTTGGGGGTCACTGTTATGGCACAGCAAGTTAAACCTCTACTTGGTCAGCATCCTGTATGGCAATGTCAATTCCAGTCCCAGTTGCTCGGCTTCCAACCTCCCTTCTTGCTAATGTACCTGGGAAGCCAGCAGAAGATGGCCCAAGAGCTTGGGCCTGTGCCACCCATATGGGAGACACAGATGGAGTTTCTGGCTCCTGGCTTTAGCCTGGCCCAATCCCAGCTGATGTGAGCATTTGGAGAGTAAACCATAGGATGGAAGAAAGATCTGTGTGTGTCACTCTGCCTTTCAAATAAATAAATAAATATTTTTTTGAAATTGCCATAAAACTTAACAGATTTGGGTTTTCTAGCCCCATCCTATGGATATTTCCCCCACTGAAAAGCAATAATATCTCTTCAGTTCTCTGCGCAAAAACCTCATCAGCAGTCCTATTTGTAAGAGCAAACAACTTGAAATCATCTAATGTGTTCACTGGTTGGGACTGGGCTCAACAAATTCTGGAGGGAGGGAAAAGTCTCCGGGCCTGGCATGCCTCCTAGGACTTCCAGGGTTCACCAAGGGGCGTGAATGAATAAAAAGAACAAGTGAATAAATGCCTTGGCATATATGTATCAGTTTAAACACCCAGAGGATACACCCTATAAAAGATAGAATATTTGAAGCTTAATAACCAATTTTTATTATATCGCAGGATCAAAGTTCTTCCATGGTACTTACTTGAAGCTGTAACTGCAGTCCACAGAAAGAGCCTACTTTAATTAGTCTTTATTTAAATCGCTGTGACTTGGGGCCGGTGTTTGGTGCAATGGTTGTGACATCACGTGGGGACCCACATGCGGTATCAGAGAGCCTGGTTAAGTCCTGGCTCCTCTCCTTCCCATCCCATTTCCTGTTCATGCAGCAGTAATGGCTCAACACTTGGGTGCCTGTCACTCGCACGGGAGACCTGGATTAAGTTCCTGGTTCCTGACTTCTACATGGCCCAGCTCTGGCTGAAGTGAGCATTTGGGGAGTGAACCAACAGACTTCTGATCTCTCTCTCTCTCTCTCTCTCTGTGCCTTTCAAATAAAATTTAAAAACAAAAATTAATTAAAAATCACTAGAAACTTGTAAGGAGTGCATAAAAATCACACTGTCGTCACAATTCATAGAGGTCTCACGCTGTGCCTCAAGCTTCAACCGAGGCACACAATGATAGCTCGGTATGAAGAAGAAGGAGCAGCTAACACCTGGCAGAGCCTAAATATTGCTATTATGCAGCAAAAAAATGGGGAAGAAAGAACGAAATTTAGTTCCATTGTGGGTGAACAAAAACTAATCACATTTCGTTTCTAGAAAACAAAGTCAAAAAGAAACCAAAAAAGCATGGGCTGGGGTGGAGCTGGTCATCTTGGCAGCTGTTATTGGTAAACACTGCCTATTTGGGGAGGTAGAAAATGTGATCTCACACTTCTTTCTGCTCTAGAGAATCCAATTTGGGTCTACTTTTCTTCTTGAGAGCCTGTGTTGGTTTTAGACCATTTTTCCTGGCAGTCACATGAAGGAAATAAAAAAGGAGACAAATGACCTCACCTGCTCCAGTACCTCCAGCCTGAGAGAGAAGTAAGGCTTCCTGTGCTTTGCTTTCTTTAGTCTGATTCATTTCACAATAATGGAAAACACATTCTCTCCGAATGAGAGTAATAAGAGGCCCTAAGCAAACCCATAGCTCTCTGTTGCGCAGATTTACAAATACGGATAGACTTTCTATCTTCATCAGCTGCAAAGGGGTTCAAGAAAAGCAAATTGATGGATTTTGACCGGTGACTTACAAACTTTTTTGGGTCACACACGCTTCTAAGAATCAACTGCTATCTGAGAGCTCTCTCTCTCTCTCTGGAAAAATGCACTGAGTCTTACAGGTGCATGCGTGCACGCACGCACACACACACACACACACATACACATTATACACACCTAATCCACAGATATTCCCAAATGCAATTTTAGAGACTCATGAGTCCCCTACAGATGGTCCAGAGCTTCCAAGTTAAGAATTCCTGTTCTAACTAGCTATTTTTTTTTTTGACAGGCAGAGTGGACAGTGAGAGAGAGAGAGACAGAGAGAAAGGTCTTCCTTTTTGCCGTTGGTTCACCCTCCAATGGCCGCCGCAGCCAGCACGCTGCGGCCAGCGCACCGCGCTGATCCGAAGCCAGGAGCCAGGTGCTTCTCCTGGTCTCCCATGCGGGTGCAGGGCCCAAGGACTTGGGCCATCCTCCACTGCACTCCCGGGCCATAGCAGAGAGCTGGCCTGGAAGAGGGGCAACCGGGACAGAATTCAGCGCCCCGACCGGGACTAGAACCCGGTGTGCCGGCGCCGCTAGGCAGAGGATTAGCCTATTGAGCCGCGGCGCCGGCTCTAACAAGCTATTTTCAAAGAGAAAAGCTGAACATCACCCAGTCAGGTAAGGCTAACAAAGTCTTCCATTGAACTGGTAAAATAACAGAATTTCAGAGCTTGAAAATGAAACAGAGATCTATGTTTCCAATGCTTTCAACAATTAATTATAGCTTTCTGCTTATTGCTAGAGGTGGGACTCCCCTTTCAAATGAAAACATCTGCAGAACACCCATCAAGAAAGCAGATAAAACCAATGCTAATGAATAAAGGCACCATGGGCCTGAATCCCTGCCCCAACCTCTTTCAGCTGCCCCGTGGCACCTTCAAGAAAGACGGTCGAAAACACTGCCACGGGCCTGCGCCCTGGTCCATCAGCCACATGTGAGCCCCTGTCCCCAGGGCCCTCACTCAGTGTTCAGAGAACAACATCAGCACCTCAGAACGCACCTATTTCTCGGCCCAGCTGGGAGGACTTCAGAGATCCAGCTGATGAGACAACAGCACACCTGCCCCACGGCCCAGCCTTGGTCCTGATGTTCTCCTTGGGCAGGTAACCCTGCCATTCAGACGTGTTGAAGGGAAAATCTGTGGCCTCTATCATGGACACATTAACATGGTCCCGGAGGTGGCAGCGCAGGGCCTCTGGGCTGTACTGAACGCCTGGCCCTGGCCCCTTGTAGGACACTTTGTACTTATTCATGGTCAGGTAATTCTTCCAGATCTTCTGCAGCCTGGGGATAAGGTTTTTGGATGAGCTGTCCTTGTTCCACACCTGGAAGGGGGAGGTCTCTGGTTTGGCCTTGGCCGGGGCCCTGGGGCTGCTGAGGGCCTGGCCGCCCCTGAGTGGGGTCTTGAGAGTGCTGCCTGAAGACACAGACTGGGAGCCAGACCCCATGGCTAGTTTCTCCAGACTCTGCAGTACTTGGAATTCCTTGGTTTGCACTTTAAGAGAATCGTAGTAACTTCCTTTCTTCTTTTCTTTCCACACACAGATGACAGCAAACAGGAGAAAAGCCAGGACACAGCAGCTGAATTTTTTCTTCAAGTTGGTATGAATCATAATGAACGATGTGTTGAGAGAAGCCACTCCAATCTGAGCAGGAGAACGAGCCTGAAAAGAGGAAGACACGGGGGAAAATGACGCAGAGAAAATCCAAACACGGCCTTCGGTGCGGCCAGGCACTGATCCATGGATTTAGAGGGAGGAGACTTAATTCCAACCCTGGTCTACCTCCTACCAACTGTGCAACGTTAAGTGCTCGAGCAAATTTGTTTATGACTTATGACTGGTAACGATTAGACTGTAAGGGTCTCCAGCTCAGGAGATGCCCACCATATTAGACCACGGTGAGCATGGTGCTCCCTGGGTTATGCCCCACACTGATCCTGATTGTGGGGAAATTAACTGAAAAAATATCTAGTGTGCCTGACATATGGCGGGGTGGGGGGGGGGGGTGTGCTTTAAATGGCAGGTGCATTCCCTTGGACACTCCTGAGCCACAAACACTTCTTGGGTCCTTCTGCCACCACTCTCTTCAGCCTGAGTCACCATTTCTGGTTGCCTGAGTCCAGCTCACCTCCTGCTCCCTGAAATTGTTGGGGTCTGGAACTGCATCTTATACATCATTTGGTTTGAGGAGTTTTGACCTGGTAAATGAAGGCAGGCATTGACTGAAAACAACAGAACCAAGGCGGAGCAGACTGATCCATCTACCTCGCAAACTCCAATCTCTCAAAAACCCTGAGGGGTCCAGCATCCTCTTAAATACTCATAAAAAGACCTCTTGCCTTAGATCTGTGGTGCATCTCTTGAGGACTGTGAGGCTAGACTCCCGCCTGAGAAGAAAACTAAGGGTTACTAGCTTTACAACATAACATTCAGATTTGTGCAATGCATGACCAAAACAAAAAAAGCACTGTTAAGACAGGAAGCTAACCAAACTCGAGAGAAAACAGGAAGTCTAGGTAAGATAACGGAGATGTGGCCAATTAGCACAATGGAAACAAAAACGTGTCAGGCACAGGAGATGTTGTTTTCAGTTAATTTCACCATACCCGGGGTCAGTGTGGTGCACAACCCAGGGAGCACCATGCTCACCACAGAGTAACATGATGGGCAGAGGGGCTCTGACCATTACCAATCACAGGTCTTAAGAACAAAGTTACAGAAGGCCAATGTGATCGTCAAGTTTTTTTTCCCTTCAAAATTGTACTTAAAGCCGACTGCCACTAGTCCCCTTTGGGTTTTCCTCTCTTGGAAGCCCCGCCTCCACGCCACTCTGGCTGGAGGTCCTTGATTTCTAATAAATACTTTTAAATCCTAAAAAAAAAAAAAAGGACAAAGTTAAAATCTCCATTCTGAGATATTAATGGAAGTGCCCAGGACCACAGACATGAGGAAATGGTTGTGCTGAGGTTTAAATCCAAGTGCAGTTGATTCCATAACCCATGTCCTCCCCATTACAACATGTGCAGAATTGTTAAACATTCTGGAAAACAGATTTCACTAAGCAAACAGAGCCTGAATAGTCACCTCTATATCTGGGAAAAACCTACTTTGTTTTCTCAGAATTTATTGTGTAACTGAATGGAAGATGGGAGCCCTTTGAACTCAAACAAAGTCTTCACCTTTTGGAAAACATAATTTGGTTTCAACCAGCAGGCTTATTTACTGTAAGGAGGCAGGCAAGACAAAGCAATTGCTCTGGGGTTTTGCTAACCATAAGCAGTCTGAAGGGTCTTCCTGCGGAGTCTGCACCTAAGACAGTGAGAGCTGTGGTTATTGGCCCGAGTAACCACAAAACCTGGCTTCTTGTCTCCATTCTTGGTGGCCTTGGGCAAGTCCGTACCTCTGTCTGAAGAGTGTTGGGAGGACCAAGGAAAAGGATGGTGTAAACAGGTCTGAACTGGGTAAATGCAAAGTCCTCTGAGCCGACAGGGAAAGCAGCCCCTTGGCCTGGGGGTCAGGAGGGGGTGAGGTGGCAGAGTGCAGTGCTGGCCACAGCTGCCCGGCCTCAGCTGCAGGCTCCTCACCCAAGACTCTCATTTACTGATGCCCAAGTTGTTCCTGGATTCCCCTGGCAATACTAACCGAAGCGGTGCTGTCCATGGCCCCAAAGCTTCGTAACTAGAATAGAGTTCCTACCTTGGGCTGCTGAGATTCTGGAGGTGGAGAAATATACACAGAGAATGAAGAATTCAGAAATAAGATCGTAGTGTGGGAGGTAAGAGGGCTTACTCTAGCATCAGAGAACCAAGACATTCAATTCCTATGAGAGCCAACAAGGTGAACCACATGACCATGCAACAGCTGAAGAATGAGACGCAAAGGGAAGTAGCAGTGTACCGAGGGTCTACTCCACAAGAGGTATTTGATCTGCACTTCACGTTGAATCTGTACCAGAGCACAAGGGGAGGAAGCATGACAACCCTATCTTAGAAAGTGAAGAGCAGCCAGCATTGTGGGGTAGTGGGTAAAGCTACCACCTGCAATGCTGGCATCCCAAATCGGTGCCAGTGCAACTCTTGGCTGCCCTGCTCTGCTTCTGATCCAGCTCCCTGCTAATGGCCTGGGAAAGCAGCAGAAGATGATCCAAGTGCTTGGGTCCCTGCCACCCATGTGGGAGACCTGGATAAAGCTCCTGGCTCTTGGATTTGGCCCCACCCTGACCATTGCAGTCATCTGGAAGAGTGAACCAGCAGATGGAAGATCTCCTCTTTCTCTCTCTCTCTCTAACTCTGACTTTCAAATAAATAAATCCAAAGAAAGAAAGAAAAAGAAGAAACTGAGCCTTAGCAAGGTCATAAGGCTTCTCCAAGGTCAGTAGCTAATCCATGTTAGAATCAAGACGCCAACTCATGTCTGTCTGACTCTGAAAGTTCCTGGTCTTCCCGCAAAAGGGCAGGGATCTGTGATAAGGAACAGGACAAAGTCAGCACTGAGGAAATAGGACCCAGAAACCAGAGTCCCCAGAGAGACAATGGCAGAAAAGCCGCCTTCAGCCTCAGTGCTGGCCCAGTCGTCACCGGGTGCACTGTCTTGGCACTCGGGAAGCCCTTTCCCATTCCTTAGGTTTTGTGAGACCCAGCCTAACCCTGTGAGACAGTCTGAGACTTCATTAGCTCCAGTATAGCTGCACAGGTCTTGAAAACATAAGCAATTTTCAGAGTTGCATGAGTGATTTGGAGATGGTGGCCTTTCATCTTGATTTTCTACACGTGTGACTGGAAGGAGGCAGCAGGGAGGGGCTGGATTCACCATCTGGGGAGCTGAGACCCAGCAAGGGCTGGTGTTGGCTTCCTGCCCACACCTGCTCTGCAAGGTGAGCTGCTCAGGAAAGAAGAAATGCCCCAAACAGCCAGCCCAGCCACAGTCCTATGACCCTCTGCTGGGCCCAGCCTTCATGGTCTGCGCCCTGTCATGGCCTCAGAGCACCCATGGGAAACCTTGCATGAAGATCCGTTTGGCCCCTTAGTGCCTCCCCCCCACCCCAGATTGAGGCTCCAGGTCCAGCAGCTGGAGGGAGTGTCTGGAGACAGGCTCTTAGAGCTGCAAGACCCTTTCTTAATGCTCAAGTTGTTTTATGAGACAGATGGAAGAAGCTTCATCTACACAGCCCAACTGAAGCAAAGAGTAGCAAACCTGCCTCTCCGAATTCTTTGGAAAAACACACCAAGCGTTGACTCTTCCAATCACACCAGACTGATTTTTTTTAAGCTTCTAGATATAAGTAGGACCGCATTCTCTCTCCTCCATTTGCCTATCAACTCCCACAGCATCACCTTTCTGGAGTTCAACTTCCTTTCAGCAAGAACCCTGCTCCCTGCTGCTCACCAGCCATGCTTGGTACTGCTTGCATTTCACGCCTCACTCACCGCTGGACAACTCCTTCTGGCCTCATTCTGAAACCCCAGGACCCAGCACAGTGCCTGGGATAGAGAGAGGACTCCAGAGATTCCTGAGCTAACATGAATGGGTTCATGACTGCTTCCCACCACGGGGATGCACCTGGAGAAACACAGAAACAACTCATCCTATGTGCTTCGGAGACCAAGCCGACACTGAAACAACAGACAGCCAAGTCTCAGAAGGAGAAATAACTCA
Source organism: Lepus europaeus (assembly GCF_033115175.1). Taxonomy (NCBI): domain Eukaryota; kingdom Metazoa; phylum Chordata; class Mammalia; order Lagomorpha; family Leporidae; genus Lepus; species Lepus europaeus. The sequence goes on from NC_084828.1 coordinate 92,591,309, forward strand.
TCAAGACAGCCTCAGTACCAAACGCAGGGCATGGCGTCGACTATGTGCTCAACAAACGTCGAGTGAATTTTGGAATAACTCAGGACCTATTTTAGATACGGAATGGGCAAGCCACTCAGTCCCACCCTTCAATAAATCAGTGGTTAACGAGTACTAAAGAATAAGTGCATATTTAAAAAGCGAACAGCAAAGCTGCAGTCAGACACCACAATCCTGAAGATTCTTGCCCAAAAACTCTACCACTGAGGAATACGTTTTGCTGGCCAGGCTTCCCCAGTGCCCCTTACCTGCTTCGGGCTACTTCCCGGTGGGCTGCAGGCCTTCCAAGTCCTCAGGAAGTAGCACTACTCTCCATGGGTGACAGGTTCTCTTTATTGGATCTGGAGGCCTAGGCTCATTCCTCTCAGGATGATCAAAAAACATCTGCAAAGGAAAAAAGAAAGGAAGTAACAGCTGTTTGCTAGTTGAAGCAGGGTTAAACATTAACATGAGGGAGAGGTGCTTCTGCAGGCCTCAGCTGTGGTGCAACCCGCAACCCGGGAGGCCCCGAAGGCTCAGAAAGAGAGATTTGTCTATTGCAGGTGCAATGCTGCAGATCTGAGAATAGCACAGAGAGGCTAGACACAGACCGATGGTATGCATGCTAGGTAAGCACATGCTCAAAAGGTACAGTCAGCTGTATCAGCCGACTCAAGAAGAAAGGGTTCCTTAATCTCTGGCTTAGGGGTAAAGAGAAAGCCATTAGATTCATCCCAAAATAAACAAGACAAATTCCCCAATTTACTTTCAAAGGATATTTAATGGTATATGAAAGCTCTGTCAGTATAATAAATTACAAAATGATACATACTACCCCCAAATCCAGAGGGAAAATACATTTAAAAACACAAATCAGGGAGAGAGGGTAAGAACCACCCAGGATGGTAGAATAATGAATATTTCAATTTTTTGTTCACTTTATGTATATTCCAAAATTTGTAAAATATGCATGCATTACTCTGAATTATTATAAAAATATAATTCAATAAGTATCAGTTCTTTCTTCTTTTTAATGCAATGTAGAAAATTAGCAAGGAAAATATTTAACAGATGTGATCACAAGAAAATGCCCACTTCTCTACAATGAAAATACTAAAACTAGAGGCCTGTGTTGTGGCACACCAGGTTAAGCTGCCACCTGCAGTAGCAGCATCCCATAGCACAATGTCAGTCCCAGTCCTCGCTACTCTGTTTTTGATCCAGGGCTTGCTAGTGTGCTGGGGAGGTGGAAGAAGATGGCCCAAGTGCTTGGAACCCTGGCACACATGCAGAGACGCAGATGGAGTTCTAAGCTCCTCGCTTCAGCCTGACACAGACCAGGCAGTTGTGGCTATTTGGGGAGTGAACCAACAAATGAAAGATCTCTCTCCCTCTGTCTCTCTCTTCCCGCTGCCCAGTCTTTCCCTCTTGCTCTGTCATTCTGTCTTTCAAATAAATAAATAAGTAAATCTTTAAAAAAAAATACTGAAAACTGTAATTAAGAAGAAAACCAGACTTAAGGTAGTAATACCTCCCAAAATAAACAGAGAATCAATATGAACAGACAAATCACAAAACAAAAAACACAGTTAACAAGCATATGACATTATGGTAAGTTTTGAGAGGAACCCCAAAGGCACAAGTGGGATTTTAAGATAGAACTTCATAGAATTTATGTTGGTCAATAGTCTTCAAAATGATTGTATTCATTGCTGAACAGACTGTAATAGAATTGGCATACATTTAAAGGAACAGTATAAATTAATTCAACCTTTCTAGAAAGTATTCAGCCCATAGCATTAAGAGCTCATGACTACTAAACGAGTTGCCATACTTTCAGGAAATAAGACTGAATAAATAATTCAACAGGAAAAAGATCATATACTTTGGGTTCCTCTCCCATATACTTCATTTATATTTGGAAGGCAGAGAGACAAGCAAAGAGATCTTTTATCTGCTGACTCACTCCTTACTCACAATGGTTGGCACTGGGCCAGGTCAAAGCCAACGTTAACCCAGAACTCATCCCACAGTTCCTCGTCGGTAGGAGAGACCCAAGTGAGCCATCACCTTCTAGCTCCCAGGGTATACATTAGCAGGAAGCTGAATTGGAAGTGCAGGAGCCAGCACTTTTGAACCAGGCACTCTGATATGGGATGCAGGAGTCCCAAATAACAACATAACCACTGGGTCAACTAAGCTTCCAGCAGTAGTATAGCCATGGTACATCCAGCTGAGAGAACATACACAGTTGTGTGTGAATTTATGTAGCAACAGGGAAGAAAATCCTTCCAAATTATAGTAGAAATGTTACCTGTGCACACGTCACTGTGACTAAAAGCTATGTATATCCACGCATCTACAAAAAATGACCATGACTGAGACCCAAAAGAGCTTTTTCAAATGAGCAAACTGATGAGAGGTTAATTTTTATCTTTTTGGTCTGACTGCCTTTACTCTTCTTATGTTAGTGGGATAATTAAGGCAAAACTCCTGGGGTTGATGTTGAAAATACCCTTCAACCTGATGTATAAACTTGGAGCTCTATCCTGGGAAGAGCCAGCCAGAAGACATGCGGACTTAACTGGCCTCACTCCATGACCCAGGAGCAATCCCTGCTCTGAAGGCCAGGGATTCAGGTTGGGAGAACTCCAGTCTTTTATGACTGAGAGGCAGGCAATCAGACCCCAGACAGGACTGAGAGGGTGGAAGCGAGAGGTGCCACTGTCCTTTGGCAAACAGTTCAGAGCTCTCATGATCAACTCAAGAGAACTGGTTTCCGGTCAGGCAATGTTCTGGAAGCTGTTCCTCTTTCCCTGGCATGAATTTCCTTTGTGGTATAAGCAGTCGTAGCTATGCATGCATTCTTATCATTATTTGATTATTGTCCATCTCTTCCCACTAAAAATGCAAGCCCCATTAGTAGCCAGGTCAGCCTTCCTCACTGTGATAGCCAGTGAGTATCTCCAGACAAAAAATGAGAGTCTGGCACGTAGTAGGCCCTCACCAAGCATCTGTTGAGTGAAGCGGGCTGGCAACTCTTAAGAGTTCTCCACTTAGCTCACACCACAGATGGAAAAGACTTTGTCAGTGCCTACACTGTGGGCAGTCACCTGAGACTTGGCTCATTCCTTTGGTCTGTGCATGCTGGCTCGCTGTCCTCCCATCGTGGGTGTGCAGCTGGGACACGAGGCTTTTGTCTGAGCTCAGCCCACAGACGTCAGAAGAAGGCATGGACCCCAGATCTTCCTCCCGCACATCGACTGCACCGCCTTGGAAAGATTTGCCCTCTGAGAAGATAACAATCACTCCTCGTTCTTGGCTCCGAATGCGAAGCACTGGAAAGGCATGTGGTGCAACTGTCTATCTAGAGCTGTATGCGATGAGGGTCTTCCAAAAATAGGCACTGCTGATGATGACACAGCAACGCTGGGGACCTGCCGCCAGCTGCAGAGGCAGTGACAGAATCCTCACCTCTCTGTGACACTTCCAATCACGACCGCAATGGCTGCCGCTTATTTAGTGCTAGCTGTGTGCTAGGGACTTGCTACAGCTTAGGGGTTAAGAGTATAATCTTTGGAATCAGACTGATCTGGGCTCAGCCCAAACTGTGTTTCTTGTCAGTTACATGACCCTGCAAGGTACTCAATTCCCTAAGACTCAACTTCTTTATCTGTAAAATGGGAATAAAATAACAGATCCTATCTCATACGGTTAAAACTCAAGTAAAATAATAAACCCAAAGGGATTGCAACTGTGCCTGTGACCGTGCCATCTACTCCTCCTCATCCTTTATTCTGCAGATGCCATTTCTATCCCCTTTTATGAAAGGGAAAACTAAGGCAAGATACGCAATTTGCCCAGAGCAATGCCAGTGGCACTCCAAGCATCGCAGGCTCTTGTGGCCTTGTAGCTCCACACAGAAAGTCCTTCTGCAAGGACTGAACTCTTATACCCTGCTCACAGGGACCCACACCCACTGAGCCCCAGACAACCAGCTCCAGCGCGCCCTGGCTCTCAGAGAGTACCATGAGTCTATTTTGACTCTCACCAAAGTATATGACTTCTATCTGTTTGCAGGAATGCTGTCCCAATCAGACTAGGAGTTCTTTTCAAGCATCTCCAGTTCCCCTCTGCTAGCCAGGCTCTGGGTCACAACCAGGTGACACCAGTCATGACATCATCCCTCCCCTCTCCCTATCACCTTCGGTGGCCAGAATCACCCCACCACCACCACCTGCCCCTCTGCACCATTGTCACTGCAGTGACAGGCAATCTACCCCTTCCCCGGTTTGCACAAGGCTGTGCCAGCCAGTAGCTCTGCCTCTTAGAAAGATCTCATAATGAAGGGAGATCTCCTCCCTGGAAAGAATAAACCCAGTGGTTTAAGCTCTGCTCTGCAGAGCCACACAGACTCAGATACAACTCTGGCTGAGCACATACTACACCTCAGGCTCAATGCTGAGAACTTAATGAGCATCAGCTCATTTCGCCCCTGGAGCCACCCTTTGCAGACTAAGCGGCCGACCTCACCCCACCTGACTTCTCTGAGTCATCTTCTCCCCCACCCAGGATCCTCCTCTGCATTCCAGGAATGTCTGCGCTCCTGACTTACCGTCTGCTCCTCACCGCTATTTGTTGTGGCTTTCAGTGATAAGACTGCTTGCCTAAGGCAGATGCTAGCACCTTGACCTCACTGCTCTTTGATGTCCTCTGCCCCAAAGACTGTGACCTCAGCCACAGTCCTTTCCAAAAGCGACTCCCTCCATCATCCCATCCCAGGCAGCGCCTCTCCCATGACCACTCCAACTCATAGCCTTGTGGTTCGTCCCGCCACTCACATAGTGAGTCCCTCGCTCCCCTCAAATCTCCACTTCCCTTGCTACCCAACGTAAGCTCCAGGCCGGTCAGTGCTCCCTTGCCCTCTCTTTGTCACCACACGTGGTTAGATACAATCCAGTCCTGGTTAAATACAATTCTCTCTGCTACACTACACCTGCAAGCATGCAAAGGCATATGGCTGGAGAAAAGCGCACAGCGATCTTACTGAGTTCACTTCAAGTTCATCACTAACAGCCAGGAGGTCTTTAAAGCTTCCCAGCAATCACCTGCTCATTTTCTAGTCTATTCATCTGCCTCCCTCTAGAAGGCTATGTGGCTTCCTCCCCATTCGTGCTTTTCCCTGGTGAACTAGTGACTTGTTGGTGGAGAAAACAGGAACTGCCAGTATAGTGTTTCTTGAGGTCCCCGACATTACCTCCATTGACACGCCTCTGTCTCTGGCTACTATAGATGCACTGCCTGTGTCCCACACTTGTCCACTAGATCCCACACTGTTGTCCAGTTGGGCAGTTGATCCAGAAAATCTTCCCTTTGTCTCCTACATCAATAAGTGTCCCACTCTCTAAGATCGTTCCCATCAGCACATAGCCATGCTGTTATTCTCCTATCTTAAAAGGTAAAAACAAAAGATCTCTCGTGACTCGGGTAGCCACCTCTTGACCTTGATCAGTCTTCGCATCCTACCAGGGAGATACCCAGACAACACGTGCCTTAGGACCCAACCATCCTACACCCAGGAATTTATCCGAAGGAAATGGAATCAACATATGGAAGTTATCTGTACCCCCATTTTTATAACAGCTCAATCCACAATTGCACAGATATGGAACCAACCGAGATGTCCATCAACTGACGACTGGATAAAGAAAATGTGGTTATACATGACAGGATACTACTCAGCCATTTTAAAAAAAATGAAATCCTGTCTTTTACAACAAAACAGATGCAGATGGAGACCAACTAGTGAAATAAGCCAAACCCCAAAACTGAAAGCATAGGAATGAAACTGACATACTTTGATTTGATTATTGCTTACAGCCCTTGTCTACAGTGGTCTTTCTACTTTCTACTTGTTGAACACCATATTTAGTTGGGTGTTAAGCCTGTGATTGTAAAATAAATTGAAAGTATGTTACCACAAAAATTAAAAGAAAAAAGAGGGAGAGAGGAGGGAGAAGTATCATTATATTCTTAGAACTGTATCTATGAAATACATGAAAGCTGTTCTTTTTATATTAACATATATTAACAAAACATTTTAAAATGGCTTAAAAGATATCATAAGACATCTTGCTTGAATAACAGTTTGAACAAAACACCTTTGGTAATAAATGGAGATATCTGAATATAGATTATCATATGGTAATGAGACTTTATTATTAAATTTTATTAGGTATAATAATAGTATCATTTGGGTTTTTTATAAAGTCCTATCCATGTGCAGTAATAAGAGCTAAAATTTATTTTAAAACATTTCAGCCAAAAAGCAGAGTAAGCAACTATGCAAAAATGCAATGCCATTTTTCAGATGTATTCCAATACAGCTGTGCAAGGTACATGAGCGATTTACAAATTCTTTTCTTCTTGGATAATTATTATGTCATTTGGGAATAGGGAGAGTTTAAAAAAGCTTGAAGCAAAAAGTTACAATAGACCTTTTATGCTTTGTTTTACTGAAGGAATTAATGAAAAAGACACATGAGCATGATCTTACAAAAGTCACATATTTAGCCATTTCCCGGCCACTCCCCCAAACGTGGTGAGATCATTTCATCTTCCAGTTCTAGCCCTAATTCTCATTCCTCAACCGTAAAGCTTCTTGAAAGACTGGCCAGATTCTGGCTTCAAATTTCCCCCCATCTCCCCATTTCCCCTTGAATCCACTCCAGTCAGGGCCCCCGTCTCGAGTCCCTCCACACTGCTAATCAGATGCTCACTGCCCAGCCTCTGTCCTGTTCACTTAACCACTGCAGGCGCTTCTGTCGCAAGCGGCCAGTAGTATTCCCTGCAGCAGTCCACGTCTTCTTTCCGGATCCAGCTTCTTCACCTGGCTTCCGAAAGCTACTCTTTCCCTGGCTGCTCTCCTTCTCTGCGGTCTCTGTGGCTGGCTCCTTGCCATCGCCCCAACTCCTGTGTCCTGAACTGTCCCTGGCTCTCCTCCACACGCGCTCCTGTCTACCCTCACCCTTTCCCCTAGAGCTGTGAGCGTGCAGTGTGTTCCCCTCTGCCCAGCCTGCAGCTTGCCCTCAGCTGAAGTGCACTACAGTGAGCAGTTCCTGTCTGTGGGATTGTATGGAAAGGAAGTCTTTGAAAATTTGAAAGGCAGCCGGCGCCGTGGCTTAACAGGCTAATCCTCCACCTTGCGACGCCGGCACACCAGGTTCTAGTCCCGGTTGGGGCGCCGGATTCTGTCCCGGTTGCCCCTCTTCCAGGCCAGCTCTCTGCTGTGGCCCGGGAGTGCAGTGGAGGATGGCCCAAGTGCTTGGGCCCTGCACCCGCATGGGAGACCAGGAGAAGCACCTGGCTCTTGGCTTCGGATCAACGAGATAGGCTGGCCACAGCGGCCATTGGAGGGTGAACCAACAGCAAAAAGGAAGACCTTTCTCTCTGTCTCTCTCTCTCACTATCCACTCTGCCTGTCAAGAAAAGAAAATTTAAAAGGCAAAAAAAGTGGATGAGAATGGGGGACTGGAACAAAACAATGTGTTCACTTCTCTATTTAACATAGAGCACATTGCAAAGAACAATTATTCTTGGAGCACAGCAGCACTGTTAAAATGAGGCGCTGGAATTCAACTGAAGTGCAGCTCATCACTTTGCTTTAACAAGCACTGCAGGCTATTCTGATGCAAGAGGGCAAATCTTAGACCCCAGTCTGAGGAAGAGCGGCCCCGCTGTGCTACTCCAAGTGAGATCTGCAGGCAAGTGCCAGTCTGAGAAAGCATTTCAAGGTCAGGGTGAGAAAAGTATGGAAATACGGGATGCAAGCCACTTGTACAGTGGTTTAGAAGAGCGGTTTTATACCTGTTGAATCTAACAACTTTAAAATGACGTTTGTATATTAAATGTCTCTTTTTCATTTCTTTATTCCATAATCCCTTTTTGTTGTATTCAACTATAGATGCATGGGAAATTGAGAGGAGGGGAGAGAAAAAAAAAAAAAAAACAGTCCTTTACCACCAATAGTTTGAGAAGTCCTGACTTTGGAGAAAAAAACCCACTCAGAGTCATCTCAAAAGTCCAGACTATAATCCCGGCTTTTTTGCCTGTTGGTGATATGATCTTAGGCCAGTTAGTCAACTTCTGTGTCTTGTGTGTTCAGTGGAGAGTGTGGATCATAATATTTGAAAGTTTACAAAAATTGTGATAACTTAAGGATAGATTTCTATCACTGTGTTAGCCTTGTGCTAAGTGCTTTGTGCAAGGAATGCTCAGATAATTGGTAATTCAGTAAAGCTCATTCAATTCTTGCAATAACTTGTTGCCCGAGGCAGCACGGTTATCCCTAGCTTCCCTGAGTCTCCAGGGAGCTGGACCAGGCTGCCAGGCTCCAGGCCCCTGAGCTCCATTGAGTGAGAGCCAGCACAGACTCAAACATTCATAATTCTGTCAAACACTTCTAACAAGTCACTGGTTTGCTCAAGCTGGACGCAAAGGGCAGAAACCCAATAAGCAAAAGGAAATGGACTTGTAGCTGGAGAATTGAGAAGACATTCGTGCAGGAAGTCGTGCAAGACTGACAGTGTCTGAGCTGTGTCTGTACGTGTTGACCAGAGGAGCAGACCAGCTGCGGCGTGATGGTGAGGAGGAGGGGAGACGGCCCAGACCACAGCTCTAAAGTTCCAGGGGCTTTCAGTCTGGCCTGACCCAGCTGTTCCAGATTCAGCCTGCAAAACAGGGTCTCTTCGCAGGGATTAGACTGTTTCCCAGACAGACAGGTGCAGATGGAGAAAATAATGAAGTCCTCTGAAATGCCAAAGAGGTTTTCGAAGAACCTGGAGAACAGATGTGTGTGGGGCATGTGAAGTCCCCAGCACGTGGAGCGCAGCAGTCCCTAAGCACGACCGGTCCCACAGAACAGCAAAGAGAACCCTGAGCTCAGGATTAACAGAGCTGTGGCAAAGGGCCAGCGCAGCCATTTGCTGCTCTCTCAAACTCTGCGCCCTCCGGACATGTATTTGTGGGAAGGTTTGCTGACCTACTCAACAGGAACAGGTCAGCCTTCCCCATCCTGTTACGGGAAAACGGCAGTGGAGAAATTATTATTATTGTTACGTTGGTTCTTTATCTCACATGGAAGAAGAATTTCCAAGTAGACAAGCAGAGCGATTTAAAAAGATTTATTAGAATCAAAGGCCTCCAGCCAGAGTGGCTTCCAAGAGAGGAAAAAACCCAAAGGGGCTGGTGGTAGTGGGGTTTTTAAGCACAATTTCAAAGGAAAAATACTTGACACTCAGATACAATACAATTACAATCAGGTAATTGGCATTCAGTTACCAGGCGGGGACAAAACCCATCAAAAGGCCTGATTTACAATTCTGCATCCTGTCTGGCCTGCTCAAAATAAAACAAAAACCATCCAGAAGGGGGGGACAGGTAACTGGTTTTCGCAGTAAGCTGTGAGCTCAGGAAGAGCTCCCTTGCTAGTCTCAGGGTAAGTTTGGAGATTCTGAAGGAAGGAGGGTGGCCTGTTTGTTCTTGCTAAAGAAAACTTGGGGGAAGGAAGCAACTATTTTGCACCCCAGATTCTACTGGGACCACCCTGACGACCTATGAACCCATCTGACCCCGCACACTCCCATCAGTTCCAGGTCTTGGGTCTTCAGAATGGCCCAGCCCCAGCAGGCAGCTCCCCATCTCACCACACTGAAGCCCCATCTGCACTCAGCTCCATAAACAACAGGTAAACAGAGCAGGAAGAGCAAAAGGGCCTGGCCAGAGGGCCTCCCAGGCAGCACACCACCCTTCCTCCTTCCAGTCCCTCACTACACCACACCCCTACACCCCTACACCTCAGAGAACCAGTGAGAGCAGAAACAGGTCACCCTCCCCCCCAGGAAGCACTGGCTCCCTCCTAACTTCACCATCCCCTGCTGCTTTCGTGTCCCTGGAGTCTTTGAAAGCAAACGCCAGACTTCACTTCAGTTGTCCTCCATCAGCTCTTCCACTGGGCTTCCGGGAGCAGGTGTCTGGAATCAGATGGTGTAAGTGTCCCTGAAAAGCCATTCAAGCAAAGACTGGAGGGAGGTGAGAGAAGGGGTCGTGCAGATTTCTTTTAAAAAATGTATTTATTTATTTGAAGAGCAAAGTTGACAGAGAGGGAAGGAGGAAATGAGGGAAAGAGGGAGCGAGGGAGGGAGGGAGGGAGGGTGGGAGACAGAGGGAGAGAGAGAGATCTTCCATCAAGCTGGTTCACTTTCCCAAGATGTCCTAACCCTAATGTCCTAAGACATGCATTGTGTGTGATGAGTTAACCTACACCCTGGCACCTAGAATTGAACCATCCTTCGGAGAACTGGGAACATAAGCCCTTACATAATTTTATTTAGGGTTTAATTCTCTAGATTACTACCCTAAACACACACACACACACACACACACAAAATCAGGTTCTTCCAGAGATGCCATGAACATATATAATTACATATGACCACAAAAATCAAATCCACTTTCAGATTTTTTTTAAACAATTCTTTCAAATATGTCTTTTAATCAACTGATGATCCAAACGAGCCTTGCACATTTTGTTTCTGTGACAGGCCATGGTTAACACCCTTCTTATCTCTAACAGGTCCCTGTGCTCTTATGTTTTTTCTTTTTTCTTTTTCATGGCATGCATTTGTTGAGGAAACTATGGAATGTGCTGCCTTCCGACTCTGGCTGAAAACTTTCTCATGGAGCTCACCGCATTCCTCTTTGCTCTGTGTCTCCTACAAATCAAGTGTAAGATTTCAAGGCTGGTTGAGACTCCATGGCTTCGAGTTCAATGGTTCTCCCAGCTTTGTTTGTTTTAAATCTAAAAGGATCTAAATTCTGATAGTCTAAGAAAGCTAGGGGTCGGGGGAAAGAACAGGAGGCCCCAGCTTCCCTACTTTGCTGGGGTTCCAGACCCTGTAAGAAAACACACACCAGTACTCATAATAAGTTCATTCATTCAGCAAATCCTCATTGTCTACTCTGAGTCTGGCTGGAGACACGGCAGTGCAGAGACCAGCCAGAAATCCTAATCCACCAGCACTTGCCTTCTGGGAAGGAGGCAAATGAAGGCAGACAAAATAAATACATATGAAGTGCTTGGCAATGAAATAACTGCTGTGCAGAAAACTAAAGCAGGGAGAGGCATGGGGACAGCTTGGGGTGGATGGCGGGCGGACGGTGTAAGAGTGCTCGGAAAACACATTTGAGCAAAACTGGAGGGAAGCGAAGGAAGAGGTCGTGCAATTTCTTTTTAAAAATGCATTTATTTGAAGAGCAAAGTGACAGAGAGGGAGGGAGGAAATGGGGAGGGGGGGAGATTCCATCAACTGCTTCACTTCCCCAAATTCCTGCAACAGCTAGCACTGGGAGGTCAAAACCAGGAGCCACGAACCTGGCGCCAGCACACCAGGTTCTAGTTTTGGTCGGGGCACCGGATTCTATCCCGGTTGCCCCTCTTCCAGGCCAGCTCTCTGCTGTGGCCCGGGAGTGCAGTGGAGGATGGCCCAAGTGCTTGGGCCCTGCACCCCATGGGAGACCAGGAGAAGCACCTGGCTCCTGCCATCGGATCAGCGCGGTGCACTGGCCGCAGCACGCCAGTCGCAGTGGCCATTAGAGGGTGAACCAACGGCAAAGGAAGACCTTTCTCTCTATTTCTCTCTCTCACTGTCCACTCTGCCTGTCAAAAAATAAAAATAAATAAAATAAAAAAAGAACCCAAGTACTTGAGCCATCCTCTGCTGCCTCCCAGGAGTATCAGCAGAAAGGTGGATCAGAAGTGGAGGTGGGACTTAGTCCCAGGCACCCCCAAATGGGATGCAGTCTTTCCAACCCACTGTGCTGCAACACCCGCCCCACCGCACAGATTTCTCAAGGAAGAGGGTTCCTAGTGAGGCAACAGCAAAGCTCCTGAGTAGGGGCATGCCTGGAAGATTCCAAGAACAGCGCAGAGACCTGCCAGAGTGGGTGGGGAGCTGGGGAGCCGGCCCTGAGTCCGGGGAGGTGCTAGGAGCCAGGTCAGGCTGAGCCGCAGACTGCGTGAGAATTGTGGCTTTCTCTCTGAATAAGATTCACTCATTCTGGGAGCTGCATTGAGAATCAGTTGTGCTAGGTGGTGGGTTGGGGAGGGTAAAAACCAGAAGATCTTTCAAGAAGCTAGTTCTTGGGGCTGGTGCTGTGGCGCAGCAGGTGAACGCCCTGGCCTGCAGCGTCAGCATCCCATATGGGTGCTTGTTCAAGACCCAGCTGCTCCACTTCCGATCCAGCTCTCTGCTATGGGCTGGGAAAGCATTAGAAAATGGCCCAAGTATGCTACCAAACTTGACCCTGACTTCCACCCTGTGAGGTGGAGTATTAACAACCCTCGTGGATAAATGAAGAAACCAAAACTCAGTGAGCTCCTCCAACAATGTGCACTTCTGCCAACTCCTCTTTCTGTTTCTTCTTGTCACGGACAGCTGGCTTCCGTCCAAAACATTGCTCTTTCTGCTATATAGAGCTGCTCATGGTAAACAACTGCCCAGACAGGGATGAGATTTTCCAGCAAGTGCATACTCGTGGGTACACACACACAACTTCCTTCTAACCATTTTAGTTGTTACCATCGAGGAAATGTGAATTAAAATATTTGTCACTTCTAGGCCAGGATGATTGTCTAATAGAATTACTCAGTAGAGACTTCCTGAATACTTCCTTTCTTCTTTCTTTTTAAAGATTTATTTACTTGAAAGGCAGAGTGATACAGAGGGGGGAGAGAGTTGGGGGAGAGAAAGAGATCTTCCATCTGCTTTTTCATTGTCTATATGGCCACAAAGGCTGGGGCTGGGCCAGGCTGAAGCCACATGGGTTGCAGGGGACCAAGTACTTGGGCCATCTTCTGTTGCTTCCCCAGGCACATTAGCAGGGAGCTGGATCAGAGGCAGAACGGGGGCCAGCGCTGTGGAATAGTGGGTAAAGACGCGACCTGCAGTGCCGGCATCCCATACAGATGCTGGTTCAAGTCCCGGCTGCTCCACTTCTGATCCAGCTCTCTGCTAAGGCTTGGGAAAGCAGTAGAAGATGGCCCAAGTCCTTGGGTCCCTGCACCTGCATGGGAGATCGGGAAGCTCCTGGCTCCTGGCTTCGGATCAACACAGCTCCGGCCATTGTGGCCATTTGGGAAGTTAACCAGCAGATGGAAGACTCTCTCTCTCTCTCTCTCTCTACCTCTCTATAACTCTACCTTTCAAATAAATAAATCTGGGGAAAAAAAGACAGACAGACAGACAGACAGAAAGAAAAAAAGAAAGAAAAGCAGAGCAGCTAGGGCTGGAATCCATGCTCCATTATGGGATGCTAGTGTCACAGGCGGCAGCTTAGCTCACAGCACTTGGCCCCCTGAATAGTTATTTCTACTGGTATAAGAATATCATCAGAATTATTAGCTACAGATTTTTCATCCATCCTCATCCTTATATTTCAGTAGCACAATCAGGTAAGAAGCTCTCCCTAACTTAGTCAAAGCCAATGGCTCCTAAAGACTTCCATACCAAGTACCTCCTATATTTTGCTTCCTCCTCAACATGATTCTCAGATTTTGAAAGCTGTTGTCCCTTTAAGAAGTTGAGTTCTTATTTGTTATCGATGAACAAATGTATTCTGGCCTGTCAGTCTTGATCAGCATGCAATTTTACTGGAACCACAGTCTGTTGATCTCCTTGGCTATGTAGATTTGTTTTCTTACCCATCTGACTTTCTGTAGTACCAACAGTGTCTGGTGGGTCTCTGGAGACCCTGGGAAGGAATTCTGGTATGTCTAACACACCCCAATACAATCCGAACTTTCTGATCCTAGCAATAGTCCCTCCTTGCTCAGCATCCCTTCTTCAAAAGATTCTGCAAAATAGAACTACTGCTTCTCAGAAATACAACATTACTTAGAAAACTACTCCAACTGCCCCCAACTAGGCATTCTCAGCTGAACCAGAAGAAAGTGGTTTCAAGTGCAAAGAAATCAGGAGAACAGCAATGTCCAAGCAGCTCTGTATACCCCACTGGGTGCTCAGCAGGTGAACACAGAGCAGCAGTCATAGCGGGAAGACGCCTCCCCTTGAGACAGCCCAGAAGCAGGGGGAGCCGCCGGGCAGGACAAGGAGTCTAGAATTCTCACACTGGTTTGCAAGGAGAACAGGGAACGGCACAACAGGAGCGACAGATTTCTACTGATAAACCCTAAATCAAATCTCTCCTACGTCCTGCTAGGAAGGCTATGATGACCTAAGAGTGTCCCTTGAAATCCCAGTTTAACTGTCTCTAGCGAGGACAACGATGTCTGCCAATGTCTTCGATTTCATTTCCCCCGGGAGCTTCAGGGCTGGGGCCATGCCAAGAGCTGTCTTCCCTTCCGCCTTAGTTTTAACCCAACCGGATGGGGAAAGGAGGATCGGTGTCCCCTGCCATTTCCTGAATGCAGAACCGCGGAAGTACAACCCCGCTCCTTAAGATCACCCAGGTGACAACTTTTATCTGATGCCCTTCCTAGGTCCCAGCTGGAGACCATACGAGGGAAGGGAAGAGAACGCAGAGTAGCACGTGTTCTGTTGGAGCCTGTCTTCAGAACTGCCCTGCAGACCCTCGCTCTGCCTCCCACCCCAGCCCCACAGCCATGCAGGCAGGTACCACTTAGAACATTGCTTCTTGTCTTGCCTGGGCATTAACATCACAGAGGAAGCATTTTTAAGGTACAGATGCTATCCTAGGTAGATTCTGGTCTAATGGGTGAGGATCAATAGCATCACCAGAAGTCTTGGAGAACATGGACGTTCACAGGAGGGTGACCTTGGGTAGAACAGGACGGAGGCCTTAGGGCACAGGCAGTGCCACCTCCGCCCAGACAGACATGATCGGCGAGGCATCGCCCGGGGCCAGCATTTGAAGGCACTACTCAACCTGGGCTTTCCACAACCTAGGGAGCTTGCTGCCCGATAATGGCTCAGAGTTACCGAATCCACAGCCTCAATGCAGGTTTCTGGGAATTTCAGGCCAAATTGTCATCAACTCTGGGATCCTGGCCCGAAGGGAACTGCCGCCTCTGAATTATGCATATCGGTTCTAGGTCAGGGGGCGTGGGAACCCCCAGGGGAAGAGCCAAGAGCCCTTGCATGAGTTGAGCTGTTCATTTCTGTCTTCCCCAAACTGCAATGACAGACGCTGCCCCATGGCTGAAGATCCATCTCCTGGGCAGAGGGGCTGCCACCAGCTGAGCAGACTCCAACATGTACTGGAGCCCCACGTCGGCTCTGGGCCCTTGGCATTCCTGCCTGGTTCCCTGGGGATTTTCACACGTGCTGCCTTTCCTACCACACACTCTATGCTGCTTTGGTGCTGGGTGGAAAATGGTGACCGAACAAAAGTTCGAACATTTTTCTTTCAGGGCCAGATGCACAGATGTTAACATGCAATGGTCACCTAAACTCTGAGCCTCCCCCACTCATCACTGCCTCCTTTGCGTCAGGGACCCAAAGGCAGACCCAGAACCTGCCCATGTCCCCAGAGGAAGCTGCCCAGCCTCTCTCTCCAGTATGGCATCACACTCCTGGTTCAAGCAAATGCTCTTTTGTACGACCCCTCTGGGTGCTGTGTGCATCTTATTTTCCCAGACCGAGCCCCACAAAGGTAGAGATTATCAACACCTCTGCCCCTCTCAGCACCTACTGCCAAGGTGTCTGGTGTGTGCGTGTGCGTGTGTGGCAGAGGGCAGGGGCAGAGTTGCTGAGGTAATTCATGTATAAATAAGAAAATGGCTTTAGACATGAACTGGAATCACCAACACACATGAAATACTAGCTGCGCAGAGAGAGGAGGAGAGAAGTCATTATAACTGCTCTCTGGGGACTCCCAGGTGCCAGGCACTGACTGTGCCAAATTGGTCCCCACAACAGTTCATTCCACCTTCACCGCAGTCCTCTGAGGCTGGCACTATCTTCCGGCCCAGTTCCTGGTTCACGAAGCTGATTCTCAATAGCACCTCTAGGATGTGGCCGAGCCAGGGATTACGCCCAGAACTGTGTGAATCCAAAGTCTGTCTTTGCAATGCTTGTACTACAACAATCACCTTGCTCGCCCTGGGCCTCTCTCAGTCCCAACTACAACCATGTAACCCCAGAATCAGAATTTCAGTTCATGAAGAGGGCCCCAAGCCCAGCACACTCTCAGGGTGCTAGATCCCAGACACAGGATCTCAGTGACTCCCCCAGCAGCCCCAGCCCCCTGCTGACACTCTGGCTAACCCTGGGCATTGAGAAAATTAACAGCAGGCTTCTGACTACTTGAGATCTTGACATGAGACAGCCTAATTTGCCAGGGGTGATTATGAAAGACAGACAGAACTGACAGGAGCTGGTCCCCTGGTGAGAAAGAGAGCCCACACCTAGGTTGGAAGCCAGGATCCAGGAGATTCGGTGCACTCAGAAGTGCGAGAAATAACTCTTGGCTTGTAAACTCTGGCTCCCAAAGCACCAAAACGGCCAGTCCCTGATATAAAACGTTCACTCCCAGTGCTGAATTCCTTTCAACAGATCTCAAACAACCCCACATTTATGGAACCAATAAGGAACAGCAGTCACTTATATTTTCAATGACTGCTGATTGCATATTTAGGGGAAATTATGTTTTCTGCTAGCGTGAGTATGATCTCATCTGTTAAACAAAACACCCCACCTTCGGCCTATTGCATACAATAAACGTGATCACAGTTATGATGACAAGGAGGCCGCTGGGAACCCTCTCCTAAATGCCGACATTAAGAGTCTACTGTTCCGGCCATCAAGGAGAGAGGCGCCTTTCTCTGAAGGGAGGAAGGAACCTCCACTGTGACACGGCCTTGACTAAACAAGTTCAGAGTCGGTGAACTCAAGGGACTTCCATAGCCTAGACAGCTCATAGCAAGAGTCTCGGGTGATTGCTGACGTCACAAATAAGAGTGCCAATTGTTAAATCAACAACGGGAGTCACTGGGTACATGCTCCCCACGTAGGATCTCTGTCCTTAATGTGTTTTACTATGGAACTTTAAAACACTACTAGTGGAACAATACCCTATACCTTGTGCGGTTGTGTGAATGCAGCCTGTTGAAATCCTTGCTTAGTGTATACTAAGTTGATCTTCAGTATATGAAGGTAATTGAAAATGAAACTCGATAAAGGGCGGGATGGGAGAGGGAGAGAGGTTGGGGGGGAAGCCACAACAATACAAAAGTTGCACTTTGTAAATTCACATTTATGAAATAAAAAATTAATTAATTAATTTTTTTTTTTTTAAAAAGAGTCTACTGTTCCAACGCTGGATAGATGGAGAGAGATCGTAGGACTTGCCCAGGGCTGTCGGGCAGTAAACTCAGGATGCTTCCCTCCCCACAACTCATCAGCAAGTCCTCAGAGTAGCTCTAACTCTAGCATGCTGACCCAGGCACACAATGCGGTGTATAAGGATGTGGGAGGAGAGGGGAACCGCTGCCCTGAAGCAGGGTGGCTGCCCACCCACCCTGTTCCCGCTCCATGCCTGCCACCAGTGCTGGCCTAGGAATGGCAGAGCTGTGAGCTCCCCTGTTTGACTGTATCCATTCAGATCAATCGGTACAACCAAAAGACTGGTAACTGTGACTTCAGAGCAGCCCAGAGAAAGCCTATTCCTCCTGCCCTCAAGAAGCCAACAGTCTCAGATGCCATGAAGACTCAGACAGGGACCCAAGCATCTCACTTGCTACTTATTTGTCCTTTTCCCCTCATGGACAGTGAGCCCGCAAACGCTCTGGTTCTCTCTGGGTTCTTAGGGTCCAAGTCAGAGCCTGTGGCTCAGCCTCATTTGCCAAGTAAGTGAATCTTTTCTTGCAATGCAAGTAATTGAGACTCTTAGCCCAGGAAGGGGCCCCCACACCCAGGCTGAGATCAAAGAGGCGTCCAGGATGGGTGAGATCTGAGCCCCCTCCCCATCCCTAGGAGAGACCCGGAAGGTGGGTGGAGAGTGGCATGGAGGTGGCAAAGGGGAGGGCACCAGGACACCACGGAGGTTTGAGCCAGCCAAGCAGGTGTGTGAAGGGGACGAGGGGTTGAGGCCGAGAGCAGCCTCCCTGGGTGGCATCGTGAGCATCAGGTGGCACGGAGCAGGGACGCACTGGCGAGCAGATAAGGAGCTTCAGAGCAGGGGAGGCAAACAGAGCGCCAGCAGGGGAAGGGGGCCCGGGGAGTTCAGCACAAGGGAAGGCCCGATGCAGCCTACAGCCCTCCTAGCGCCCCTTCCCTGCTCGCTGAAAGGAAGTGACCAATAAATAAACCATAGACACCATGGCAAGCACCTGTTTAACCTACAAAATAACCCCATAGGGCAGGTAACTGCTGGGCCTGTTTCTTAAGGTTGACTTATTTTTTTATAAGAGTGACAGGGAGAGAACGCAGAGAAAGAGCCGTTCCATCTACTTGTTCACTCCCCCAAATGGCCACAACAGCCACGGCTGGGCCAGGTTGAAGCCAGGAGCCAGAAACTCCATCCAGGTCGCCCACATGGGTGGCAGGGGCCCAAGTATTCGGGCCATCATCCTCTGCCTTCCCAGGTGCATTAGCAGGAAGCTGAATCAGAAGCAGAGCAGTCGAGACTTGAACCAGCACTCTGCTATGGGCTGCTGGCACTGCAGGTGGCAGCTTCATGTGCTATGCCACAGCACCAGTCCCTAACCTGTTTGGTAAGTGAAGAAGCAGAGACTCAGAGGGATGTGGAATTTGCTCACAATCTCTCTGCTGTTAAAAGGCAGAGCCAGGATCTCAACTCAGATTTGACCCAAGGCCAAGAAACCTCAGTGTAGAACCTGTGTCCTGAAGAGACGAGGACCAAGACTGAGATAGAGAGACCCTCAGACAAGGCCTAGTTCAGAAGACTGATGCTGGGGCTGGGGCTGGGGCATATTGAGTTAAGCTGCCACCTGCAGTGCCAGCATCCCATATGGGCACCAGTTCGAGTCCCGGATGCTCCACTTCCAATCCAGCTCTCTGCTATGGCCTGGGAAAGCAGTGGAAGATGGCTCAAGTCCTTGGGCCCCTGTACCAGAGTAGGAGACCCAGAGGAAGCTCCTGGCGGTGCTGCTCTGGCTGTGTGGCCAATTGTGGAGTGAACCAGCAGCTGGAAGACCTCTCTCTCTCTCTTTCTCTTTCTCTGCTTCTCCTTCTCTCCCTGTGTAACTCTTTCAATTAAAAAAAAAAAAAAAAAAAAGGACAGATGCTAAATGTCATTTGAACCAAGCTTGGAGTCAGACGGATCAGCTGAGTGGTTGGGGGCCCGCGCCGTGAATACTCCAGGCCTCACTCTCCTCATCTGTAGAATGTGGACAGGGTCGGCCCTCACAGGCTCGCAGAGAAGGTGAGCGGCAGGGACGGAGCAGTGCCCGGCACTGGCAGGGGCGTGTACACTTGGACCTGGTAGGAAGCAGGGAGGAGAGACAGGCTGAGACCTGCCCAGCTGCTGCTGGGGGCAGGAGCTCTCCATTTCTGAGAGTTTGGGAGGAACATTCCAGGAGTGCCATGAATCCATATATATATATTTTTTTTTGATTGAACATGGAAACTTGATGTTCATCTCAGCAGAAACACTACTTGCTATGTTCAATGTAAACCCTTTCAAACACTGCTCCACAGCACGGAGAAGAATGGAAATGTGGTCCCCTTAAGGGAGCCAGAGACAAGCTGGTGCCACCGTGAAGACCAAGCTAATGGAAAAGGCCTGAAGCCAGGGCAAGAATGTGGGCTCCCATTGTTCTCCAACCAAATCACTGTGCATCTACAGCAAAGTCGCTTACCCTCTCTGAGTCTGTTTCCTTATGGGAAAGGGTTTAATAGTCCTTGTTTCACAGAGTTGTAGTGCAGCACAAGGAAAATATCAGATGAGAAGGAGCATTTAGACCGGGCAGGCATAATGTTTGCTGGTTTGGGTTTCTTCAAGACAGAGCTGTTACTTCATTACTTCTGAAAACCTAGTGGCCAGGGGCCAGTGTTGTACAGAGGGTTAAGCTGGTTCGAGTCCTGGCAACCCAGCTCCCTGCTACTCACCTAGGAAAGCAGCAGAGGATGGCCCGAGTGCTTGGGCCCCTGCCACCCATGTGGGAGACCTAGAGGGAGCTCCTGGTTTCTGGTTTCAGCCTGGCCCAGCCCTGGCCATGTGGTGCCTGGGGAGCGAACGAGCGGATGGGAGGGCTCTCTCCCTCTCTGTCACTCTGCCTTTCAAATAAATAAACAAATCTTTAAAATATAATAAAAACCTAGAGGAAATACAGCTTGCAAGTAAAGTGTCAGGAAAGAAAAGATGGAGTATGAAGCCACAGCCAGACCAGGTTTATTCAGAACACAGCCCAGGAGGGGCTCACTCCCAGGTGGACGCACGCAGAACACACAGCAGAGGGAGAGCCCCTTCTCTTACAGACCAGCGATTTAATAGTACCAAGTGGCAGGAAGGGGCTGGGGGGTCTGAGCTAAAGCTGGGCTGCCCAGGCAGAGGGAGAGCTGGGGCTTGTTCCAGAGGTCCTGCGAGATCACAGGGTGAGCTGGGAGGGGTTAGGCTGGGAGGGGCTGGACTCTGGGGCCCGGCTGCTGAGCAGGTAGGGGGCGGGGAGCTTGGGAGGAGCGGGGAGAGCTCAGGCTGACAGCAGGATTCTTCAGCTAGCGGTGAGTCCAGCAGTCCAGGCAGGGCGGGGCTGCTCAGGGCAGGGTGCGGCTGCATCAGCGGGCAGAGAAGGGGGCCTGCTGGCTCTAAGTGGGTGAGAGGTCAGTGTGGATCAGAAAGCACTGTCCCATTTTAAAGGACAAAGACAAACATTGGCCGTATGAGAAACAAAAGACACTGAAGTTTCCTGTGTTAAACTGTCATCCAGTTATGAATTGAGGTGAGTTACAATTGGTGAAAGAAGCCTTTCTCTGCGATCATGAACTTGCAGACACAACATCATTAACTTCTCTCAGAGCCCTCTGGGCGGAGGAGTTGTGCTCTCATTCCCACAGGGGCCAGGGCGGCTGGCAGCATGGCAGCGGGGCCTGGCTGCCAATCTTGACGCCAGTAGAAACCCCACGTTCAGTCAGTGGCACCTGCTCTCAGAGTGGAGCGTGTTGTAGGGTTTCCTGGCCTAACCTGGGAGCCGGGGCCAGGTGGCCCGCTCACTTCGTGTCCAAATCACCTGAAGGGTACCCATTCCGCCTTCCCGTCAAACTACAGTAAATAGACAAAACCCACTTTCAGTTCTCTCTCTGCGAGCAGAAGAGTTATTTAGAGCTGCAGCTCCTTTTCTGTTTCAGCTGTTCTCAGCCATCTGGAAGGGGTGTGTGTGTGTGTGTGTGTGTGTCCACAGGTGTGTGTTACAAGAGCATATCCAACTTAGGGGCTCTGAGCCTGGGCATACAGCGAGGGTGGGAGGAAGAGGAAAGGCAAGGAATTCCTACAAAGACCCCCGCTTGCCAGGGCTGCCCTGGAAACATCATGGCCAAGTCTGAATACCGCCCTGAGAGGAAGGTCAGACACTGAAACAAATCCACCGGGAATTCAACCCGGGCCCCGAGCCAAGTAATTCAAGGTTGTATTTTCAATCAATCAAATCAACAGCCATCAGCGATCGGCATTTGTTCCCCCAAGATCCGTCCAGTTGCCCAAGATGGATCTCCTAAGTCTTGAGGGCAGGGAGGTTTGTGAAGGATGAAGAGTGAGGAGGCAGTGACCCCACAGCAGCTGAGAATTCTGCAGGGGACTCCCCGGGTGGGAGCATGCAGCCCTGAGCTCAGCGCTGCCTCTGTGTGGGACAGGGGAAGTCACTGCACACCCAGGGACGCAGCTTCCCAAGGACAACAAAACCTCCCAGTTTCACAGTGACCACGTGTGCATCAGGCTGTCTCCCTCAGCCCCAATGGCTGCCCCATTTCTTCTGTGAAAAACTCTGAGCATCAGAGACATCAAGGTTGCACAACATCGGTAGCCAGTGAAGTGGCGGAGTCAGGATTCGAACCCGGGGCTGCCTCGGCTTGTATTTGACTCTCAGCATCAAGGAGAAGGATGGGATGGGAACAGTAAACCCCTTTCGCTGCATCTGCCCTGCTTCCTCCTAAAACAGCGGAAACCAACTCAGTAACAGGCCAGGAGTTCAACATCACTGGAAATTAAAGGGACAGACATGAAAATGAGATACAATTTCCCCCACCAAATTAATAGACTGAAAGAATTATCACAGCGCTGACAGGCACTCTCATATACTTTTCTTATGAGAACGTCTCCTCTGAAGAGCAATTTGACAAACCGCATCATAGTGTTAAAACGTCCATTCTCTTTTAACACAGAAATTCCATTTCCAAAGAGGAAACAATCAGTTAAGCCGCTAGACTACAGTTTGCCCCTCAGCCCAGGTAGAACTCAGGACAACCTCCATCCCCAGCAAAAGAGGAATCTTTGCATGTGTTATGGAATATATCCACAGGATTAAAAAGGTTTCAATAATTCATGAAATACACACAATAGAAAACTGTGGAAGGCAGTATAAAGAACCACGAGGTATTCAGCACCCACCATGATCAACTCATGGCCAATCTTATTCCATCAAGACTCACACATTCCTCTGGGCATTTTAACTAAATCCCAGCTATCATATCATTAGAGCCATCAATAAGTCAATACACACCTTTTCTTGAAGTATAAGATACTGTTATCAAACCTACATTTTTTTAAAAGTATGTAAAGAGTTTTAATAGAATAGGAAAACATTCACAGTATAATGTACATTGATAAGGAATATTATAAAATTATATATTGTATAATCCTAGTGTTGTTTTTTTTAAGGAAGAAGGGGAGAGGTAAGGGAAGAGGGAGGGGGAGAAAGAATAAAAAGAAATCAAGAAAGAAGAAATCATGGGGCTGGTGCTTTGGCACTGCAGGTAAAGCCACTGTCTGCAGGGTGGAATCCCCTATGGGTGCTGGTTCAAGTCCCAGCTGCTCAGCTTCCAATCCAGCTCACTGCTAATGCACCTGGGAAAGCAATGGAGGATGACCCAAGTCCTTGGGCCCCTGCACCCACATAGGAGACCCAGATGAAGCTCCTGGCTCCTGGCTTTGGCCTGGCCCAGCACTGGCCGTCGCAGCCATCTGGGGAGTGAATCAAAGGATGGAAGATCTCTCTCTCTCTCCCTCTCTCTCTCTTTCTCTCTGCCTCTCCCTCTCTCTTTATCTCTGCCTCTCTCTCTCTCTCTCTCTGCAACTCTTCCTTTCAAATAAATAAATAAATCTTTAAAAGGAAGAAAGAGAAAGAAATCAAAAAACAGAGAAATGCTTATTCATAGAGAAAAATAACTTGAAGGAACTTTGAAAAGTTTGTGGGGAAAACGAGTACAAAAAACTTAGAAATCCATGCATAGTCGTTTCAGAATGCACATTTCCACAAACTTTTTGAAGCCCCACCATATATCAGAAACATTGTCAGTAGTCTTAAGTCTCCCCTGTGCCATGGGATTAGAGAACTTTGTTTAGCTTTGTACTTTCTGTGCTGCGTTTTCACTAAGTGGAAAATATCAGATATTTATCATCTCTCCTGCTCTTGTTTTGCTTCTCAGATTCAGACTCTCCCTCTAGTATGACTTCTCGTTGGTCTGAAAAACTTCCTTTATCATATCTTTAAGTGCATGTCTGCTTAAAACAAAGTCTCTTGGTTTTCTTTCATCTGAAAATACCTTTATTTTGCCTTCATTCCTGAAGGATATTTTTTCCTGATAGAAAATTCTGGGGCCGGCGCCGCGGCTCACTAGGCTAATCCTCCTTGCAGCGCCGGCACACTGGGTTCTAGTCCCGGTCGGGGCGCCGGATTCTATCCCGGTTGCCCCTCTTCCAGGCCATCTCTCTGCTGTGGCCAGGGAGTGCAGTGGAGGATGGCCCAAGTGCTTGGGCCCTGCACCCGCATGGGAGACCAGGAGAAGCACCTGGCTCCTGGCTTCGGATCAGCGCGAAGCACCGGCCGCGGCGGCCATTGGAGGGTGAACCAACGGCAAAGGAAGACCTTTCTCTCTGTCTCTCTCTCTCTCACTGTCCACTCTGCCTGTCAAAAAATTAAAAAAAAAGAAAATTCTGAGTTGCCGGTTCTGTTCTTGTAGCACTGTAAAGATGTTGCTCCATTGTCTTTGACCTCCGTGGTTTTGCAGAGAAATCTTCAGTCATGTGAACAGGTTCCCCTATGTGTACTATGTCAGATTTCCTTCAGTGCTCTTGGGTATGTTTTTAATCCAAAAGTTTGATCACCAAGTGGCTGAGTAGCTGTCATTGAGTTCATCCTGTTTGAAATCACTGACATTATGCAATTTTTGAAATCCATGCCTTTCTCTAAATTTGGGACATTTCAATCATTCATTCTTTAAATATTCTTCTTCATGCACTAATATTTTCCTTTGTACCTTCTGGGATGGAAGTGCAATAGCATGAATTGTCAAGATTTGGATATTGGCCCTCAGTATCCTAAGGCACTGCTCATACTGTGCCCAAGAGTTGTTTTGTGTTTCATAGTATGTAAGTTCTGTTCATCCATGTTCAAGTTCACTGACACTTTCTCCATCATTCTTCCCTGCCACTGTGCTCACACAGTGACTCTATTATTTCAGATATCATCTTTTTTGGTTCTTCTCTATTTCTTTGCTGAGAACTAATAGCTTTCCATTACTTTCAAGAATAAAGAACAATTATCACAGCTACTTTAACTCTTTGTGTGCTAATGCCAAGATCTTAAGTTGTCTCAGGGTTAGCACCCATTGTCTGGTCCTTTGAGTGCTGCTTTTCCTGGTTCTTTTTATACGGAATAATTTTGAATTGTATCCTAGACTTATGAATATTATTTTGTGAAGTTGAAAGTTCTGTCTCATCTTTTATGAGTGCTAGTTCTAAGATCAGTGCAGCTTGCAAAGCCTTTTAAATGGCATTTGGGTGTGCCTATCACAGGTACCACTCAAGGGCTGCTCTGCTCGCTCTGGTTATCCAGATGGGGTTGTCCCAGAGTGTGAGCCTCCCCCACTGTTGCACATTACCACCTGAGAAGGGTCATCATAGGTCCTTATTCAAGTTTCAGCCCTAGTATCCTATCTGCCTACTATTACTTTTCAGAGTTCTCATGTGATTTTTTTTTTTTTTTTTTTTTGCATCCCATCCGGTTTTCAGTGGTAAACATTGGTAGAGGGAGCTGGTAATTGGGTTATTTTATCTTGGCGGTTTCCACTAAGCTTACCTTCTCAGCAGTTTTTACTACTCAAAATTTCATTGATCTTTTAAAGTTCCATTAAAATACTACCCCTTCAGAGAATCCATCCTTTTCCTCCTAGCTAGAAGAAAGCCTTCTCTCTCTGAATTAAGAAAGATTCAGATTTGGCAATATTAAGAATCAAACTTAAAGTCAAATCCTTTCAAAACCATCATTGTTCAGACATCTGAGTGGAAGGACACGCTGGAATGAAATGAAACCTCATTCAGATCAGCGAGGGGTTAAGAACCCGCTCTGGGGCCAGCTCTGCTAACTACCAGATACACAACCTTAGGCAAGTTCCCTACCTCTGTGTACCTCGGTCCCCTCCTCTGGGAGACAGAAATAATAAGAATACCTAGCAGTTGGATTTGTGGTGAAGATTACATGAGTTAATGCTTATACCGCACCTAGGAACACGCCATACTGTAAGGTAAGGGAGGATTGGCAGTCTCTCCCAGGGTACCGTGATTTTCCCTGTAGATGCAGGAATCCTAGGAGGGGAGCAGGAGGAGTGGCAGTGGGAACTGGCTCTAGTCCTACCTCTTGCTACCTATGCCCCGAAAGCTGCTGTCACTTTTATTTCAGCAAACACCTGAAAAAGGCCAACGACTGTGTCCATGCGGAGCTTCCATTGCAGAGTGGGAAGTGGCTCAGTGGGACCTGGCTTCCAAAGTAGGACATAGATAGACTGGTCTGCCTACTCACATCTGACACAGTGACCCTTACAAAAGGCAAATGGTGCTGGGTCGTGTCTCAGTTTACCCTCCAATGGCTTCCTGAAACAGGGAATAAACTCCGAATTCCTTAAGCCGTCCCGGAAGACTTGTGGTGGTGTCTGCTGTGGCTGCTATCTGTGACCTCATCTCGGCCACTCCCTGACAGCCCTCACATGTCAGCCACATTGAACTACAGCTGGCCATCCCCCTCACCATTTCCCACTTTCATCCCCTCCCTCCTCCTTGAGCTCCAACGTCTCCCACACCATTTGTCAGATTTGCACCAGCCTTTCTTCCATGCAAACTATTCCCGGACTTCCGTGCAGCTTTCCCAGGCTCTCTGGGACCTCACTGGTCATTCCTCCAGTCCTCTGTGCCCCCATAGCCCTCCGTACACATCCTAGGAGCATGCTCTCATTGATAATCATCACTTTCAGGAATGAGGAGGAATTCTCTCCCTCGTTACATCAGTATTTTTCAAAACAAGTATTACTTTATATTAGCAGGCCTCAAAATCAATTTAGAACACAATGACCAGCTTTTGAAAAGTACAAGAGAGTAAACTAGATTTTAAAATATCAAAATTCAGTGCATGTAATAAGGGCAAGTTGTATTTCATGAAAGGTTTGTCTCAGACATAGAATTAAAAGGATGGATGTAGATGGATAACAGATAATGGACCCCCATGGACCCATGACTCAGACTCAACATTGTCAATTGTTTATATTCCTACCTACCTCTGTATCTCCTAGGTTACTGTGAAACAAGCCCCAAACACCTTATTTCATTCATAAACAAATCAGGAAATAGTTCTTTAAAATCAACAACTTTTAAAAAGTAACCACAATCCAGAGCATGTATTCCCTATGGTTGGTGGCAGCCAAGAGTCTGGACGACCCGGAAGCTCCTAGGAAGAGAAGCCACTTCACTTATCTCGTTCTCAGGGCCTGGCACTCAGCAACACCCGCGTGACGAAGGGAGAGAGGAAAGAGAAAGGCCAGCAGGTAGACAAGTCGGAAAAGGCAAAGAAAGGAAAGATGACTTCTTCCCATTTTGCATCCTCTTGAAAGTACTTCTGATGAGTTTCTCGAAAAGAAAGGAAGAAAATACTCACTAGTTGGGGCTCCTCTTCCTTAATTAATTGCTGGATAATTAAGATTCCTGCATCTGTTGTTTCCCCCGGGGCTGCAGCCTAGGACAGTGCGAGTCCTGTGCCGCACGCACGCCTTGGCTGAAAGGACGCTGCTCCTTCCCTGATGGGCACAAGAGCGCGAAATGGGCGCGCAGTGACGCTGCTTCGCCTCCCGCTCTAGGGCATCTACATATCGTTACCTTGGTCCCCTTTCTCCCGCAGCTGTCTTCTCCTCCCATGGAAGCCACAGGCAGGAGATTCTCCGTAACAGGGGCCCCTTTGAGGTGTATTCTCAGTAAGTCAAAAAAAGGCCATCTTTATATAGAGCGACCTTGGTATCGGGAACAGGACCTCCCTCTTTGCAAAAGTCCCGGGTCTGAGGCTGGCTCTGCCGCTTGCTGGCCATAGGATTTTTAGATGACGTCCCTGAGACTAGATGACCTTGTATGAAAGCAGAGATAATAATAGCTTCTCTGTGTCTTTCCGAGAGTTCTCGTGAAGAACAAAGGAAGAAAATGCTTTGGCAATGATAAAGCAGCAAACAGATGTAAAGGATATTTCAGTAATGATTTATGGCTGTGTCCAGAAGAGCGGTTCCTATACTTCACTGCTGTCTGGTGGAAAGAGAATGATGCTTCTCCCCCAGATTCGCATTACAATTTGTTAAAAGTACAAGCTCACAAATAGTTGAAGGACATACTTTATATGCCATTTATAATAGCAAAATATTGACCACCATGTGCAATTATTAAATGTCAATTTAAAAACATTGAATACCAAGATGTAAATTTAATTAAAGAAAGCCAAGACTTTTACTGAAAACTACAAAACATTAAAAGAGAAATTTGCAAAGACTTAAATAAATGGGGCTATATCCCATGATCATGAGTTGGAAGATTCAATTTTATTAATG
Organism: Lepus europaeus; assembly: GCF_033115175.1. Taxonomy (NCBI): domain Eukaryota; kingdom Metazoa; phylum Chordata; class Mammalia; order Lagomorpha; family Leporidae; genus Lepus; species Lepus europaeus. The sequence goes on from NC_084828.1 coordinate 92,619,391, forward strand.
TCAATTGGGGGCCAAACTTGGGGCACATCAAGTTAAGCCACAGCCTGTGACGCCAGCATCCCATATCAGAGCACTGGTTCAAGTCCTGGCTGCTCTGTTTCCACTTTAGCTCCCTGCTAATGTGCCTAGGAAAGCAGCAGGTGATGGCCCAAGTATTTGGACCCTGTCACCCAAGTGGGACACCATGATGAAGCTCCAATCTCCTGGCTTCATTGTGGCCATTTAGGGAGTGAACCAGCAGAAGAAAGATCTCTCTCTCTCTCTCTCTCTCTCTCTCTCTTTCTCTCCACCTTTCAAATAAATAAGATAAATCATTTTTTGAAAAAGCAAATTCCCTCCAAAATCATCAAAGTAACCTAGGAGATGCATCCACTTGACTGCTCTCCCCGGTGCTCAGACATTCGGTCAAATACTGCTCTGGATGTGTCCCCGCGGATGTTTTAGCTGTGACTAAGGTCTGAACCAGCAGATTAGGTGTATCCGATTGCCTCTTAACCTAGGGGGCCTTATCCAATCAGCTGAAGTCCTGAATACAACAAAGAGGCTGACCCTCCCCACGGAAGAGGGGACTGCTCCTGCCTGACTGGTTGGGGCACGGGTTTTCTCCTTGCCTTGTGACTTGGACAGAAACATCAGCTCTCTTCAGACTGACTGGAACTGCACCAGCGGCTCTCTGGGTCTCCAGCTAGCCAACTGCACATCAGATTCTCTATACATACATATATGCAAAGATACACACACACACACACACGTTGTTCTATGTACAGTCCTGACTAATACTTTAACCTATAGCTTTAATATATTCTATGTCATAATCCCAGAAGGTATTTTGTAGAAATCAACAAGCTAACTCTAAAATTTGTAAGAAAACACCAAGTACCTAAAATAGCAAGAGCAATATTGAAAGAGAAGAAAGTTACAATACTTAACTTTACCAGACTTAACATAAAACCACAAGTATCAAGGCAACTGTTTTCAGTGTAAAGAGAGACAAACAGATCAATGTGCAAGGACAGAATCCAGAAATAGGCTCCCATCTGGAAGCCACTTAATGCTTTACAGTGGCACTGATGCAATTCAGTAGGGAAAATAGTCTTCCAAATAAATGATTCTGGAGTAAATAGCTAACAGAGAAGAAAAAAATGAACTCTGACCTCTACATCACTCTGCTCATAAATTCATTTGAGATGGTCCTAGACCTACAGGTGAAAATGCAATCTAAAAATCTGTAAAGATGAAGTAACACCTTGAGAGATGGGACTCCATTTTGGAGCACCTGAGACTCCATTCTGGGAAGTCACCCCTGTCCCCACACCGTGAGACTTTGGTCTGAAACTATGATCTAAAACTCTCAGACAATAACAGTCCACTACATCACACTTGGCAGAGCATAGAAACCTCCTAACATGATCACTCAAGCTTGAAAGTAGATAGGCTGCACCTGGGTTAATGATAAAAATGTGATTTGTCTATGTCCTACAATATTTGGATTAATGTGAAGATTATAGCTGATATTGTTAAGATTGTAACTGGTATTGTCAAGATTATAATTGATATTAATTTTGCATAGGTTTTAGGTCAGGTTGACCTCAGTAACTATGTATTCCCCCTTGATCTTAGCAACTATGTATTCCCCTCCCAATTTGTGGTTTTTGCCTTTATAAACCCTGTTGCTTTGGGCTTTGGGGTCACGAGTTCTTTAGGGCGTGAGCATACTCTCCACTGCCAGTAATAAAGAACCATCAGATTTTATCAGTGTGTGGTGCTCCTGTTTGCACTTGCTCAAGTACAACAAAGGGAACACAGGAGACTATCTTCATAAACTTGGTATACACCCCAAGGTTTCATAGGGCACCACTGGCACTAATAATAAAAAGGAGGAATGGATAAGTACAACTTCATTACATTCAGAGTACAATTATTTGAAAGTGGCTCTGAAAACTAATTTCAGATTTTGGGGTGAGACAGACTGAAGATTCGGACCTGGAAACACCCATCACAGCATAAAAACTTTAGGGCCTCCCCCGGAAGGGCGGCTGTCTCCTACCTCACTGCCATGGCAGGACAAGGCAGGAAGTGCTTGAGAGAAAGAGTAAGGTCTCCATCACTGGGAGACCAGATGATCACTGGGAGCTAAGACTGAGTCAGAATGCACAGTGCCACCAAACTGTGTGATTCCAACCTGCTTCCAACAGGAACCCAGGCACGGGAGCGCGCCGCTCAGACCGGAGCCGACGCACTGTGGGTGGGGAGGAGCAAGGAGCTCACACAGCGTCCGGTCTCACTCTCCCACTTTCATAGATGAGAAGCCAGGAGCCCACTAGCGCGGACAGAGATGCACCGCTGGCTCGTGACACAGCTGAAACGGAATCCAGATTTCTTGGCGCCTGTCAATGTCTCCTATCATTGAGTCTTACCTTTGGCTTCAGTGTCTGGCCACGCTGCCCAGAAAATGTTGGAGTCCCTGGAAGTGTGTGCTTAAATCAGTATATTAAAACATCCAGGCCGGCGCCGTGGCTCAACAGGCTAATCCTCCACCTAGCGGCGCAGGCACACCGGGTTCTAGTCCCGGTCGGGGCGCCGGATTCTGTCCTGGTTGCCCATCTTCCAGGCCAGCTCTCTGCTGTGGCCAGGGAGTGCAGTGGAGGATGGCCCAAGTCCTTGGGCCCTGCACCCCATGGAAGACCAGGATAAGCACCTGGCTCCTGCCTTCGGAACAGCGCGGTGTGCCGGCCGCAGCACGCCAGCCGCAGCGGCCATTGGAGGGTGAACCAACAGAAAAGGAAGACCTTTCTCTCTGTCTCTCTCACTGTCCACTCTGCCTGTCAAAAAGTAAAAAAAAAAAAAAAAAAAAAAAAACCACCCGCATATTACGTAGTATACAATACAATACCTGCTATTGTTAGTTAGATTGAACTTCCCAGGTGAACTTTGAGAAGGCAGAAGGACCCCAAGCCTACAGGTGAAGAGCAAAGCTCCTTTCCTATCAAGATTATTCACCTAGGCAGCAGGTTTTTGGACCAGCAGGTAACACATCAGTTGTGATGCCAAATCAAAATACCTGAGACCAAGTGCCAGTTCCACCCTCGGCTGCAGCTACTTGTTAATGTGAACCCTGAAAAGTTAACAGGTGCTGGTTCAAGGACTCGGGTCGCTGCCACCCACGTGGGAGACCCAGACTGATTTGCCAGCTGCCAGCTCCTGGATCCCAGCTCCCAGCTCCAGCCTGGCCCAGCCCTGGCCATCGCAGGCACTTGGGGAGTAAACCAGCAGATGGAAGCACTCTCTCTCTCTCTCTCTCTCTCTCTCTCTTCTGTGTTCATGTGTGTATGCGTCTACTTCAAATAAATTAATTAATTCTTTTTTAAAAAATAAAAAGATTATTCACATACCTGCTTAGTGCCCCCTCCACAAGCAGCTGTATCCCAGGAAAATCGACGGGGCTGGGGTTCTGCCTGTCCCACAGGGCACGAGGCTTAGGAAGGAAACCTATCTCCCTTCTGTCGATGTGCCGAGAGTACAGAGCTGACCCAGACAACAGACACACCCCAGAACTTTCCTCACCCTAAAGCCCCGGTGAGGATCACTGCCCAGGGGCAAGACGGAGCCGGGATGAGGGAACACCCAGTTCCGCTCGGAGCACAAGGCCGCATAAGCAAGGGCAAGTCCCTGGCATTTCAGAGGAGATCACTGCACTCACCTGTCCTCCCATAACTGCACTGGTCTCCCTTTACAGAGCCACCTGCCTCGAGTATGCACACGCATTCGAGCTTCGCGGGCAAAGTTCTGCAAGTTCATCACAGACTCGCCACCAAGCTCCCGGCCCGAGCACCACAGCACTCCCTCTGTCCCCAGGGGAGAGAGCTGGGCAGGAGGAGATCACAGCTGCAGAGTGGCTGACCCCTGGGAAGGACCAGCCCCCGCGTGGATGACAACGGAGATGGCAGTCATCTCAACACAGATGAGACGATGCAGACGAGTTGCACCTGCAAGGCGGTCAGTGGGAGGCACTGGCCACTTGTTTGTATTTCCTAAAGAATGATTTTTTTAAAAAAAGATTTGTTTATTTATTTGAAAGGCAGAGTTAAGAGAGAGAGAAGTCTTCTATCTGCTGATTCACTCCCCAAATAGCCACAACAGCCCGAGCTGGGCCAATCCAAAGCCAGGGGCCAGGAGTCTCTTCTGGGTCTCCTATTTGGGTGCAGGGGCCCAAGTGTTTGGATCATCTTCTACTGCAGGATTGGAAGTAGAACAGCCAGGATTTGAACCGGCACCCATATGGGATGCAGGCACGGTGGGCAGGGTGCGCCATGATGCCGGCCCCTAAGTAGTTTTTATGTAATCATTTAGCCAGCTCTGATTTGTGCTACTAAGCATGACTGACACCTCCCGTAAACCTGACAGCTTCTTCTGACACCAAGGGCCGGGGAAGGCAGTCACAAAATGGATAAGTCTACGAACCTTCGCCCTTTCTGCCAACGCAGGCATCACAAAGCTCAAAAAGAAGACTTAAAAAAAACCGATTCAGACACATGAAATTGTTGATTTGCCACCCATGTGCTTCCTGAAGGTCCCAAATTTGCACTATGAACTTGAGCTTCACCTTAACTAAGAAGGTCAACACCTAGGAGCTAATCACAGAGCCGCTGCTTACAGGTCGGCCTTTTGTGGAGTAGAAAGTAAAACTGAGTAACAGTGCATATCTTCTCTTTACACTTAGTTTTTTTAAGATTATTTATTTGAGTGACAGAGTTAGAGAAGAGAGAGATTCTTCCATCTGCTGGTTCACTCCCCAAATGACTGCAACAGCTGGGGCTGGGCCAAACAGAAGCCAGGAGTCAGGAGCTTCTTCTAAATCTCCCATATGGGTACAAGGGCCCAAGTACTTGAGCCATCCTCCCCTGCCTTCCCAGGTCATTAGCAGGCAGTTAGATCAGAAGTGGAGCACCCAGGACAATGCCGTTCTCACAGGCATTGAAGAAATGAGACAAAAACAGATGAAATATTTTGCCCCAAGGCAAACATCTCTCTGACTCCAAGGCCTGGACAGATCCACATGCAACTAGGGGTCTGGAAGGAAACAGGTAGGTGACGCCTTCCCTGGGGCTTTGCGATTGGGAATGGCGTTCAGGGCTGCTCCTGTGCCACTGTGGGACCCAGAGGAGAGGGAAGTGCCATGGCCAACTGGCAGGTTTTGAGTCCTGGGCTTTGGCCCTCACCATCAGTCTGCAAAGAAACACAGCTTAACCCACCTTCTCCCAGGGGGGCAGTCCTCTGCCACCTGTGGCCACACCTGCCCCTCTGGGCCGTGACATTGGTAGTGTTCAAGAAGCATGTGGGGAAGTACACACCAATGCCTGACATCATCTTACCCCAGTTAAATTTAGCAAAACTGGCCAGTGCTGTGGCTCAATAGGCTAATCCTCTGCCTGCAGCGCTGGCACACCGGGTTCTAGTCCCAGTCGGGGCACCGGATTCTGTCCCGGTTGCCCCTCTTCCAGGCCAGCTCTCTGCTGTGGCCCGGGAAGGCAGTGAAGGATGGCCCAAGTCCTTGGGCCCTGCACCCGCATGGGAGACCAGGAGAAGCACCTGGCTCCTGGCTTCGGATCAGTGCGATGCGCCGGCCGCAGCGGCCATTGGAGGGTGAACCAACGGCAAAGGAAGACCTTTCTCTCTGTCTCTCTCTCTCTCTCTCACTATCCACTCTGCCTGTCAAAAAAAAAAAAAAAGAAAAGAAAAAACCTTAGCAAAACTTTGAGCCACTGTTCAAGCCCAGTGCTGGTGATTTATGACAAAACTGGGGCACTCACATATCACTCGGGGCTGGGAGAAAAGGAACCAATAGCTGAGAACCACCAACACTCATTAAAATGCTAATTGCATTCTAGGTGAGAAATCCAAAGACCAGTGTATGTATTACATTTAGTTGAAAACTAGAAAAGAAACATAAGCATGTGCCTACATTCCGGAGCAGCAAGCATATTGTCAAGAAAGTTTAAACAACCTAAATATCTAGCACTAGGAACAAGTGAATTACGGTACAAGATCCCATGATAGCCTATGGAGCCATTAACACACTACAGGCACTATAAAGATGGTTAGAGATGTTTGTGACATGGGAAAAAGGAAATCAACATATTATCCAGGATACATTATAATTATAGGGTGCTGGCATTATGGCACAGTGTTAAGCTAGCACCTGCGGCACTGGCATTCCCTATGAGAGTGCCAGGTCAAGCCGCAGTGGCTCTGTTTTTTATCTAGCTCCCTGTTAACGTGGCTGGGAACGGAGCAGAGGATGGCCCAAGCGCTTGGGCCCCTGCCACCCACGAGGGAAACCCAGATGGAGTTCCTGGCTCCTGGCTTTGGCCTGGCCCAGCCCTTGCCATTGTGGACATTTGAGGACTGAACCAAAGTGGACAGGAGATCTCATTCTCTCTGGAAGTCTATCTTTTTTTATTCAGTTTTTTTTTAATTTTACAGATTCAATGCAGTTTTTAGATACAATTCTAAGAATGATATTCCTTCCCTCACTCTCCCTTTCTTTCTTTTCTTAGTTTTTGAGATAACTATTATTAAATTTATAGTCTGCCTTTTAAATAAGTAAAATAAACCTTTAAAAAATAATAATAAGAAGAAAACACTTATATTTTTCAGCAATAGGCAATGATTACAGGGGAACGTAGTAAAGTGAGCCAGGATGCCAGGATTTTAAAAGCACAGGTTTACTGCTGCTATTTGTGAATGAAACAAGAAAAACAAACTCAGAACCAAGCTGGTGGCCCACAGAGCAGGTGCATAGCCCCATAACACACTGCTCCTCCATTAGAACAGAGTGGTTGGCCGGCGCCGCGGCTCACTTGGCTAATCCTCCGCCTGCAGTGCCAGCACACCAGGTTCTAGTCCCGGTCAGGGCTCCAGATTCTGTCCCGGTTGCTCCTCTTCCAGGCCAGCTCTCTGCTGTGGCCAGGGAGTGCAGTGGAGGATGGCCGAAGTGCTTGGGCCCTGCACCCGCATGGGAGACCAGGAGAAGCACCTGGCTCCTGGCTTCGGATCAGTGCGGTGCGCCGGCCGCAGCAGCCATTGGAGGGTGAACCAACGGAAAAGGAGACCTTTCTCTCTGTCTCTCTCTCACTATCCACTCTGCCTGTCAAAAAAAAAAAAAAAAAAAGAGTGGTCTTCCTTGAAAAGCACAAAGCATCCCCCTACCCCCACCCCGCAACACACACCATCTTCCGCTTTGACACAAGGGACAAGCAAACCCATTCACCCTGCACCAGCAACCCCGGCCTTGCACAGCTGAGCTCTTCTCAGGCCTTACAACCTGAACACCACGTTCTTTCTATCAAGGAAGTGGTGCTCATGGTGCCCTCGCCCCAGAAGAAGCTCACTGCCTGGAGAAAGCATTCCTGTGCCTTTGAAGACAGCGGCTCCTTGACCTCCCCAGGATCTGCAGCTGCCTCCTCTAGGGCCACCTGGACCATGAGGCAGAAGTCAGCTTTCCCAGCTCCGCTCCGGGCCCCCTCCCCCGCCACGCACGGCAGCCACAACGCCAGCGGCTGCCAGGTGGGGAGCGGAGGTACAGACCTGGTCAGAATCCAGCTCTGTCGCTTTCCAGCTTCCTGTCCATCACAGGAGGCAGAGGTCAGGTTCAAAAGGGGAGGGGAAGGGCAGCCCTGCTTTGTGTCCCCTGACAGTCTGTGCCTTCCATTTTGCACTGACTGCTAATTATTTTCTAGGTCTCCAAACATTTAAATTTCCCCGATAATACCCACACTTGTCCCCAACACAGCCCCAGCCCGGCGTTGCCACGGACCCTTCCCACTCCCATGAACGTGCTAAGTGAGGAGGCATGAGGAGCTCCAAGTGGAGACGCCCTCACCCGAGAGCTGACAATGCCGCAGGGATAGCGCCCGTGATGAAGGCACCAAGCACGCCGGGACCGGGAGAGCCGTGAGAGGCAGGGGGCATGCATGCAACGGGCCACAAGAAGACCTGCAGATGCTTGCAAAACAGGAGGGTTTAAGGTGTGACTGGGCGTGGAATTCGGTCTCAGTCAACATGTGCTCGGCTGCCACACTGTGCAGCTTAGGGAGGTCCCTGGTTGACAGGTCTGCCTACAGACAGAACACCATTGCCATTTTGCCTTTGCTTCTTCAGACTCTCCCAGCTCACCCAGCCGTCCACACAGGGATGGGTGCAGCAGGCTCTTGGGTGCTTAGGTGCCACCTGGGGCAACTGCACACACTCAGCTATTTGCACAGGGAGGCTGGTGAGTACAGGAGCTCCCATCGCAAGACATCCTGTTCCTATTTTTAACCAGGAAATTCCTCTTTACCACCTACGCTCAAGCTACTTCTTCCAAGGCCAAAAAGCATGGAAAGCACAAAGCTGTGCTCTGTTCTAACACGTCCCTTCTCAATTCCAGAAGAAGAGCTGGATCACTTGCAATTAAACTAAGCTGCAAACTCTTCTTAAAAATACAATGTTCTGTAAGAACAGCCCAGGAAATGGAAATGTAGCCAGCTTCATGGGGGAGATCTGAAGTTGAGATTTCTACCCCTGACTTGTGCTTTAGATTGGTATTCAAACACCAAAACAGGCAACGAACCTCAAAAGAGATCAGTTTCATTTAAGAGCAGAAAGGCAAAAATGGTGAGAAGCAGTGTTTCTGAAAGCAGCGGTGGGCGTTTCGAGCGCCTATGCCCCCTTGCAGCCACAGGCCTGTGCACCGTTGTGTCTGCAGAGAGCAGAGCCATATCCCGCACCTGAGGACCTACTCTTTTTATTTTGTTTTGAAAGGCAAAGACAGACAGACAGAGAGCGTGAGCTCGCTCTCGTCTGCTGGCTCACACACCAAGTATCCACAACAGGTCAAAGCCAGGAGACACAGACTCAATCCCAGTTTCCAACATGAGTGGCAAGGACCCAACTACTTGAGCCATCATCTGTTGCCTGCTGGGTGGACATTAGCGGGAAGCTGGAATCAAAAACCAGGCACTCAGATATGAGCTATGTGTCCCAAGCAGTGTCATAACTGCTATACCAAACACTCTCCACACCAGGGCTGGAAAGTCTTCCTCCTCTCAGAAACTCTTGCTTAAAAGCATTTTAAGAGTCTTAAAAGTCAGGGATTGGCACCATGGCATAGCAGGTAAAGCCACCATCTGCAACACCAACAACCCATAAGTGCACTGGTTCAGATCCCAGCTGCTCCACTTCTGATTCAGCTCCCTGCTAATGCACCTTAGAAAAGCAGTGGAAGATGGCCCAAGTGCTTGAGCCCCTGCACCCACATTGGAGACCAAGATGAAGCTCCTGGCTCCTAACTTCGGCCTGTTCCAGTCCTAGCCATTGTAGCCATCTAGGGAGTAAACCAGTGGATGGAGGATCTCTTTTTCTCTCTCTCTCCCTCCTTCTCTCTCTCTATAACTCTGCCTTTCAAATAAACAGCTTTCTTATAAAAGTCGCATCAACCTATTGCAATATGGGAGCAATATCTGGATCCCGATTTGAATAAATAAACCATTTCAAAAACTATACATACACAATATACACACATATTCACATACATACAAATATCCACAAATATACATTTATATACATACACACATACATATGACAATTGGGGATTTCTTGATATTGACTCCTTATCTAAGGATATGATGCTCATTATTTAAATATTGTCCTTAAGCTGTTTTCATTTTTAAAGTTTCCCTATCTTTTACACATACATACTGAAGTATTTACTGGTGAAATGAAAACATAAATAGTTGAATTGGAACTCAGTTAAAATAATACCTTATTTTGTACAGATATTCATGTGCAGTACCTGGAAGTTAAACACACAAAAGTGCTGCTACTTTAAACCAGCCATACACACAGCCCCCAAGCTCTGTTTGCACACCCCTCGCACTGTTTGCTCCCTATGTCTAGCACAGCCAGATTAGCCTCCAGCCCCACAGAAGGCCCCTGGTTTTCTTCCAGGTGCCAAAGGAAGCAATCGGCTTTGGTTTAGTGCAATGCTACTCTAGTAGGAGCAATATGGGCTGCACGAGATGCTCACCCTCCACAGGCAGAGGAAACCCCTGGCTCTGTCCCCCAGCTACACATGAGCAGGGGGTACTTAAGCTGCCTGAGTGGACCTGTCCACACTGTTTCAATTACTCCCTCTCCATCTCTCTCTTTTTAAACACTTGCTTAGTAGAGTTGAACTGACATGGTGCTGTGGGTGCTGTTATTTTACTTCCCCAGGGAGAAGCTGAAGATAAGGAGACAGAAAGACACGGAAGGCAGGGAGTGTGCCGAGTGGTTCAGATCGCAAGGACACTCGGATGAGGAAGAAGAGCTGTGTCCACCGTGTGCCATTTGCTGAGAAGAAATAGGGCTGGACCTGGAAGTGTATGGAACAATGCTAGAAGGAAAGCCAGGACGTCCTCAGGCCCCTGAGGTTGCCAGGAAGAAGACAAGACACTCAAATTCAATGCCTGAAGTTACGCTATTTTTCAAATAGTAAATGTTACCTGGTGGGCACTTTAGGATGCTCATTATTTTGCTAAACCCAAAATGGATATGTCCTCAACGCTGAAAGCAAATCAAATATAGGAAGATGGCAAGATTTCCCCTCCTATCGCTCTGCCAACAGTGTTGCCCGGGTTCCCTTCTATAAGGGGTGTGGAGCCCAACTAGCATCAAACTATCACAGTTAGAAAAGTCCTTAGTTGGACAGTCAAGTCAGGCCTCCGCCTGACAAATTCTCCACTCAATAGCAACAGTAAAATGGCAGCCAGCATCTACTCACACAAGCTATAATATGAGAGGTCTCCCAAAAGTTCACAGAAATCACATATTATGAAAAACTAGGCCGGCACCATGGCTTAACAGGCTAATCTTCCGCCTTGCGGCGCCGGCACACCGGGTTCTAGTCCCGGTTGCCCCTCTTCCAGGCCAGCTCTCTGCTATGGCCCGGGAAGGCAGTGCAGGATGGCCCAAGTCCTTGGGCCCTGCACCCGCATGAGAGACCGGGAGAAGCACCTGGCTCCTGGCTTCAGATCAGCGAGATGCGCCAGCCGCAGCGGCCATTGGAGGGTGAACCAGCGGCAAAAAGGAAGACCTTTCTCTCTGTCTCTCTTTCTCACTATCCACTCTGCCTGTCCAAAAAAAAAAAAAAAAAAACTATATGTGGATTTCCAAATTTTTTGCAGTCAAATAAGCTTATATTTTCTTATATTTTAATTTCATTTTCCCATGAACTTTTTGAAGTTCATTCCTAATGATGATCTATTTTTCCAGCCAGCGCATCTGCAGAGAACCAAGTATTAATTATGACAAACTTTTCACTTAGATTAGTGTAAACTCCTGTTTATCCCCCTCAGCTTCCACCTGCTGCTTCCCATTCTGTTTTCTAGAGTAAAACAAATTCCTATCCTTGTTTCCAAAAAAACCAATCCTTTAAGACTATGGCACCTGCTAAATCTTCTCTTCTCCAAGCTATCTCTGAATCGTTCCTGAGATAATCTTGTTTGTGAGCCCCCTAAGTTTCCTGCTCACCTCCTCAGGGCCTGTTCCTATGTGTCCACATCACTGTTTAAAGAAACTACGTGTGACTCTCTAGTATGCAACAGAATGGCTATACCTTTATAAAGCAAACAGCCAACGGTCCTGGCAGATTGTTAGTAGCCTCAGACTAATGACTCCCACTGAGTTGAGTCCCCTGAAATCAAGCTCACCGCTGTTTGCTGTAAGTCTTGCTCTTTAGCTCACCTCCCCACTACCTCACTTAGCATTTGGAGCCTACAGGTGGGTTTTTACATTGATTTTCGTGCATTCTTTCTTCACTCGATCCTTCTTTAAGCTTACAGAGAACTTTGATTCCGGCAATATTTGCTATTGCTCTTGGTTTTACATTATTCCGAAATGCGATCAGCATTCCTCTAAGTATTCATCCAAATCAGGGGTTAGAGTTGGGGAAAGGGACTCTCCCCATGGCCACTGCTCATCAGCAGCCTTTAATGATAGCCACAGAAGCATTACTTTTAAACCAACTGAACCATCATCCAGTCTACATTCCCCATCTCGTCTATGAGAATCTAAATCCTGAGTTACTGAGTGTATAGAGATGTTTGTTGTCTAACAGAAGAGTTTTTCATGAATTAGCATCACAGTCCACATAAATTACAGTTTCTCCATATTTCTGTATGTACAAAAATGTCTGGACATTGAGGGGTTGCTTGGGTGATGGTCTTTCAAATCCAGGTCAGGAGGCCAAACGTAAATTCCACAAGGAACAGCTAACGATGAGGCTGGGCATGACCACCAGCTGGGAAGGATATTACCTTACATAACAGGACACTGCAGCGAGAAAAGTCACAGGTGTTCCCATCATGAGCCCCAAACTAAGAGAACCCAGGCTTAATTCTCTGTCTCATGTCCCAGGATACAGAGAATCTGCAGGCACATGTTTATCAAATGATAATTAACAGTTCCCGTAAGTATTAGAATTATCACTTAGTAAGTCCCACCATGTGCTATGCATTTTACATTGGCCATCTCAGTTATTGCCCAGTGTGGTTGGTTTGTCATTAGCCCTTTTGAAAATTTAAATCCTATTTCTCCCCCACTATTCTTCTCTCATTCGCTAATAAGAACTTGAGGACTTCCAACAGCACTTCAGTGAGAAACATTTGAAAGTTTGCTCAGGGCTCTGGTAGTTCATTCAGACCAACCATCCATCCCTTCAATAAATAACCATTTCTCAAGATTCTCCGAAGCATGAGACACTATGTTAGGCACGGAGGAATCTGGCTGCCTCCAAGTCTACATTTCTTGGACTCACTCCTCGTTGGCCATGGTCTTCAATTTTCTCTCCCACAGCTTATTCTATTCCCTCTCCACATTGTTGGCCGTGACCTACTTAGAACACTGACCTAACGCTCTTCACCAGACAACATGGTTGCAAGGTGTATGTGTGCCTGGCATAGTTCCAAAACATACAATACCTTCTACGCTTGAGGGTTTCCTATCTTTCTTTCACTCGTTCCTGTGCAGTCTCCCAATCTGTCTCTTTTTTAAAAAGGTGGGAATAAAACAGGAGCCAACTAGTCCCGTGTTTTCCCAGGACATCTGTGAACATGATGTCATCTACCACCACCCAAGAACTAAGGCTGTATTCTTTGCATAGCACTTATTTATAATGGGAATTTTTTAAACAAGAGAGAGAAATCTTTGGTGCTAAACGCTTTTGCAAGTCTCAGCTTCTCTTCTTCCTACCTTTCCTGACGCTATTCTTTGTATGAAGTCCCAAAGGAGATGATCTTAGATCGCAGAAATCCAGCCCCGGAGGGGTACTTCAACTTTACGTAATTTGGAGCTGATCCAGCCCCAGGCTCTGACCATGAGTCCAGAGCCAATTCTCTTACTCTCCTCCCTCCCCTCTGGGCAGGACTCTGAGGTAGCAGGAGTGAGTTCCTCCTTCAAGCCACCTCCTAACATCACAACTGTCGTAAGTGAAGCCGACACACGAAAATGTAACTGCATACATACAGCTGCCCCCCAGGCACGAGTGTGTCCTCAGGAGAGAGGGACCCCACCAGCCAAAGGCCCTCCTCCTCCGTCAGACACTCTTGAATCTAGCACTAACTTCTACAGTATGCAATCTTGTCTCAACAAAACTTGATTGTGGACCCCCTGTGTGCCAGGCACTGTGACGGGGGTTTGGACGAAGCAGCAACTCCGTGGCATGGAGCACTCATCATTTGTATGTTTCATAAGCCAGGCTGGATGTTATTCGCTAACTGTGTCACTCCCCACCCCCCGCCCAACACTCACCCACCCACACACAAAAGAATATAATTCTTTTTTACAGCTGAAAAAAAAAAAAAAAATCAAACAAACCACTTCCTCAAGCAGCAACTTAACCTTGCCTTCCCCAGAGCAGGGGCTCTCGAATTGTGGACACTTCCCCACTCTCCACTTGTTCCTCAAATAACTACATTCCGCCCGTGCTGGCCCTGCACTCCACAGAACCGGCCCCTCTCCTCCGCAGACTTCTGTCAGGCCCCCTTGGGTCTCCACCTTGCCCTCCAGGTGCCCGCCAGCTCCCTCTGCTCAGAGAATCAGTTTCCTGCCAGCCCTGAGACGCCCACTTCCCTCAGGGACCCTGTGCACCTTGCACGCAGAAGATCCCCCCATCCATGTAGCCAACTTCCTGGGGCACTCCCCCAGCCCGGAGACTCCAGACCACATCCTTCAGAAAAAGGTTGAAAACGGAGGCTGCATGGAAACTTTACATGTTACATTTACTCGTTTAAAAAACGCATTGATGACTTTCTCTGTGCTCAGCACAAGTCTTAGTGACACAACAGTGAATAAGCCAGACGAAGATAAACCACTCCTGGAGCTTTCTAATCTAGCACAGGAAGACTCACAAGTCATACATGTACCAAAGGACTATGTCAGTTAGTATCTTAAAAAATGCTGGGCGGGCCTGCATCGTCATGCGGTGGATTTAGTACCTGCTAGACAAGCTGGCATCCCATATGGGAGCACCGGTTGGAGTGCAGGACGATCTGCTTCAGATCCATCATCTGGGAAGGCAGTGGAAGACGGCCCACGTACCTGGGTTCCTGCACCCACATGGTCACCTGGATGGAGTCTGAGGCTCCTGGCTTCAGACTGGAACCACGCCTGGCAGTCGCAGGCATACGGGGAGTACACATGCTGGCAAAGATATTCTTTCTCTCTCCCCCTCCCACCCCATTTCTGCCTGTCACTTTGCATTTCAAATAAATAAATCTTTAAAAAGAAAAAGGTGCTAAGCCTCTAGGAAACAAAAGAGAGCACAAGACATGAGTGGGGGACAGGGGACTGGGAGCGCTGGGCTGCGGCAAGTTTCCTTTTTCAAAAGGGCTGTTGGGGCCTGCACCGCGGCTCAATAGGCTAATCCTCTGCCTTGCGGCGCCGGCACACCAGGTTCTAGTACCGGTTGGGGCGCCGGATTTTGTCCCGGTTGCCCCTCTTCCAGGCCAGCTCTCTGCTGTGGCCCTGGAGTGCAGTGGAGGATGGCCCAAGTGCTTGGGCCCTGCACCCCATGGGAGACCAGGAGGAGCACCTGGCTCCTGGCTTTGGATCAGCGCGGTGCGCCGGCCGCAGCGTGCCTACCGTGGCGGCCATTGGAGGGTGAACCAACAGCAAAAAGGAAGACCTTTCTCTCTGTCTCTCTCTCTCACTGTCCACTCTGCCTGTCAAAAAAAAAAGGGGGGGGGGGCGGTCGGAAGAGGCATCTACAAGGGGACATTGGAGCAAAGAATGCAAGGTGCTGCAGGAGTGAGCTCCACAATAGCTGAGGAAGCGGGAGGGCCCGTGCAAAGCTTCCAGGCAGGAGTGCCCTGTGTGTGTGAGACAGGAGCCAGCGAGAAAGGAGAGGGCTGGAGAGGAATGGAGACAACGGAGTCGGGGAGACTGAATGGAGCTCCAAAGGACACAGCAAGGACTTAGTTTTTGCTGAATAAAATGGCTGCCACCGTGGGGTTTGAGCATAGGCACAACTTGATGGGACTTAAATGTCCCCAGGATTGCCCAGGTTGCTGTGCGGGGACAGGGACAAGATGTCCAAGAGACCACAGCAGTAACCCTGGTGACAGACGCTCCTGGCGTGGAGCAGGGGGTCTCAGCAGAGGTGGTGAACGGTGGGTGTATTTTAGATTTTAGTGCTTTGAAAACCACCCATGCTGCATGGTTACGAGGTGGGAGTGGGAGAAGACTCAGGGGCCAAAGCAAGGATGCTGCTGTTTGCCATGGGAAACCAGGAACCGAGGGGAGAGCAGACCTGGGACGGAGAAGATGAGCAACCGACTTAGGGGCATCATGGGTGTGGATCAGACTATCAGAGTGTGTGGGGGGGGGCCTGGGAGGGAATCCGGAGACCAAGGCCAGGGCAGGCTAGAGACAGAATTGTGGAGGTCGCTAGCACGCACGCACTTGGGGTGGTCTGGATCAACTCGGGGAGGTTCCTGCCCAGCTGCCGGGGTCTTTATGCTGCAGCCAGGGCTCCTGGGTTTAAACTTAACTCTGCCACGTCCCAGCTGTGTGACCTGGCACTGGCTATCCAGCTGCCCTGACTGTCTGCTTTCTCACCCTCAGAGTGGACAGAGTGACAGCGTCTGCTGTTCAGGCTATTTTGAGGGGAAAATGAGGCAATTTATGTAAATTACCTTGCACATCATAATAACTGTGCACAGACTTCGATCTTTTGCACCAAAATAAACATCATTTAATTTCATTTTTTCACTAACTTTTTGCAATGGCCTCAATGGCCAGGGCTGGGCCAGGCTGAAGCCAGAAGCCAGGAACTTCATCCAGGTCTCACATGAGTGGCAGGGTCCCAAGTACTTGGGCCATCTTCTGCTGCTTTCCCAGGTGCATTTGCAGGAAGCAGAACAGGCAGGACTCAAACCAGTGCTCATATGGGATGCAGATCTAGTGGCTTAACCCACTGTGCCACAATGCTGGCCCCACAGAGTGAATCTTTCAAAAAAAAAAAAAACCTCTTCTAATTTGTTTACATATCTGTCATCTGTCTTCCCTTAAAACTGTAAGCATGAGGGCTGGTGCTGTGGCACAGTAGGTTAATCCTCTGCCTGCAGCACAGGCATCCATATGGGCACCAGTTCTGGTCCCGGCTGTTCCTCTTCAGGTCCAGCTCTCTGCTGATGGCCTGGGAAAGCAGTAGAAGATGGCCCAAGTCCTTGGGCCTCTGCACCCATGTGGGGGACCCAGAGGAGACTCCTGGCTCCTTGTTTCAGATTGGCCCAGCTCCAGCTGTTGTGGCGACTTGGGGAGTGAACCAGCAGATGGAAGACCTTTCTCTCTGTCTCTCCCTCTCACTGTATATAACTTTACCTGTCAAATACATAAATAAAATTTTTTAAAAAACTGTAAACATTTAAAGAGCCAAGCAATAATGAGTTCCACATCCCTGCCACCTTTATGTCCAGTGCCCAGACCACAGTAAGCATCCAGTAAACAATAAACATCTGTTGAAAGAACGAGAAAACAACTTTATGGGCAACCTATTATATACTAGACACTGTGTGAAATTAGAATACAACAACCACTACCTCTCTATCAACTACAGTGCCCAGCCTCAAGGAGTTCTGAGAGGCAAACTCAGCACCCCCGAGACAGAAGACAGAATAGTAGAATAAATGGAATTAAGACCACCACCGTGAAAGAGCGAGTTATGCATTAGTGAGCATACTGTACACGACGATCGATGGGGACTGGCATTAGGAATGAAGACCGGGACTATCTGTGCAACAGCTGGCAGTCATCAGAAGCTTCGAGAAGGAGAGGAGATGTGAGCAGGGTTTTGGCAGAGACGCCATCCATGGGGGACATCACGAGTGGTCAGGGAGGGGACGGAAGACAGAACGGCTCGTGTCTGAGAGTGCCAGGCTTCGGTAGGAAGCCAACGCACTGCTGGAAGGAAATGTGGCAAACAGCCCATTAAAAAGGGAACCAGGGTGGAGGAACTTCCGTCTTAACATGAGTGCAAGAATGAAGAGAACCAAAACAGCAAGATCAGTACACAGCTACCAAAAATAAAACTGGAATTGGAAAAGCCCTCAAGTTCTCCTGCCTTTCTTGCAGGATTTTCATTTTCCTAACACATCAAATCTCTACACCAGAAGACGCAATCTCCTGGAGCATAACACAGAGATACTGAGGCACTCGGGACCCTTCGGTCCCAGGCTGGTTAAATGGTGAGCAGCGTATGCTCTCCCCCTGTCACCTCAGCTGCCCAACTTCACTCCTCAGCAGCAGTCAGCTTCCTGGATCTCAACATGCCTGCCTCCAAGCCACAGTGCCTTGCAGACACACGCTCCCCACAGCCTGTCACCATTCTTACCATGAATGAAGCCTCACCGGGCAATCAGCAGTCAGTCTCTGCAGCCGTCACCAAGAGATAACTTGAGGAAGGTCATGGTTATCTGCATTTCCAAAGGTTAGGGATGACTCTGAGTGTGAATGTAAGGGCTGTCATCCCTCTGATATGATCTGTAGATAGCATCGCTATCATCACCCAGGGTGATCAATAAGTTTCCTCCTCACCAGAAGCAGGACTTCCTGTTATGCCAATTAAGCAAAATGATACAAGTATAGTTAATCCCAGTTGCTGGGCCATACAGACCTAGGTTAGAAGAGGGGGAGGCATCTGGTGCAGTGGTTAAGACATGGCTTGGGGATGCCCACATTTGCTATCAAAGGGCCTGGGTTGGAGTCCTGGCTCTGCATCCAATTCAAGTTTCCTGCTAATGCACACCCTGGGAGGCAGCAGGTGATGGCTCAAGTGGTTGGGTCCCTGCCAATCATGTGGAGACTTGAATGGAGTTCCTGGCTCCTGGCTTCAGCCTGGCTCCGCCCCAGCTGTTGCAGGCATTTGGGAAATGAACCAGCAGATGGAAAAGCTCTGTCTCTCTGCCTTTCAAACAAATGCAACTTTTAAAACAAATAAGTGACAGATGCCAACCCTGAAGGAAAAAAAGTTTTTTAAAGAAAATCACTTTGGCTGGGTTTTGTCATCAAGGCTGAGGTTGGACACAGAAGGTCAATGAACAAGGCTGAGTTTTCTCCAGGCTCTGATGGGACAGAATCCTTGAGATGTAAATGAGGGATAGAAAGGCACCTGGCAACCATCAGTCCCCAAGGAGGATGAAGTGCGTTAGTGAGCCGGTGGCATGGTGAGGAGTCTACAGGAGACTTCAGAGCAGGCCCCCAGGGAACAGGGCAGGGAGTGATGGCCCTGAGGGACCTGCTCACGTCAGTCTCAGCCATCTCTCTGCTAAGGCAAGTAAGAAGGAGGCCATTAGCCAGAGGTGGTTTCTACAATGAGGGCTCTGTGGAAGCAAATCAAAATCCAACTCAACACGAGCAGCAAACAAAACTAGAGACGTTCCTAATCAGAAGCCAACAACTAACCTCTACCTGGGGCCTTTCCACTCTAGCCAATCAAACTCATTGTCTTTCTTCTGCATTCGTGTATAAAAGCTCTGTGCCCACGTGGCTGCCACGGTGCTCTCTGCACCTCTTCTGCTTCTGATTGGTACCGGATTCATGAATTGCTCTTTGCTCAAATAAACTCTGTTACACTAATTCTGTCTGAAGTTTTTCTTTTAACATCTCCTTTTTCTGTCCTTCCCAGAGGTGGGTTCCTTCTTTCCCTGGCTTAGCTGTCCCTCTCCCCTTCCTCCATGACACAGGAAGTCCCCCTGTTTGCAAAAATGCCTACCACATCGTGTTTGCACTACAGCACACACAGACGGATCCTCAGGTTCTTGGAGAAGTTACCTCAACCACCCCCAATGCATGTTGGCACCAACTGCTTGATCTCAAGTAGCAGGGACTTTTGAAGGCAGTTCATGCCAACTAGAGACAGCTCTGAGACCAGAGTTTTAGGATATACCCTAGGTTGGCAGACACAGAACCTACTTCCCCTTGACTTCTGTCTTTGAGATCTAGTTCTAGAACCATAGCGCTTTTAGAAGCTGGCTGTCCTTTCACAATAAGATAGCCTTTTGGTTCTCCCATGCCAAAGCAGGAACAGCTAACATTCAGAGTGCCAACCACGAGCCACACCCTACAGGCAGCAAAACAAAACACAACAGTGTTCCCTATACTTGCCAGGCCCTTAATACCACCTCGGGTGCCTGTTACACCCACTGCTGCTCTCCCAGGCCCCTCCCCAGCCAGGCTGAGTCATCATATGAGCAAGAACATGGGAATTGTTCTTTTAACAAGAGTCCTACACAAGTCGGGATCGGGCAAACTGGAGAGTGTTGGCATAGTAACTCAGGTGTGACACGCACAGCTCCGTGACACAACTCCATCATTTATTTGCCTTGTGACCTCAGGCTACTTAGCTTCTCTGAACCTCAGGAACATGTCTGTGCCTTCAAAATGATGACAGCATCTACAGAGGGGTCTCCCAAAACTTCCCGGGCAGTGTGTATTTTGAAACAATCGTGCGTGGATTTGAATTCAACTTTTCTACAACAGTTCTATAGTCCCTACATGCTTACACTATATTCAAGAGGAATAAATGATTCAACAGTCAGAAACCCCTGAGCACAAGGCCTGCTACATAGAAAGCCCTGCACAGAATCATTTTCATCACCGATTCTAATGACCTTAGGAAAATAGCATCTCTATTATTTTTCCCAGTGCCACACAATTAGCAATTAAAGTGCCTAAGACCAGGATTTAAACTGAGATGAGACCATCTCCAAAGTGCTAGGTGCCTAACCCCAACGACTTCTCATAGCCTTAGCAGCACAGGAAGGGGGAATCAAACAGACAGGAGGCCCGGCAGCACAAAGCAAACTGGCAAGTTTCTGGATCCAAACTCAGGCTTGGATGTGGCTCGCATCACGCCCTCAGGAGCTGGCACCAGGCAGGAGCTCCTGCCAGCAAGATGCCCCTGGACCCTGCCGTTGACCTTGGACCTTCCCCTGCCTCTGCTTCTACTCCTCGGCTGTACACCCTGCCCCCTTCCCCATGGCACCATCCTGACTCCCCAGTCCTGTTCCAGGTCGGCACCCAGCCCTGTACAACTGAGCCCCTCTCCTGTGTCCTCCAGCCACACAGTTTTGGGCATCTGGCCTGGGGAAAGGGAAGACTTGTGCTTCCACACCCCCTCCCATAAGACCTCCCACTGTTCCACTCCCCCAATCCGCTGGGGCGGGGGGAGGGGGTCCTAGGCAATAATGCTATCAGTTCATCACTAGCACCATAGCTCCCCGCCTTTACCCCATGACCTCTCCTATCTCTGAAGTCCCCTGACCTGGTGTTTCAGAGTGGAGCCACCTGGACTCCTCCTTTAGTATAGAGTTGGTTTTACTTAGCAGTGCTCATTCATTTGTTCACACAAACCCAAGTACAGGTGATCAACGGGGGCTCTAAGGGAAGAGAAGAACCACAAATGAGTGGGCAGAAGCCACGCAGTCATTGCAAAGCAGGGGCTGGGATGCTGCTACCTCAGAAAAGTCGGACTCTGAGGATGAACAGGAGTTCACCAGGCAGCGCCAAGGCTTGGTCAAGACAGCCGGACACTCTGCACTCTGCTCAGGGGTGGTGTCCAGACCCTGGGGGGCTGCCGTGACGGAAAATGGCCTCCATCGGGGTAACGGCTCCAGGCGTAAGTGTTTCTGTTCCCACTGGATCCTACAAGAAACTGGGAACAAGCAAAGGACATGACGCAAGGGCTTCCAAAAGTTGACAGAGAATGCACAGAATGAAAAAATGTGCATGGACCTCAGAAACCTTTGTACAAAATAAACTTATCTTCCAATTCTACTTTCCTGTGAACTTTTTGAAGCCCTCTCCTATTAGATTGCTTTTTTCGAAATTCCATGGGGAGCTTCGACCGGCCATGAAGAGGTGAAGAGGGGCCAATTTGGTGGCTAGAGGACGCTGTGCCAGACATCACCTTCGCGGGCTCCAAGCTGGACCTGCAGCCCCCCACCCCCACCCCCAGCCACCCCACGTACCCTAACCCAGCTGATACTGAACTCTTCAAGGCCACTCTGGAACACTTGGAACACGCAGGCCCGAGGAGAAATAAAGATGACAGACTGAGGAGCTGGGACTTCTGCAGTGGCAAACTGAAGGTGAGTCAGAGCAATGTTCCGTTCTGCCCAGAGGCTCACAATGGCCAGAAAGAGCTCGGTTCAAATCCCACCTACACCTTTTTGACCTGCATGACTTAACCTCCCTGGGACTGTTTTCTCATCCTATAAATGCAGATCATGGCAAACGCTTGTCCCGAGGATTCAAATTAATTTATTTCAAGTGGTGAGCACGCTACCAGGAACGGTGACTGTCTAAACGCTCCTAAACTGATTACAAATATCCTCGTTTTCATCTTACGGGGCAGGGGGCCTTTAGCCGGCCCCACTGAGGCACCGGGTGGAACCAGCCCTGCCAAGATGCTCCCTGGGCCGCCGCGTCCCCCACCTGAGGCTCTGACCAGGCCCTCGTGGGCTGCTTGCCATTTCCGCAGGATCACATTTCCCAGCTGACCGAGCGGGCCAGGGAGAGCTGCGGGCCTTGGAGCAGCTTTTAGAGGTCTCACATGACAACCTGGCAGGGCGCAGCTGTTCCCAGCAGGGGCATTAATAATACAGGTCTTTTTCCGCAAACTCTGGCAAACAGTCTAACATGACAAGGGAAAACATCGGCTCCAAATTCTCCCCGGAGCTCTCTGGGCAGAAGCAGCCAAGATAACTCACCTCGCTCAAGGCTACACGGTGGAAGTGAATCAGAGTTCTGCTGGGGACAAGAGTCAAAGGAACCCACGCGCTGGGGAGGAGGGGACCGGTTGGGGCTGGGGGAATGGCCACACCCGCCCGCCGCCAGAGGAACCCTGCATCTGGCAACGGGCGTTCACCGTGTTTCTGGGGAATGCTTCTGCCGCCCAGGGCAGAGACGAGGAAGTCCACGGGGCTGAATGTCGGAGCTGTGAACTGGGCCACGGACATCATCTCAGCGACAGCCAGAGAACAGGGCAGCTGCCCAGAGACCCCGGGGACAGGTCCAGCTGCGCTCACAAGCTGAGGGCAGGCAGGGTCCGCCTGGCCAGCATTTTGTCTCCTTTGTTCACACCGTATCAGCATCAGGACAGTGGCCCCAGGAAGGGCCTGGGCAGAGCTGGAAGGCTGTAGAACCACACGCTGTGGTGTGGTGTGGTGTGGTGTGGTGTGGTGTGGTGTGGTGTGGTGTATAGCGTGGAGTGGCTTGGCGTGGCGTGGCGTGGCGTGGGGCTCAGGCTCTGGTCCCAGCAGCTGCAGCCACTCACTGTGCAAATGCAAGCAAGCCATTTGGTCTCTCTGCGCCTCAGTTTCTTCATCAGGAAAATGGGATAAGAACACATACTTTGAATGGTTCTTAAGAGAAATGAGGAAAACAGCATATGTAAAAACCCCAAACTCAATGCTTGGCGGTAGCAGCAGTCAGTACATAACTTCCAAGGAATGGACCTCGATGTTCATCAACTCCTAGACATCAGCTCTCAGTCCCGATTCTTATGGGGAGAGGGGTGAACAGTTCAGAGGTGGGTTGATAAATGGGGCACAGAGCAATTGAAGACCATAAATCAAAGGAAAGCAAAGACCTGCACAGTGACAGCCCCCCTGTGGCCTTGGTCCCCTAGGGCCACCATGGTGGGGGCAGGGAGCTGTATTTCATCTGTGGTCTTCAAACTGTGCTCCAGGACCCCATGAGTCCACAGCGACCTTGAGGGGCTGTCCTGGGGCGGGCAGAAGGGAGACAGGGTGGTGGTGGCGGAGGGGGCCACCCATGCAGCTTCCGGTGTTCAGCTTTGTTCTGGGAAACAGTGGTACTCCTGCTGCTGAACCTGCACAATCTAATGCCTTCTCCGAGGCCACCAGTATCCTCCCCAGAGCCAGGATGAGGACAAGGCAAGGGAGGCACTCACTCTCAGGCTTATGAGAGACCAGGAGCAGCCCTGGAGAGTAGCACCCGGCTGGCCCCAGCCCTCCTCCAGCGCCCGGCCTCACTCACCTCTGCACCATCGTGGCCAGCCACCCTCCCTGGAGACCTCTGCACCGTGGCCTCCGTGGGAGCTGCTCCTCCCTGGGACAGGGTTCTGCTTATTTCTGGCTCCACCCCTCCTCCTGGGCAGGAAGAGTGGGATAAAGAGAAGTGGGTAGCACAGGAAAGACTGCGGGGCGAGGGGAAAAACGCTGCGGGGAAGCTGCTAAGCGCGGCTGTGGCCAGGCTGGGTCTGAAGGACCGAAACGCAGCACATGGACAGGACAGGCATGGGCTCCGGAAAAAGAAGCTGCAGGCAGACTTGCTTCCCCATTCGGCAGAATTGTCTCTCCCGTCCACTTCTTCTTCCCTTGCCTTGCTGCCCCCGCCCAAAGTGGGGCTACATCTCCTAATAATAAGACCCCACAACACCTCCTGACCCACCCCTGCCTCCCTCTCTCTCCTCATACAAGATTTATCTTCGCAAGTCCAGCTCTGAGTAATCAGGCCCAACTCCAAGACTTAAGAAAGCATCTTCCGGCCGGCGCCGCGGCTCACTAGGCTAATCCTCCGCCTTGCGGCGCCGGCACACCGGGTTCTAGTCCCGGTCGGGGCACCGATCCTGTCCCCGTTGCCCCTCTTCCAGGCCAGCTCTCTGCTGTGGCCAGGGAGTGCAGTGGAGGATGGCCCAAGTGCTTGGGCTCTGCACCCCATGGGAGACCAGGAGAAGCACCTGGCTCCTGCCATCGGAACAGCGCAGTGCGCCAGCCGCAGCGCACTACCGCGGCGGCCATTGGAGGGTGAACCAACGGCAAAGGGAAGACCTTTCTCTCTGTCTCTCTCTCTCACTGTCCACTCTGCCTGTCAAAAATTTAAAAAAAAAAAAAGAGAGAGAGCAAAAAAAAAAAAAAAAAAAAAAGAAAGCATCTTCCAAGTCTTCTCCCTGTCCTTGCAGACAAAACCTACCTCTCACCCCACTTCCCAGCCTCCAAGCAACACACCCCTAAGTTCCAGGCCACCTAACCTGCTGCTATTCCCGGGATTTCGCCCCAGCCAGCTGCCTGCACTTGGCATAAGCCCTTTTCCTCCCTTGGTGCACCTGCACCCTGAGTCCACGCGTCCAGTCTCTGCGTTGTGAACACCACACCCACTCTGCTCTCTTCCAAGATCCTACAAGCTGGCGTGCCAAAGCTTAGAGCTGTCTGCAGATGTTGGAGAACACAGTTCTGTCTGCTCAGCCAAAAACTCAGGGAATACCATGTAAGTTAAGAGTCAGAGGGGAGAGAAGACACACGTGCGCTGCAGTGCTCTGCGGCTGCCCTGCACCCATACACCCACATAAGTGACACGGAGCAGTGTGTCCACAGGATGAAGCCCACCAGCCACGCAGAAGCAGCCACCGCCACTTGTTTATCTCTGTATTCCTTTGTGCACCTAGAACAGCTGTGAGCTCCGGCAGGCTCTCAGTAAATACTAATTGGGTTAATTAATGAGCTGCTCCTACAAGAAGCGTGGAACTAAATCCAGTAAAAAACAACAGTACGTTTCCTGCCTTCTGCCTGTAGAGATGATCCAGCTGACGATGGAAGTGTTCTCATAGGGGATTATGGTACCAACTGCACCTACCAGTAAGCTTATTTTAAAAAGCAGTGGACTTTGTACCCCTAATGTGGGCTGATGTTATGGAATAGTGTGCCTCAATAAAGTTGTTTTTTAAAATCTGCACGGTGATAAAACTTTCACAATGGCTCGCTGTGTTCAGCTGAGTAACACACTGTCAAGCCATGAGCACACTCAAAAACAAAGAGGAACAAAAACAATGAGCCAAGTCCGCAAGGGACGGGTGAGCTCTGAATGGCTGGTTATGGGCAGCCTCGCAGAAAAGTCTGGAGGAGCCCTGGGGTGGCCGGGCATCAGGTCAGTCCACAGCCTTGACGGACTGCATGGTGGACCGAGCCTATGAAACGTTCCCGGTTGAGTATCAGCTGCTCACGGCCAAGGAACCAAATCCAGGTCAAAGTCACTTCCTAGGGAGGCATCCTCCAGCCTCCACCCCCACAGAGCACGACTCCACACTCCACTGGGCTATTGTTGAAGGAACACTCTCTAGACTACACGCCATGTCAGCTCATGCGCTCACAGTGCCTGCTACGGATGCAAGCACACAGCAGGTGCTCACGTCAACAGCAGACGAATACGTGAATGGACACGCTTTGCTGACTAGACGGAGCCAAGGCGCGCACACTATTTCCTTTCCGTGCTGCACAGCCCTGCCGCTGGGTGTTCACGATGAAGGTCCCCAAGGGAAGACATGGAGTGAGGAGAGGGAGCCCAGGTCCCCAGGGCACCTCACTGCACCATCCCTCCCTGTCCTCAGATAGCCTATACATGGGATGTTATTCCTGCTGCCCTCTTTACAGGGGACTGACCGAACTCTGCAGGGCTAGAAGCCCCTTGCGCCTTTCCATCATCCCCAGGGGAAGGGGCGGCGAGTGGAAGGGTAGGAAGCACAGTGCCGGTCCAGGTCTGAAGGCCAGTGCAGTCCTGTTGTGCCTGACGTCGCGGACCCCATGCCCTCCTCCTCCTGCAGCCTCTCCCCACAGCAGGCTCAGGAAACAGACTCGGGTCTTCACAACTGTGTTTCAGAGGCTGAGTCCCCCACCCCGGGGCAGCCCAGCCTACTGCAGGTCTCCAAGAAACACATTCACTTCCCACTGACGCCATTTCCCATCTCAGCATCCCAGACGGCTCCTGCCCCAGAGATGCTCACGGCAGAGCCTCCTGCTCCTCCCCCGGGCTCCTAAGGGGAGATCCCGAGGCTCTTTAACAAGTCACAAGCCTCTGTCCGCCCTAGTGCACACTGGGGGTGCTATGCATTAAACAGAACTGTGCTCCCCAAAGTCATACAGATGTCTCACCTCTGAAGTCCTAGTGCTGAGGGTGGAGACTTGACCTAATTGTAGTGTCTGGGAGGTGACCTGGTCGAAGGTGTTTAGGTCACTGGGGAATGCCCTCCAAAGGAGAGTGCTGGTTGTTGAAGCCAAGTTTGGCCTACCAGTCCTTTCTTCTTCCTGGCTCACCACATCAGCATTCCTCCACACCTGTTCCATCAAGGCCAGACCCGTCAGCCCCCAGTCTAATGGGGCCACCCAACCTTGACCCATGACTTCCAAACTGTAAGCCAAAATAAGCCATTTCCCTCCCAAGAAGCTCCTCTTGGGTATCTTAGTTAAAGCAAGGAAAAGCTGATTACTACAGGGTGTATCCAGGTATAACATAATGACTAAGACAGACCTGGGTGTCATCCTGCCTAGGTTCAAATTCTAACTTATCAGCTATAAGAACTCTGTGCCTGTTCCTTCAGTTATAGAATGGACATATAAATAGTACATGACTCAGGATTCACATGGGGATTAAGTGAATTCACATATATGTATAACACTTAATTCCTGGTGTACAAGCATTGCAATACATGAAGGTCTTCACGAGGTTTGTGGAGGGGCAGGCATTGTGGTGCAGTGGGTTAAGCCACTAATCGCAATGCTGGCATCTCATATCCGAGTGCTGGTTTGGGTCCTGGCTGCTCTGCTTCTGATTCAGCTCCCTGCTGATGTGCCTGGGAAGGAGTGAGGATGGCCCAAGTGCTTGGGAACCTGTCACCCATGTGGGAGACCCAGATGGTGCTCTGGGCTGCTGGTTTCATTGTGGCCATCTGGCTAGTGAACCAGCAGATGGAAGATCCTTTCTCTCTCTCTCCCCCCGCCAACATTCTGCCTTCCAAACAAATAAAGCATTTTTTAAATGTTCATGGAAAATAGATATTATAAAAAAAAAAAAAAAAACTATGTATAGATTTCAAAAATCTTGCACCAAAATAAACTTTCCAATTCCATTTTCCATGAACTTGTCTCCTTGTTACCAGGAACACCTGTTACTCTTCCCAGTGCATTGAAGCTTCCTTTCGATCTGCAAGCCGAAAGAGCAGGAAGTGCAGCGCTGGGAGCCAGAGGCCATGGCAGCCACCCTGGGGCTGTCAGTGCTCCAATCAGTCTTCCTGGGCCAGAGGTTTCTCCACTTCAACCGCAGACATTGGCACACAGGCTCCAGGGAGGAACAGGGTGGAGAGTGCAGTAAAAATTCATCAATTACAGGTTATTTGCTCATCTGTGAAAAAAAATCCATCCTCCCTGGAAAAATACACAGCTCTATAAAATGTCACTTTCCAGGGGCCGCCAGGACAATGAGGGAGGCTTGCCTGAGCCTGGAGAGCTGGATCAAAGGACAAGGAAGTCACGCTTCTAGGGCAGCCCTGAAAACAGCGGGAGAAGAACTGTCAGCACGCGGTCCTGCTTCCCAAGGCTGGGGAGTGCAGGGCGGGGGTCCATATTCAGACAGCCATTCATGGGGCACAGAGAGAGAGAGAGAGAGACACGCGACCAGCCATTAGGGAAATGCACACTGCGAGCGAGATGAGGAATTCTTGTACACTTATTGGAGCAACTAAAGTTAGAAACAGCGGCAATGCCAAAGCTGCAAGGATGTGGAGGAAGTAGGTGAGTCTGCTGCTGGAGATGGAGAATGGTATCGCCACTCTACGAAAGACTGTGGTGGCTTCTTAAAAACTGAACTGTACAACCCAGCAATTGATCTCCTGGGCTTGTATCCCAGAAAAAGAAAAACTTAGGTCCACAGAAAAAGCTGCACACAATTGTTCATAGCAACTTCACTTGCAATCACCAAAATGATCGACATATCCTTCGGGGGCAGGCACTTGGCCTAGTGGTTAAGACATCTGTGTCTTAACACAAAGTGCCTAGGTTCTGGCTCCTGACTCCCGTTTCCTGCTAAGTAGACCACGGGAGGCACAGATGGTGGTTCTAGCCACTAGCTCCCTGCCACACATGTGGGAGGCCAGGATTGAATCCCTGGCTCCCAGCTTTGTCCCAGCCCAGTCTCAGCCATTGCAGGCATTTAGGGAGTAGACCAGTAGATGGAAGCATCCTCTCTCTTTCTTTCTCTCTCTTCCTCCCTCTCTCTGTGTTGCTTTCTGCTTCTCAGATTGGGGGGGGGGGGGGGGGGTACTTCAACAGGTAAAAGTTATGGTACATTCAAACCATGGAAAATTACTCAAAAACAGGAAAGAGCAAACGGTGAACACACTTAGTCACCTTGATGCTCTGTGGACCTCAAGGACACTATGATGAATGGAAAAATGCCAATCTCACAAGGCTGCCTATTTTACGATTTTATTAACTGTATCTTCTCAAAATGGTGAAATTGTAGAAATGCAGAACAGGGGAAGGCAGCCAGCATGACGGTGGAGGACAGCTCGAGGGAGATCTCTGTGGAGATGCAACAGTTATGCACCTTGATTATACCACGGTGACATGCATCTAGACACAGGAGAAATGACACATACACACAGTCACATTATGCCACCCTCAGAGCCCTGGTTTTGCTTCGGGTGTACTGTGAGTATGCAAGATGAAACTGATGCAGGAAATTGAGTGAAGGAGGTACCAGACCTCCCTGATAATTATTTCACAATAAAATGAATGTTCTTTTTTTAATGAAAAAAAAGGTACACAGCCAACAAATAGCAGAGCTGGGATTACAGGCCTCACCCTTCTGCTCCAAAAATTCGAGGGCTCCAACCAGGTCAAATTACTCGGTTTGATTCTGCCAGGACATTTCACATCTCTACGCCTTTCTACATGCACGCCTCTACCTAAGCTGCCCTTCCCTCACCTAAGTTTTCATCTCCTGTAAGACCCAATTTACATACCTCTCTTTCAGGCAGCTTCCCTGACTTCCCATCCAAAGATTACTGCTCTTCCTCTACACTTCAGTGCACGCCCTTATTGTAGCTATTAGTTTGTTTCTGTCTCCTGCCATGTGCAAGCCACAGAATTAGAGAAAATATTTGCAAAGCATTTTCAATAAAGGAATGTCTGTAGAGTATATAAGGAATTCTTCCAAATGAAGAAGACAATTTTTTTTAATGAACCAAAGATCTGAACAGACATTTCACCAAAGGATAGGCAGATGGCAAATAAGTACATGAAAAGAGGCTTGTTAGCATTAGTATTTTAGAAAATGCAAATAAAACCATGATGAGACATCACAACATATCTATTAAAATGGCTAAAATTTAGCAGATTGGCCATACCACGTGTTGGCAAAGAAATAGAGCACCTGGGGCTCTAAAACACAGCCAGCAGCAATGTAGAATGGTACAAAAGCTTAGAAAACAGTTTGGCAGCTTCATAAAAAGTTAAACATACAACAACCATAAAACCCAACCATTGTACTCTTAGAAACTGATCCTAAAGAAATGAATGCGTATTGCCCAACAAAAAATATAATTCACAAATGCTTATAGTGGCTTTCTTTTAATAGTCCAAACTTGGAAACTATCCAAATTTCTTATCAATAGTCAAATGGGCAAATAAATCATGGTTTATCCGTACCATGGAGTACATTCAGCAATAAGGAACGACCCATTGACTCACACAGCACCATGGATGAACAGCAAAATACTCCTTGTGAGTGAAAGGCGAGCCATGCTGCATCATTCCACTCCATGAACGTCTAGAACACACACAGCTAATCTAGAGGGAAAGAAAGCAGAGTAGTGTTGGCGTGGGGCTGGAAGGCAGGATGTGAAAGTGGCAGGAGGAAGGGAGATGGCCCAGCAAGCGGCCTGGGGGTGGGGAGGAATAGTGTGTATGTTGGTTATCATGTTACCATGACTAGCAATAGTTTCAGGAGTGTATGCTATGTCAAAACTCATCAGATTGTGCAATTTAAACGCGTGCAGCTTGTCTGGCAGCTAGCCCTTAACAAAAGTGCATGGACATAATAGCAGTTCCGTTCAAAAAGCATCTACTTGCTAGGGGAAACACTGCTAAGTATCTCTCAGTCCTCACTCAAAGTAAGCATTATTCAGCCTACTGCACAGGTGAGGAATCTGGGTCAGACATCATCAGAGCCAGGACTCTCTTCTCTGTACCGTGATGCTTCCGCCAACGGCAAATCCCCAGGCCGAGGGCCCGGGGACAGCTCTCAGGCCAACCAAGACCTCTGAGAAGGAAATGACAGGAGCGGGGTGAGGGGCGGCAGCAGCAGGAGGTGTCAGGAGCACGGAGACGCCGTCCCAAAGTCTTCCGCAGCCAAGCCCAGCTGGTCACTGGCACTGCGGCCGATGGGCCACGGCCAGAAGTAGCTGTGCCTGCTATGAGAACAGCCTTCCCTCCACAGCCGCAGAGTGACGGCCTCTGAGCAGTCCATCGGCAGAATCCGTTCCAGTTCCACTGGTGCCTACACCAGGCCCTTCTCTTTTCTGGCCCTCCACTTCCTCAGAGGAAGGACACGAAGGCCAACCCACGGCGCTAGCCACAGCCTTCCTAGGAACTCGGCCAGTGCGCATGCACCTCTGAGCGCCCTGTGGAAGCGAGCCTTTCCGGCTCCTGAATCTGGACAGGTGCCGCAGCCAACAGGAATTCGCGATTGCCTATGACACTACACCCCGGCCCCCGTGAGCCCCAGCTCCAGAGCCGGAGCGCCCACCCGCGCTTACAGTGATGGCTGCCCTCGCTCCTTGTGCCGCTCGGCCCCTCCCCTCAGCCCACCACCCCAGGCCATCTGCGCTCTGTTCGCCACCTGTGGACTGAGCACCTGAAACTCGGCAGAGAAGCCTGGGACAGACAACCACGGAGACACAATTTCTCGCTTTTGTATTCTGGAAGGAAAAGCTGGAGGTGAGGGGGCCACAGGATGAATGGGACAGAGAGCAGCGTACACAGTCCTCCTTTTGCTCCTGTCGAGAGACAAGGCTGGACCAGAGTTTCTTGTCCCAGCAGCCCGAGCTGTTTGGCTGGGCACACAGTAGGCTTTCAGTAAATACCCCTGGAACTAAAGCACATCCCTCATGTCGGAGGAATAATCTCTTCCCCAGCCACGGAGGAAATCCTGGGAACGGAGCCCAGGACTGAGAAGCCCCCCTGCTTGTAACCACCTGGAGCCCGGGGGCCCAGGGGCATCGCGCCTCCTCTCTGCGTGTGGGACTCCACAGGCGCTCTCTGGCTCCCACGCTATCTTCCACTCCAAGGAGGAGCCCTGGGGATGTGAGAGGAAGGGCGGCGCAGCATTCGGTAAAGCTCGGAGCACTTGGGCTGCAGGTTCAGGGATGGAAAGAGGCTCCCCGAGGGGAGGGACTCTCCTACTGACACAGCTTCCGGAGCTCCTGGGTGGGCGAGCACTTGCTGCAAGGAGCAGTCATCAGCTTGGAGAAGCCTTGGAGGTCCCGGGCAGGCTTCGCCTACGTTTCTGTTGTTCGCGAGCTCCTGGGCAAGTCTCCTTAGCTCTCTAAGACCCAGTTTCCCTATCTGAGACATGGGTGTAGATCGTTTAAAAATGAAATGAAGCAGAGCACAGAACACAGCACCTGCAACCATAAGGCGCTCAGCTGACACCCTTCCTCTCCTTCCCTTCCTAGCAAGTCCAAGGGCACCTCAACCAGATTCTGGGGGGAACTGCAATGAAAGATTATTTTGATACAAAAAAACCCTGAAATTCATGCATAGCTTTTTTTTATAATACACACTGCCCATGACCATGGACATGATCCACCTTGACCTCAGGGATAAGGTCTCCTTAGCTGGTTTTGCTGATGAGGAAGGGGCCTTACTTCCTCCCAGCCAGAGTAGCATCCTATAAAGTGCGCTGGGACCAGAGCAGCAAATACAGGGGCCGGGAGGTGCAGCAGGGCCCGGGCAGCAGGTACAGGAAGCGACCTGAGGAGGCCCCAGGTAACCTTGCCAACTACTAAAGAGCTCAGGGATCAGGCGGCCCCCTGAGCGGTGTGCAGCCCCCAGCAGGGGCTTGGTCCTCCCCAGGAGCACATATCTTCACCTCGGGTGTTTGTTGGTGTTTGTTGACAGTCACCAGCTCTGTGACTTTTACATGAGGGTGGGGGACCAGATAGCCTTGGAATTCTGTCCCTCCCCTTTAACTTTGTAAGCTTACAAGTCTTCAAAGAGAAACTGGCACTCACCCGAGGCCCCCACCCCTCTCCACCCCTCCTCCAGGATTTAGGAAGGCCGCTTGGAAAGGGAACTAGGAAATCAGAGGCTGGGGCTCCATTCTGCTAATTTAATTAGCTCTAATCTGCGGCAACAGCAGGGACTGGAAGAAAGAGGCTTTTGTTGAAATTTCACATTTGGCAGGAAGTTCATCGCCCCCCCACCCCCCACCCCCCTCCTGGAGATTATGAGTCAAAAGCTCTGATTTCAGTCCTGGCTCTCACATTCAGTCTTGCTGAGGCTTCCCTTTTACACTTCTCTGACCGACTGCTTGACTTGTCCAGGAAGGAAACACGCCCCAGATGTCGGTCAGTAAATGGAGGTTTTCAGCTGCCTTCATGAAAGGGTGTCAGTCAGACAGCCACAGGCTTGTCTCCATCAATGCAAGGCATTTTCATTGTCACCATCTTAGGGGACCCTGGCAGCTGTCTCAGGAGATAATCAGGACAGAAATCTCGCTCTCATCTATTCAGACAAGTCACACTGATGGAGCAGATGAAGAGCCAACAGTGCACAGGTGACATGGCTTGCCCGCAGGCCTCACGCCGGGTGCGGTAAAGTGTAGACACTGCACCCAGAGATGTATTGGCATCATCTGAATCTCTACAACACAAAACCCAATTTCAAGCATTCGCCCACTTCGGCGGCATGCATTTTCCCACCGCGCTCCATGGCAAGCCACCAGCAGTTTTGAAACAATTTTCAACAAGCAATTTGCAAAATTCTTGGATATTGAACATCCAGCGCTCGAGAGCTTCCACGCTGGAGTAACTTCTCCTGGCTCCTAGCTCAGTGTTCTTTCTGCCCCACCTCTGTGCTGCCATGCAGGGGGAATCAGCATCGTGTGGCAGATTAAAGAGTAACCTTAAGAGAAAAGGAGCTGAAGGGTTGCCAATATGGGTAGGATTTCAGACATGTTTTCTTTGCTTCCACATCAATATTCTTCCAAAAAATCCTAGGCCGGCGCCGTGGCTCAACAGGCTAATCCTCCACCCTGCGGCGCCAGCACACCAGGTTCTAGTCCCGGTTGGGGCACCGGATTCTGTCCCAGTTGCCTCTCTTCCAGGCCAGCTCTCTGCTATGGCCCAGGAGTGCAGTGGAGG
This sequence comes from Lepus europaeus, assembly GCF_033115175.1. Lineage (NCBI taxonomy): Eukaryota > Metazoa > Chordata > Mammalia > Lagomorpha > Leporidae > Lepus > Lepus europaeus. The sequence goes on from NC_084828.1 coordinate 92,653,124, forward strand.
ATGGCCCAAGTGCTTGGGCCCTGCACCCGCATGGGAGACCAGGAGAAGCACCTAGCTCCTGCCTTCAGCACGGTGCGCCGGCCGCAGAGCACCGGCCGCGGCGGCCATTGGAGGGTGAACCAACGGCAAAAGGAAGACCTTTCTCTCTGTCTCTCTTTCTCACTATCCACTCTGCCTGTCCAAAAAAAAAAAAATCCTAGGAGTACGTTTTACCTTTATAATCGGAACACACCCAGGTAATAAAACTCATTTTTAATGTTTTGCAATAACCTTCCTGCCTAATTTCTATCCCTCTGCCCTACTTGAGTTGGAGAACGTGTGTTTCCTAGGAGTTTAATTTCCCTGACAGAACACAGCAGGTGCACTGAAGTTAAGCATTCACCTGAATCTGGTGCAGTCTTACCTGGGTGATAAATTCATTCCCTTGGAGTTCAAATTTCACCAGCAACTGAGAAAATACAATTCCGTATCAAGATTCCCAAAAAACCTGCTCTGACAAATCTTTGGCCACAGAATGACCTTGCCTTCCAGCGGGCTGAGGTCAAAGCAGGTGGTTTGACGGATCCAGAAACAACTGCTTCTTCTTTCGTGAGCTCTAGAAGTGGGAAAAGACTGCCCCCCGCCCGATAGTCCTCATGGTCCTCTCTTTGCCTGAGCTGGCGTCCAAGGGCTCTTACCTCAGTGCTGGGATGGAGGGCTGGCACCAGGGCTTAGGTCAGGCTCCCAGGGACCACTTCGTTTCAGCTGGGCTCCATGACATCCACTGCTTCTCTCTAGGCTGCTTGCTGCAGAGCTCTGCACAATTGGCTCTACCCCTGCCTGCAGGGAGACAAACAAAGCAAAGTTGCAGGCTGAGCACCAGAAGCACCGCGGGCACCCTCGCTCCTCCCCCTGCCGAGCCCTGGTGACTCCCGCCACTTCACAACCCCTTTCCAAACCACTGCCCACTCCTCCTCCCAAGGAGCCAGGCTCCTTCCTGGGGCCCAAGCTGGCCATCTGTTCACCTGAACCCACCCTCTCTGGGGTGCCCAGTTTCAGAGCGAGTTGCAGATGAAGCAAAACAAACTCCTACAGTCGTTAAATCCTGGTGCTGCTCACTACTGGTGGTAAAAAAAGCAAGGGGAAGAAAGCTACAGAGCAGCCCACGTCCTGTGTTCAGATAAGGCTCGCGCTCCACAAAGATCTCAGACCTGCTCCCAGCCTCCCTTTGATCTATATAATACGTCCTTTCTGCTCTTCCAGATGTGAGTGCAATTTCTAAATCGTTTTGGAAGCCAACACGTTCAACCCATGTATTATTATAGCTAGCTGGGTGGAGAGCATTTGGTTTTAAGGTAATTGTTGTTTTTCCTTGTGCCCAGGAAATTTATGTCCAATCTACAAATTTCAGAATAAAATTAAGTGAAAAGAAGGGGGAAAGTTACCCATTGGTTCTCCACCCAGATAACAAACTCTTGCTGTTTTTTGACTTTGTTCTGCTTTTAGTGTTGTGGTTATACAGATTTTTTTGTATGCAGATGTGATCCAGCCAAGCAGGGTCTGGTGCCATGTCATTAAGTCCTTTTCTGCACCATCATTTTAACATCTTCATAACATGCATACACTTGTGGATCTCCCGTACCCTACACAGCCATAGCAAACAAATGGTGCACCCAACTCCCAAAAGCTGGACACTTGCATCATGTTAATTTTTTGTTTGTTATTAACAAACAGTATTTAAACTAAATCTTCAGGGAAGTTCATGACTGCTTCTGCAGTGGTTTGAGTCTAGACCCCCCAGTGTTTCACATGCCAGAACTTGGTCCCCAGTGTGCTGCCGTAGAGACGGTGGGGCCTCTAAGAAGTGCAGCCTAGAGGAAGATGACGAGGTCTTTGCAGGTGTTGCCTTGGAAAGGATTAATGTCGTTGTTGCTGGATGCTGGTTAGTTCCCATGAGAATGAACGGATAGAAAAAGAGCGAGCCTGGCCTCTTGTCCCCAGCTGCTATCTCCCTCTCTCACATACTTCCACCGTGGTACCAGTCCCCATGCTGTTACATAGCCAGAAGGCCCTAGCCAGAGGCAAAGCCAAGAGAATGCACAACCTTGGATTTCCAGCCCCTAAAGCCACGAGCAATATAGCAGCAAAAAGTGCAGTTAAGACCACTTCCTTAAGACACAGTCTTGGAAATCAGCTTTTCTGGGTCAAAGAGTTTCCCTGTGCCTCAGGTTTTGACCAGTCCTGGCGTGCTACCTCCAGGACTACCATACCCTCAAAACCCCTCGCAGTAAGGACAAGGTGCACGGATTCCTCCAGCACTCCTCTTCTGTCTGTGTCCTCGCTCACCAACCATCATCCCTAGTGGAAATGAACGTGGAGTTCCAGGAGGCTGACTTCATCTTTCTCACTCACACTCAGCTCAAGGGAAGTCTAAGAACAGATCCGTGATGCTGCAATGAGCGCCCCTAATAAGGACCAGGGGAAGGAGGTCTAGAGTAAGAGTTGGTCCCCAGGAGACAATTCAGCAACCCACTGAGGGAGGGTGGGAGGGAGGGGTGGACACACCGGGACAGTATCCAGGGGACAGAGACCTTAGAGACGACGGGAGCCATCGCTTGAGAGGACAGATGTAGAGAGGAGCTCACATCAGCTAAACCTCAGCTGACGTAAGCCATCTGAGGGGGTGCAAATGTCAAGGCTTCACAGAGATCCGGGCCAAACAGGGCAAACAACAAAGGCATCAGGTGAGCCAGGGAGGAAAAAAAAAAACCGTTGCCTCAAGGTCTTGTGCACTTTGCTGCTGTCTATAATTAATGCCGACAAAACACCGGGAGCCAACAGCCCCGCGGGCAAAAGAGAGCAGGCAGGGAGGTGATCACAGCACACAAACAGTGGAGCCAGCGGCCAGGGAGGGCTGCCAGCGGGGAGCCTCCCTTGGGAACAGAGGCAAAGGGCTTCTGCGGTGGTGGTGGGGAACCACCAGGCTGCTGGCTCACCTCCTCAACAGGAGGAAAGACCCCTGCTCCACCCCTGCCCAGCCAGCCTCTGGTCTCCCTGCTCTTACTCCAGCCAGACCTTCCGTGAGAGGTGGATACTTCACCAAGTGCTCTGTCTACACACTACAGGGTGTCTGTGGCCACGAGACCCGGAAAAGGCCTTGGAGAGGGACCCAAGCCACATGCCCTTCCTAGCAGAGCAGCCTCTGTGGCCTGCCGCCCCATGTACCCTACACTCTAGCCACAGCAACTCGCAGACTTGAGAGGAAACGTGGGACTCCGGTCATGCTTCTTAGGTCCTTTGGAAGATGGCCTGCAGACCTCCACTTGCCAACCCTACCCTGCCCTGCCCTGCCCCACCTGCCGCTGAGCCTCCCCTGACAGACAAGAGTGGAACTTGGACTTGAGGAGGATTCATCCAGAAATAAGGGTGCTGAACCAATCTGGCACTTGTTCAAAACTGCAACTAGGAAAAAAAAGACTAGCGTCAGCTGGAGCTAGAGCACGGGTGGCGGTGACACCTTGACAAGCAAACGCCACCCACAGATCAAGGCATGGGGCCACAGGCGTCCTGTGGGAGGGGAGAAAACTGCCCTCCAGAGAGCGGCAGCCAGGCACCACGCAGCCCCGATGATGACGCTGGCAGCTGCAAGGCTCGTCTGTACTCTCACTCCAGCACGAATCCCCTGAATCCTTTCAGTAAGCCCCCTCGTGGGTGGAATTTAGGTCAATCCCTGTTCATTGCAACCACGTTCCCTTGACTAAATCAATCTCTTGCAGGCCTGTGGCTGCAGCAATCTGGGGTTAGGAAATCAGGGGGGTGAGGGCAGAATTTCTTTCCAGTTCTGTTGAACAAGGCAAATATATGCAAACTAAAGGCCCCACCCAAGAGGCTGGCTCTGAGGATAGGAGCTGCCAATAAACCAGCCAAGAGGCCAGGTCGGAAAAGACTAAGATGGACCGTGGTTTCTTCATCTTGGATGAGAGCTTGGTTTCAAACCAACTCTGGGTCCCAGCTGGCTAGCGACGTCTAAGCGGGTTATGAATAAGACAGAGGGGCTCTCCTAGGATCCAGTTCATGGCCCTGGGGCTGCTCAAAAGCCTTCTTAAAAAAAGAAAAGGGTGTGTGGGGGAAGGTTTGTGGCACAGCTGGTTAAGCAGCTGCTCGGGAGAGCCGCTTCCCACATGGGAGTGCCAGGGATCAAGTTCCAGCTCTGCTTCCAATCCGGTGTCCTGCTGATGTACTTTGGAGGCAACAGATAGTGGCTCAAACACTTGGCTCCCTGCCACCCACATGGGAGACATGGATGGAGTTCCAGGATCTGGGCTTCAGCCTGGCCCCCAACCCCAGCTCTTGTGGGCATTTGGGGAGTGAACCAGTGAATGGAAGATGTTGGTATTATGTGCTCGCTCTCTCTCTCTCTCTGCCACTTCGCCTTTCAAATAAATAAAAATAACTTTTTCTCCCTAATGTCTTTCATAAACAAAGATTTACCTACTTATTTGAAAGGAACAGTGACACAGAGAGAGGGAGAGTCAGAGAGGGAGATCTTCCATTCGCTGATTCACTCCCTAAATGACCACAGCAGCCAGGATTGAGCTAGGTTAAAGCCAGGAGCCTAGAACTCCATCAGGGTTTCCCATATGGATGGCAGGGGCCCAAGTACTTGGTGCCATCTTCCACCATTTTCCTAAGTGCATTAGCAAGTTGCTGGATTGGAAGTGGAACAGCCAGGACTTCAACTGGCGCCCATATGGGATACTGACATAGCACATGGATGATTAACCTGCTGAGCTACAGCACCAGCCCAGTTAAAAAAAGATAACAAAAAATTGTGGCTTGGTTTTCGGATGGATAAAGCAGCTACTGGATGGGACCATCCTAGACTGCTATTAAGAGCACTTCAGAGGCCAGCACTGTAGCATAGTGGTAAAGCTACCTACCACCTGCAGTGCCAGCATCCCATATGGGCACCGGTTCCAGTCCCGGATGCAGAAGTTAAGCTCCGGCTTGCACGCCTGCATTCCGGATCAGAGTGGCTGGGTTCAAGTCCTGGCTTTGCTTCTGATTTTATCTTTCTACTAATTACACACCATGGGAAGCAACAGGTGATGGCTGAAGTGCTTGGGTCCCTGCCACTCATGTAGGAAACAGAGACTGAGTTCCTGGCTCCTGGCTTTGGCCTGGCCCAACTTCGGCTGTTGCAAGCATTTGGGGAGCAAAACAGCAGATGAAAGATCTCTCCCTCTCTCTCTCTCTTTCAAAAAAGTTAAAAAGTGCTGACACTGTGGCATAGTGGGTAAAGCCACCTCCTACAGTGCCGGCATCTCATATCGGCACCGGTTCAAGTCCCAGCTGCTCCACTTCCGATCCAGCTCTCTGCTATGGCCTGGGAAAGCAGTAGAAGATGACCCAACTCTTTGGGCCCCTGCACCTGCATAGGAGACCTGGAAGAAGCTCCTGGTTTCTGGCTTCAAATCAGCGCAGTTCCAGCCATTGCAGCCATTTGGGAAGTAAACCAGCAGATAAAAGACCTCTCTCTCTCTCTCTCTCTCTCTCTTTCTCTGCCTCTCTATAACTCTGACTTTCAAATAAATAAATAAATCTTTTTTAAAAAAACAATTTTTTTAACAAAGCAAGAAAAACATAAGCAAAAGATGTTTATTTGGGTGCAAAAAATTTCCAAAGTTACACAATTTTTTCACAACACACATTTTCCACAAACCTTTTGAAGACTGCATGTAAAGTATATCTCCGTAATTTTTCTATTCTGAAGATGTATTTATCACGTAGATTACACAAACTCCAAAGATTCCCTTACTGGGAGCTACGCGCTCAGCTGATGACGCAATCCCTTTGCGCGTGTCTCATCCCAAGCCACTCACACACTCCTGTGCTCCTTTGCAGTGTTAGCACAGCTCCCGCTTAACCCGCAACCCCACTGTGCTCTGTGAGCTCTGCTCCCTGACCCCTCTCCCTGGCCCCCAAGGCTCTCTGACCTTGACATCTAGACTTGGTTTCTCAGCTTCTCTCCAGAGGACCAGCTGAGATTTGGATTTTATTTGATCCCTTCCTTGTGCTCAGGGCCTCTTCCCTGCTTCCTCTCTCCTGCTGTCACTGCACTGTCCCCGCCCAACAACTCTGCCAGTCTCCCCACCCTCAGACGCAGAAGCATCCAGGAGCCACCCAAGGCAGCAAGCAGCTAAATAAGAGGCTGCCTTGGAATCATAACCCCCTTTTGTCTCCAGCAAGTGTTCCCTTCAACACAGACCAACCACAGGCCCAGAGCCAGGAGTTACAGAACCCACCCAGAACCAAAATAAGTTTCTAAGTTGAGCCAAGGACATACACCCAAAGAATTTCAACAGCCCAGTCCGACAGAGCAGGGCAACTTGCTAAAGCACTCTGTTTGGGGTCAGAGAGCGGGTCAGCCTGTCACAGGAGGACGGCTCCGGCCCCAGGACCCCGCTTCAATGAGCAAGGTTGTCGCCAGGTACCCAGAGCCTTAGGGTGGCAGAAGACCCTGTGCACCCTGGCTCTGCCATTCTGCAGGATCTGAGATGTGAGCGTTGTTCTGAATATGTCTGCATACGGAAGCTAAATTAGCTGAGAGCTTTTAGAGATTCTGTGCATAAAGCATCCCAGATCTGGGTTTCTACCGGTTTGCTGAGCCCTGCAGTCAAACTGGAAGACACTGCATCATCCAAAGTACAGTAAGAACTTCTGCTCAAACCAGGCGGCTCCCCAGATTCTGCCCGCCCACCCCTGTTTCGCCAGGCCAGGACTCCTCACCCTTTCTGGAAGGTCCATTTGTGGGGCTGGGATCCAACATAATGGGGCTTCTGTCCTAGACCCAGTGTTCATCGCAAGTGATCCCTGGTGTTATTTTAATGTGTTTTTACCAATTACTATGCGCCAGACACTTCACGCACTAAGTTATGCATTTGTTCTTCACACAATCCTACGTGGCAAGGAATGTTTTCTCCATTTGCAGATGAAGTAGCAAGAGCTTTAGTAATGAGCCCAGGCACAAGGCCGCTGAGGAGTGAAGCCAGAATTCCACACCCAAAGCCGACTCCCAAAGGCCTGTGCTCCCTCCAGGGGTAGAACAAAGCCAGGCCAAAAGATCTCAGACAAGAGCTGAAACTCATGATGCATTGAACACTGAATAGTTGAGTAGGAGCTGCCGAAAAAGAGAAATGGTGAAAGAATTTGTTTCAGAGGCCCAGCAAGGGGGCGCTCCTCAGCCCCTGCCATATGCCAAATACCCAAAGGGGGTCCCATGCCCATGGGTCTGACTAGGGTGTTCCTACGTTCTCTACACCAAAACAGTGGTGGGGCCCATCTCGATACACAGGAAGACCCTGAGCCTCCTTTTTTTTCATCAAAGCAATACACACGGCTGATTTTTTTAAAGACCAGTGATACTGCAAGCCTTCCAAAGAAAAGCAAGGGGCCCTGCCCCCCACCTCCAGCAGCCCTGCTTTCACAATGCAACAACTTTCAGCTCTCTGATCCACTCAGGTGAACAGCATGCTTCTATGGCTCCTTTTTTTCTCAGTGTTAGATTTTATTCATGAACTCCCCACTACAAAGAGTGAGAATGTGTCTCTGTTTTACCATCAACTCACCTACCTCTTCTCCAGCTCCCCCAAGAGTTACCCTAGTAAGTCAACACAACAAGTTACATTATCACAATCGATTAACTTACTGCTACCTATTGAGCTATGGGGTGTTAGAATCAATATTTTTTTCCTGTACATTCCTGAAATGTTATCACTGGAGTCCTTTGTGGCCTCTTTTGTTTGCTATCACTAATTCAGCCCTCCATTTTCCCATAAAATTATGAAATTCATTGTGATACGATCAAATACCACCATGTAACCAGCTTTGTTTGGTTTTGTTTTGAATTCCTTGAAGATCTCCTTCCCGGAATTTTCTGTTCTCCTACTCTAACTTGACCTAGTTGATTTTCAGACTTAAAGGGAGATCTCATTTACTCTTTCTTAGTAAGAACTCTGTAGTTTGGAAGGAACAGATGTGTGTAGCTTGCTCAGAGAGACTATGTGAGAAGTAAAATCATTAAGACTACTCATATCTCAAAATGCCTGTATTCCATCCTCATATTTGATGAACAATTTGTCCAGGTATATATTCTCAAATGGAAAGAATATCCTCTCAGAAATTCGTAAGTTTGGGAGCCAGCATTGTGGTATAACAGGTTAAGCTGCCACCTGCAACACCAGCATCCAATATGGGTGCTGATTTGTGTTCCAGCTGCTCCACTTTCAATCCAACTCCCTGTTAATGTGCTTGGGAAAGCAGTGGGAAATGGCCCAGTTGCTTGGGCCCCTGCAGCCACGTAGGGGACCTAGAAGAAGTTCCTGACTCCTGGGTTTGGCCTGGCCCAGCCCTGGCAGTTGAGGCCATTTGTGGAGTAAGCCAGTGGATTGAAGATCTCTCTCAGTCTCCCCCTGTCTCTTGGTAACTCTGCCTTTCAAATAAATATATACTTCTCGGCCTGCACCACGGCTCACTAGGCTAATCCTCCGCCTGTGGCGCCAGCACCCTGGGGTTCTAGTCCCGGTTGGGGCGCCAGATTCTGTCCCGGTTGCTTCTCTTCCAGTCCAACTCTCTGCTGTGGCCCGGGAGGGCAGTGGAGGATGGCCCAAGTCCTTGGGCCCTGCACCCACATGGGAGACCAGGAGGAAGTACCTGGCTCCTGGATTCGGATCAGCGCAGCACGCCGGCCATAGCAGCCACTTGGGGGGTAAACCAATGGAAAAGGAAGACCTTTCTCTGTCTCTCTCTCTCTCTAACTCTGCCCATCCAAAAAAGAAAAAAAAAAAAAGCTTCTCTAAAAAGAAAGACAAGACATTTATAGGTAAGATTTCCTTGTTTTCGAGTTTTTGGTGTTGCTGTGGAGATATCTGAATTCTATTCTTACATATACTCCATCTGGGATTTTTGATGTTTTGTTTTGGTTTGGTTTTTTTTCTGTCTGGAAGCTGTTCTGCTGTATGTCTTTTTTCCTTCATAGCCCTGGGTATTCAGGTAGGCTTTTCTGTCTAGAAGCCCACTTCCTTCAACTCCGAATCCATCTGGATTTCTTTCTTTGGTCATTCTTCCCCTCCATTGTCTCTGCTCTCTTTCTATGTAGATGTTGGAATTCTTAGACTAATCCTTGTTTTAGGTTTCATTTCTTTGCCTTTGTTCGATTTTCTGCAAGTCTCTGTGAGTTTCCTTCAACTTTATATTCTGAACCCAGTACTGATTTATTTCTAGCATCCTTTTAATTTCTTATTCTCTGACTATTCCCTTTCTTCAGTAGTTTCTGTTTCTTGAGGCCAGATTACTTTCTTTCGTGTGAGTTTCTTTTTATTATTGTTGTGCTGTGTTGTCTCTTAGTTTCTGTGTTAAATGTTTCAAACTTTTCTCAAACATCTGATGATCCTTAGCTTAAAACATTCTTAAATTTAAAAGTGTGACTGTACAAGGCTCTGTGTGCATGGACAAGGAAGCTGAAACGACGGCCCCTTATCAGAAGGTGATTGACAACGCTGCCTGCTCACATCCCAACAAGCCCATCATAAATTGAAGACATCCTATTCAAAAATACATTTAAAACACACAACCTACACAACATCATACTTAGCACATGGCACACTGCAGAGTATTGGTTGTTTACCATCCTGTTCATGCGGCTGGCACCTGCCCAGCCTGGGGAGAGTATCTTACCGTACATTGATTGCTAGCCTGGAAAAAGATCCAAATTCAAAGTTTGGTTATTACTGAATGCACAATGCTTTGCACCATCACAAAGTCAGAGAATCATAAGTTGAGTCATAGTGAGTTGGGGACTGTCTGGATACTTGATTTGTAGAACCCTAACTATCAGTATCTATAGGCCTTTTCTCTTGGATTCTTCACACAGGGAAACTTCTCTGTTCTCATGACTAGGGAAGGCGCAGGCAACCCCAGCTTGCCAGCACTGGGTGAAGGAAGCAGAAAAGGGAGACTGGGAGGGCAGGGAGGGTCTCACTGTTGAGGATACAGACAGTCACATTGCCCCTGCACCACGTGGCATTTCCACGTGCCCTCCTCAGCTGGGCCTGGCATGCTCAATCTCAATCAGATCTTAAAATTGAGTATTTCCTGGAGAGGCTCTTCAAAGAAACAGGGAAAAGGCCCTTAAAAGAAAGGGAAAAAAAGAAAATACTTTACAGGCATAGATTTATAAATAACCTCACATCAGTCCCAATTAAGTTTTGCCACCAAACGGATTAAACTTGATTTTCACAGATCTCTGGACTGGGGAATTGCGGAAAATGACTTGTGTACATTTCCTACACCTCCAGCGATATCTGGGACATTTCCCACAGGGATTTTGTCACTACATGGCTCTGCTTATTTGCAAAGAGACAGGGAGAAGATGAGGCAGTTGAGATGTGGGGGCTGGGGAAAGCCAGGCTCAGAGAGACAGTATAAGGATCTACTTATTGGAAAGTCTGAGGCTCAGCTCTATACCAGCAACCTGTATTACTCTGAGAAAATTACTTACTCTCTGAGCCTCCACTTCCTTACCTCTAAACGTTGGGTTATTCCCACTAATTTTAAGCATGGTAAGGACTGAGTTAAATTCAGCCAACAAGTATGTATGGTGCCTATTATTTCGAGGCATGGCTCTGAGTCTTACGGAAATAGTTGTAAACAACAGAAGTGAAGTAAGTCCCTACCCCCATGGAAACCACCTAGTGAGACTAGACAGTGAGTAAATAAGTGAGATGGCCAGATACGCTACTGAAGAACAGCAAGGCAAGATAAGGGGAAAGAGGAAGCCAGCCATGGAGGGAGGAGGCAGGCAGGAGAGGATTTCCTTAGACACCGTGCCCATGTGGCTCCTCTGAGAAGCTGACATTTCACTGGAAACCTGAAGGAGCAAACTACAGAGCCAAGTGAATGCAGGGTTTCAACTGGAGGGAACAGAAGCACAAAAGCTATAAGGGAAAAGTGCTTCATGCTGCAAGTCCAAGTTCACTGAGGCAAAAAGAAAGAAGAGGTGGAAAAGAACAGATAAAATCTGCAAGGGGCTGAAGGTCATGTCATGCAGAACCATGTAGGCCCTTCTAAAAACTCAGGCTTTGGGGCCAACACTGTGGCACAGCATGTTAAGATGCCACTTGCAACACTGGCATCTCACAGAGGATGACCTACTGTACCCATTCCATGGTGGGATTTGTGGAGCAGCTATAGTGGGTAGTCTAAGCCCGGTTGAAGTCTCAGCTATTCACGTTAGCTTCCTGCTAACGTGCCTGGGAAGGCAGTAGAAGATGGCCCAAGCACTTAGGCCCCTGACACCCATGTGAGAGAACAGGATGAGGTCTTGGCTCCTGGTTTTGGCCTGGCCCAGCTCTGGCTGTTGCAACCACCTGGGGAGTGAACCAGCACATGGAAGCTCTCTCTGTCTTCCTCTCAATATCATTCTGCCTTTCAAATAAAAAATAAATCTTAAAAAGCAAACAAACTCTAATTTTCAGTGAAATAAGATGTGTTGGGTTTTGAGCACAAAAAGAACTTGACAATACAACTTTCAAAATGATCGCTCTGGTGGGGCCAGCGCCATGACGTAGTAGGTTAATCCTCTGCCTGTGGCACCGGCATCTCATATGGGTGCCGGTTCTAGTCCCAGCTGCTCTTCTTCCAATCCAGCTCTCTGCTGTGGCCTGGGAAAGCAGTAGAAGATGGCCCAAGTGCTTGGGCCCCTGCACCCATATGGGAGACCAGGAAGAAACACCTGGCTCCTGGCTTCAAATCAGTACATCTCCAGCCGTTGTGGCCATTTGGAGAGTGAACCAACGGAAGGAAGACCTTTCTCTCATCTCTCCCTCTCACTGTCTGTAACTCTACCTCTCAAATAAATAAATAAAATCTTTAAAATAAAAAAAAAGGAAAAAAAAATTATCGCTCTGGTTGCTGTTTTGAGGATGAACCATAGAAGTAAGAGTCTAAGCAGGAGATCCATTATGAAGCTACTCTAAAAATTAAAAGTAGAGATTGATCTGTTTAGAATTGGTGTTAATTTGGTAAAATAAATAAGTAGTCTGTTTCTTGATTCATGTTCAACTTTCCGTTGACATGGCTTGCTGGCAGACTGGATGCTGCAAGAGAGAAAAAATGTAGACTGAATACAGTTTCAAGCACTAACAACTGGATACATGAAGTTGTCATCTAAGCATGTGGGGATAGCTATTTCAGAGAGAAAAGCAGCCAGACTTGCCGGATCTGTGATGCCTAGTAGACACCTGAAGGAGATCCTCTACTGTGAAGTAGATCATTGATTATGTGAGCATGAAGTTCAAGGGAAAGGTGTGTAATGGAGCTATAAACTGAGGGCTGTCAGCACACGCACGGTAAGAGATCACCAAGGCAAAAAGAGAGAGAAGAGGTCAAGTCCAAGGGCCACCCCCAGGAGTGCCTCAAGGTGAACAAGTGAAGATGAGCCAACCAAAGAAAACGAGGAGGAGAAACCAGCAGGAAAAGGACCAAAGAGAGGAATGCTTCAGAAGCCACAAGAATAAACACTGCTGATGTATCTTAGATAAGGACTGAGATGCGACCAGTGGATCTGGAAACATGGTCACCGCGAGTCTCACAGGTGGAGCTCCAGCAGAGTGACAGGGCCAGAAGACTAATCAGACTGGGTTTAAATGAGAATGGGGGAATTATTGTAGGGAGCAAGTGAAAACACCTCTTCAGGGGCTGAGAAAGAAGTAGTAGCTAGGGGAACAGAAGAGATCAGGGGAGGACATGTGCGCATATGCACGTGGGTGGACTCAGGTAGGAAACAACAGCAGGTGGACAGACAGACGGACAAATGGGAATGACCCAGTACAGAGAGAACATTAGGAAGAAGGGGGAGAATGGGTGGAGGTGTGTCCTTCATTAAGAGGGAATAAGATTCATACACAAATGGAGGGGGTGGTCTTATAAAAGGAGCGGAAGGAATCCCTCGGGCAGAATAACAGGCAGAGGTAGGACGTGCGGACATAGACGTGGCCGTGCCAAGGCGCCACAGTCTGAATGGTTTTGTCCTTCCAAATTCATTTGTTGAAATCCTAGCCCTCAACATGATGGAGCTGTGGCCCGTGGGAAGCAACTGGACCAGGAGGGCTCCCATCATTACTGTGGCAAGTGCCCTACTAAAGAGACCCCAGAAAGCTGGCTAGCCCTTCCCCGGTGGGCTCTATAGAGGAACTAGGACGTGGATTCTCACCAGAGCTGAGTCTGCCTGCACCTGACCTTGGACTTTGCAGCCTCAAGAACTATATCAATTTCAGTTTTTGTTTCGGCAGCCTGATCAGACTAAGACGAAAGGCTTGAAAGTTTTCTGCTGATCACAATTCCCTTCTCAGGTAAAGGTAAAACAAGGTTGTTGACTGATGGGAAGGAGGTGCCCGAGGTTTGAAGAAAGAAAAAGATGTGAAACCATGGGTCTCAGCCATCACTGCCTGCTGCAATCAACTTCCAAGCTTTAAAAACAATACCAATGCCCAGGCCCATTCCACAGAGACTTTGAATTCATCGGTTTGGGGTGGAATTAGGGCAGCAGGACTTCTGTATAAGCCGCTCCAGGTAATGCTAATGGCAGAGAGAGTTAAGACCCACAGGACCAAAGAAATGGGGCAAGATGGCCCAACACAAATTCTACTGAAAGTCACTGTCAGGCCTGGCACTTGTGGTGCAGCGGGTACAGCCGCCGCCTGCAGTGCAGACATCCCATGTGGGTGCATGTTCATGTCCCGGCTGCTCCACTTCCAATCCAGCTCCCTGCTGATGCACCTGGGAAAGCAGTGGAAGATGGCCCAAGTGTTTGGGTCCCTGCCACCCACGTCAGAGCCTCAAATAAAGTTAGTGGCTCATGGGTTTAGCCTGACCATTACAGCCACTTGGGAAGTGAATGAGCAGATAAATATTTCTCTCTCTTTCTCTGTTAACTCAATTTTCAGATAAATAAATTAAAAAAAAAAAAGGCACAGGCATGAATTAGAGTGGTGGTATGCTTTTCCACACTGTCAGGTTTCTGGAGTAGGGATGGCAGGTAGAAAGAAAGGCAGGCGATAGATAGGTAGAGATGATAGATAAATAGGACCTGAATTTAGCCAGGATTAAAGAAAACGCTTTAAAGTACATAACATGCCAGGACATGGTTAAGAGTTGAGTAAATAAACGCTCCCATGGTTATTCTTAACACCAGCTAAATGCCACACATCATCCTTGTAGCAAATATAATTCTGTTTTTATTTCATCCAAACGATTCACCCAATTTGTATAACTGATAGGGTTTTGCAGTCATTTATGAATGACTAAAACCACAAGTGTAATTCTTGAATACAAAGCAGGTCTTCTCTGCCCCTTCCCCTCTGACCCCAGCACTGCACATGGGCTCAGTGGTTTTGCTGACAATTGCAGGAGTCACTGCTCCCACCTCTCTACCGACCCAACTTGACGACAGCAGTTCTGTTCTACCAAAGCCTCTCCAGCACACCCGCTCTGAAGCCTGTGTTTAATAGGCTCTGCATTTGCCACTCCTGTTGGCAGATCTATTCTAGTGCCCCTGGGAGGTCCACTCTTCATCCTAGCCCTGAGCCTGGGGTGTGGACATCCCCAGAGAGACCCCTGTGATGACAATTGCCAGCTCAACACCCCGTCTCCACCAGGCCTAGCTGGGTGTCGGCCTGTGTCCACCCACCGCCCGTAACTAGGTACAGCCAGGTGCCAGTGCAGGGTGGAAGCCTCATGGGCTCACTGGCCAAAGGAGCCTCCACCATCACCTCCTGCCCTCCCTTGTGAGTGGCTCTCATGCCAAATCCCAGCTGGGACCTTCCTCCTTCCATCTGGTCTGGCTACTGTCTCCTCTCCTCCACCCAAAATGCCTGGCAAACTCCTCTTCATCCCTTAGAGCCCTTGGGGGGCTCATCTCTTCTTCTCTGACCGACCTGCCTTGGTCTCTTGCTCCTTCTGCAACAACACCTTCCACCTGCACTCCATCGCACACACCTGTCCCTCCTAGGGGACTAAGAGTTTGTGCAGGTAGAGGCTGTACCCTACTTGCTTTTATGGTCCCATTGCCCAGCACAGTACCTGGCCCATTAGCTGACCAACAAGTGAGAGGAACCAGTACCAAGTGCAGAGACAGTCAAGGTAATCATCATTTATTGATCACCAATCACATGCCCAGCACTCAGCTAAGCACTAGGTGTAGTTCTCATATCAGTGCTACAAGTTACAAATGATTAGCATAGGTTGAGAAAGTTTCCAGATTCATACATCTCAAAATTTAAGCCCAAGTCTGTCTGTCTGCACAATGTGGATTTTTTTTTTTTTTTTTTTTTTTTTTTTAAACCAGAAGGGTTTTCTGAGGAAGGTGACCTGGCAGTGGGAATGGGAAGGCCATCAGGAGGCTCCCCGCCCTCCCACAGTGAGTCACTGGGATGGGCTGCAGAGGCAAGGGCAGGACTCATCAAGTGCAGAAGCATCTCCCTGGGAGAGGCCCGTGTCCTCCCTGCCTCTTCCTCCCCTCCCCCAGATTTATGGCCTAGAATAAGATGTTCATTGTGCAGAGCAAAAAAAAGGGAGCCGCCACAAGGCCTCTGGCAGGAGAGGTGTGCTGGGGGGAGGTGGGGTTCTCCACTCTCATCAGCCTCCTCCAGCGCAGGCCCCGGGCCAGCCCCGCCCAGCACCAGCACCACACCACTGACAAAGACAATCCTTCCAGTCAGCGCTGGGCTAGGCAATGACTCAGCCCTGGTCAGAGCTCCCGCGGCCTTCCTCCTTCCCTCACCGGGAGCGAACTCCTATAACTCGGGTTCCCGAGAGGATAGAGGCGAGGAACAAGGTCCCAAGCCTGACTCCCATCAGAATCAGACCTGTGGATGTTCAGAGAACTTCCTCTTTCATGCTGCTGCTCCCCGCTCACTGCCAAGGAGAAATTGGCAGGTGCAAAAAGAACCATTCTGTGGGGCAGGAGGGTCTACCACAGCCCCACGGTTTTCCCCAACACGGGCTACACTGCTCCCTCACCTTGACCTGACCTACAGCACCTGCACATACCCATGGGTGCTTGGGTGTAGCCTGACCACCTTGGGCAGGCTGTCACGAGGATCAGGGTGTCACAAGGACACAGCTCTCTCCATGAGGCCTCCCAGAGCCAGGCAGTGTGCTGGGCCCAGGCTTTGCGGGAGAACACAGTCAGCATCCCACCACTCAGAAAGCCATGGTCTAGCACAGCTACCTGGGTACTGTGTAGCCAACACAGAGCAAGGGACAACACACGGTGTAGCCAATATAGAGCAAGAGACATCAGGTCTTGTCTGTCCTTTGGGGGCCATGAACTTGAGGGGGGCTCATACTAAGCTGAGACTGGGCTGAAAGGCCTGGGTCTCCACAAGAAAGACCTGTGGGATTGGGAAGAAATGGCACTAAGGAGTAGCTGGGGTCGCTGCACAACCTGGCCCCCAGCTGAGAGGAGCCAGAGAGTGTACAGCTTCCCACCTATTGACCAAACTGTTTGCTTCAGCCCTGCAGGGCCCGTGTGTGTGACTGCGAGGGATTGTACAGACGTGTGGGTACTCGCGCACCCACTCCTCCTCTGGGAGGAGCCCGGGCTGGCTCAGCACAACAAACCCTTTTGTTGGGTTCTGCTATAGGTTCTCACCTGGGCACATCTGTGATCTAATCAGGACGTAAAAACGAGTCTGAGGCTGGACTGGGGCACCGTGGCTCTTCTCTTTTATGGGTAAGGAAATTAGGGTTATGATTAAGGAGCCTGGAGCCACACAGCTGCTAGATAGCAGTCTGGCCCATAACTGAAGTTCTTTTACTTACCTACAAATTCACCTATAAAATATTTTATTTCATAGGTAAATATAGTTATATAAATATATGATATATTTACTTACACAACACAAGTAAGCTATATGTGAACCATTTACTTATAAAATATTTACCTATAAAATAGGTTCACAATTATTTGGTTTTCTTTATTTTATATTTCACAAAGGAAGCTAATTCAGGTGTCTATGCACTACAAGGCACGGCACAGTGGCAAAGCCTTGGGCACTGAAGGCAGCTCGTGAGCGTCCAATCACAGCTTCACTTCTGTGTGCCTGTGAGAAAAACACCCCGGCCTCTTAACTTGTTTGTCAGTACAGAGAATAATTCCCCACTCTACGGAGCTGCTGGGCAGACCTGAAGCTACCTGTGTGTACTGTCTGGTACCCTGTGGGCACTGACTGGACAGTCAGTATTCTTTCATTCATCCTTTGTGGCCCAACCACAAGTGACTCACGGTCACCCAGACAGGCTGCATACTTTCACGCCTCGCACGCACGGGTGCTCCTACGGCCCCCTGGGCCAGGAATGTCCTTTCTCCCATTCTTGACCTACCAGTACTGCTCTCAGCCTCCATCACCCAGGCCAAACTGCCCCCTCTGTGATGCCTTCCCCATCATCCTCTGGGCCCCACACCCAAGCTTCATCTGGTTTTGTTCTGCCTAGAGTTAGATATTTGCATAACTGACTCTCCACCCTCCCATGAAACAACAATGTCTCATCCATCTATTTACCTCTCCTCCCACTCTTCCTTCACCCCCTGAGCACTACTGGGTGATAAGGCCTTATAGGATACCCTTAGTGGTCTTATTCACGTAAGACCAGCTCATCGTTTTGTAAATATATTATAGACAAAATTAAACAGTTAAAAATCACCCAAGATCGGGGCCGGCGCCATGGCGCAAGCTAACCCTCTGTCTGCGACGCCGGCATCCCATACAGGCACTGGTTCTAGTCCCGGCTGCCCCTCTTCTGATCCAGCTCTCTGCTATGGCCTGGGAGAGCAGTGGAAGATGGCCCAAGTGCTTGGGCCCCTGCACTCACGTGGGAGACCTGAAAGAAGCTCCTGGCTCCTGGCTTCGGATGGGCACAGTGCTAGCCGTTGCGGCCATCTGGGGAGTGAACCAACGGAAGGAAGACCTCTCTCTCTGTCTCCCCCTCTGTTTGTAACTCTATCTCTAAAATAAATAAATAAAATCTTTAAAAAAAAAAAATCACCCAAGATCATCCACTCAGAAATGTGATCCCTTGCACTCCCCTGTATTTATTTAGTGTGGAGGATGGAAGAAAGACGGGCTAAAAAGGGATGGAAGGAGACTGCTTTTTTCAACAACTACTTTTTAAGAAACAGATTGAAAGGCTAACGGTCACTCTGCCACCCCGTTTGGACAGTGTGACAGCAGGAAGGTGAACACCTCCACTTCCTCCTCTTGTCCACCCCCCACCCCCCTCCTCCGTTCCATTTCCAGCACATTCTTTCATCTTGCTCACACTCTACCCCTCAGCCTTAACTGCCCACCCCTGCTTGGCTTTGCTTCTCTATTTGAATGGATTAAGGGCTCACCAAATGGCCATTAGTCACACCCTGCTAAATTCATTTGTTGATTAATTTAGTTTCATTGTCAAATAGGTGTTCCCAAGAAAGGCGCCTCCATGCCAAAATCCCTGATTCCTTGCACGTGGCGGGAGACCGTCCACCTGCCTTGCGCTTGCGCCGTCACATAACTGAGCATGCGTCTTCAATCCGCAGCCTCCCCCACCACCTCCACCCCGGGAACTCAGCAAACACCTCACACTCTTCCAGCCTTTCTTCTGCTGCAGGTCAAGATGGAAGCCAACATGTCTCTCGGGAACAGAAACCTTGCCCAGTCTGAGTTTGAAGAGCTCAAACGGGATGTAGACTTTCTCGGCCTCCTCTGAAGCTAGGTGTAGCCGTGGGACTAGGTTTTGGCCTGTGGGGCATGGACAGAAGCTGCGTGTGTCTCCCAGGATTCCCATGTATCCTTCCTGGGGGTCCGTTTTGGACGATTTTTACATCTCAGACCTCTTTATCTTTTTTCTCAGCACGGGTGATGGTCTTCCTCAAGCCTTACTGCTCCATTGGTAACACAGTTTTCAAGGGATTCTGTCCTGTCCTGTTGGTAAATTTTCCTGTACCGATTGTGCTTGGATCCTCAGTTCTCTTCCTTAGCTCTGTAATTACCTTTTTTGTTTCATGCTGTAGTCTCATCATTTTGTCTTTGCGCTCTCAGTTTATTAGTTTGCATTAAGACTGATTCTGAACAAATACACACACCCACCTGCTTCTCCTACCCAGAAAGCAACACCAACCCAGAAATGGAGAGAAAGGCAAAAGGTGTTCCATTCCTCACCAGGTGAGGCAGAAGGACTACGCTCTATGTCCCCCGTCCATCTTCCCAGATCCAACTCATCCTTAAAGGGACAGCTCATGACCACGTGCCCCAGATTCCTCCAGCGAAAGCTGACTGTCCCTACTCCAGGACTCAAACGGTTTCCCTGAACAGAGCTATCACGTGCCTGGGCTCTGTACTGGACCTGAGACTTTTGAGAAGAGAGGGAAATTTTTTCCTTCTCCCTTGTCACACGTGGTTGGACACATACAGGTTTCCTTTGAAGACTACTGGACTGCTGCTTGGCTGGATAAGAAGGAAAATGCAGGGCTGGCGCTGTGGCATAGAGGGTAAAGCTGCCTCCTGCAGTGCCGGCATCCCATATGGGCAATGGTTCAAGGCCCGGCTGCTCTACTTCCAATCCAGCTCTCTGCTATGGCCTGGGGAAGCAGTAGAAGATGGCCCAAGTCCTTGGACCCCTGCACTCACATGGGAAGATCAGGAGGAGGCTCCTGGTTTCGGATGGGCACAGCTCCTGCTTTTGTGGCCAATTGGGGAGTGAACCGGCAGATGAAGACCTCTCTCTCTCTCTCTCTCTCTCTCTCTCTCTGTGTGTGTGTGTGTGTGTGTAACTCTGACTTTCAAATAAATTAATTATTAATTAAAAAAAAAAAAGAAGAAGGAGAAGGAAGATGGAAAACTAGAACTGAGACTGAAGAGGTTGTCGGCATCAGACCCGTCAGTTCAATTTCATGAGGAGTTGGAGAATACCAAGAGGCAGGGGGAGGAAGAGGATTCAGCAAGGGATGGTGCCCTTGAAAGACTCAGAGGGAAGGAACAAGCAAGCCGGAGCTCTCCAGCCCAGCCCTGCAGGCACAGAGCGCAGGCTGAGAGCATGGTTCCCGGTGCAGCAAGCTCACTTTCAAGTCCAAGCCCATCGATTCACTCACAGGCTGACTGGGATCAAGTCACTGAACCTCCTCCAGCCTTTGTTTGCTCACCTCCGAAACCGGGGTAATAACAGCCTATGCCCCAGAGGGAGCTTGTGAAAATTATAGCAGACAATGCGCAGAATGGGTTCCAGCTTTGTCTCCCACCACTTCCTGTCTCATGGGTGCCTCTCCAGGAACACCACCCTGCCAGCCATGCCCTGCGCACGCAGTGAGCCAGCCCTCCCCCTCCAACCTTCGCTCCTGCAGCCCCTTCTCCCTGCAACAGCCTTTTCCCAGCTCTAACCTTCAAAAATCCAGCTTTCAGAAAACCTTCCCAAACTCATTGTATCTCCTCATCCTCGTGCATGCGCAAACCATCATATTTATCATGCCCAGGTTATTATTAAGATGTGCGTGTCTATCTAACTGAGCTCTGGAAGAACACAGCGGCAGGGCTTACTGTGTTCTCAAAGCAAGCACCAGGCATGGCATACAGCAGGCACTCAAGGTTTGTAGAATGAAGAAACAAAGAGGCCGACACTGTGGCACAGCGGGTTAACGCCCTGGCCTGAAGCACCAGCATCCCATATGGGCACGGGTTCTAGTCCAGGCTGCTCCTCTTCCGATCCAGCTCTCTGCTATGGCCTGGAATAGCAATAGAAGATGGCCCAAGTCCTTGGGCCCCTGCACCCACATGGGAGACCCAGAAGAAACTCCTGGCTCCAGATCGGTGTAGTTCCGGCCGTTGCGGTCATTGGGGAGTGAACCATCAATGGAAGACCTCTCTCTCTCTCTCTCTCTCTCTCTGCCTCTCCTCTGTGTAACTCTGATTCTCAAGTAAAAAATACATAAATCTTTAAAAAAAAAAAAAAGAATGAAGGAACAAAGCAAGGACTCTAAAAATAGAGGAAGAGGGTGACATGGAAAGCCTGTCTGCCAAGGAACTTCCGAGGCCCTGAGCTACACTGAACACAGGTGTGTATGCTTGTGCTTATCCACAAGGTGGTTCTTACGTGGGTGTTTCCAACACTTAGCATATAATAAGTGCTCAATAAATATTTGATGAACAAATGAATGCTCAATACACCAGGCAAAAGAAGAAATTGTTTAAGAACATAAAAGCACAGCTGCAAGATAAGCCCTTTGCAATACTTACATTGAGTTGCATTTATAAGTTTAAGGGCACTTAAGGGAGGCCAGCAGTGGCCATGCTCACGAATGGCGTACTGGCTGCCGGCGTAACCAGATAACAAGCCCGGATACCACAGGCTTTAAAGGGCAAGCGGGAAAACCTGCAAACCGAGCTTTGACGCAAACAACTCTGTTGGAAAAGGAAATGAGCACGTGCCGGCAGGATTAGAAAGTCATGCTATTCACACGTGACTGTCCCATAAGCTCTTTCGTATGTCCTTAGGGGAATGGTAGGACGTTCCCGACAAACTCTGTCAGGAGAATGAGTCAGCTGAGGCCCCTGTGAATCACCAGGAGCCAGCATTTCCCAGCGCTCCCAACAAGTGTGGAAACCCTGCAGCAAGATGTAAGGAAAGAGGCTGAGAAGCCACACCCAACCCCAGCCTCCCGCTCGCCGCTCAGTGGCAGTGCGTCTGCGGGGTGGGGGGGAGCCTTCTGCCTGCTCCAAAGCTCAGTTTTCTCATCTGAAAGATGAAGGCACTGAGACACCAGGACTGGCTCTGAGCACGGCCTAAGGGAACACACATGGTGCCAGACCAGGACCAAGCACACAGCAAACGCCCATTAGGTGGTACACTTTGCCGTGCTCGCCTCCCCAAACTCAGCTAAGGCGTAAGTCAAAGAGGCGCTTCTTCACCCACAGGACACAAAAGGACAGGCTGGGTGCTCTCGATTCCAGCTCAGGGGACCTTCGAGAGTCTGCAAGGGCAGAATGTTCCAGAAGCTCAGGCTGGATGACGCTTCAGCCTTAAAAACTCCACAAACCAAGACATGCATGCAGATTTAGAAAGGCTGTAATGAAACAAATTTACAGTCGACCTCCTGGGACATGTAGTTCTCTTCCAGTTGCCAGACTTCCTGGTCATCTGAAGTGTATGTGATATATTTATTCCTGTGGAAATAATTCATGAATATAAGGTCAAGCGGAGCCGAAGCCAAGGACAGATCAGGGTGAGGGTTGCCAAGATCCAAAGGAAAAAATGCTGAAGCCTCGTCTGAAGGCGTTCCTTTTATCCCACCTTCTGGCAGCAGGTGGAAACTGCCCCGGTTACCTAGCCCATAACGTGGCCCCCCAGCCCCCAGCCCTATGTTGCTTTTTTGCCTCGTGTCGCATAGTCACAGACTCAGAGTCGGACAGAGCCTCAGGCAGGAGTTCTCTGGTGATGAACAAGTTTCCCTCGAACTTCCGCTTGGATCCACCCGGTGATGGGACCCTCACTGCCTTACAGCAGCTTGCTCTGTGGTTGGCAGTTTTGTCTCATAGCTGCTTCCCCCCTAGCCAGCGGCCGCTCCATGTGACTCCAACCCTTCACCCACAGGTGCCTCTTAGTTTTGTGTCCTGCAAGCTAGGAAGCCCCAGTTGCCGCATTCATTCTCCCTCCAGCATGATATGCTAATTCCTGGGCATCCAAGTGGCCCCCTTTCTGGGGCAGCCTCATTGGATCACTGCCTGGATGGGACCCTAGGAACCCGACCCCCACCAGATCGCAAAGCAGAACTGTCCCAGTCCCTCCACCACAGCTAGAGAGCAAACGCCCCTTTCCTTTCTCGCGTCTCCCCCTGCCCACCCATCACTTACGTGCCAGCCCTTCCTCAAATTCTTCAGTCCTGACTCTGGGAATGAAAACAAACTTGGAAGGCCCAGGGATGGAGGGAGGGGCAGGAGAAGGAGATGACGCAGCTCAGTTTTTGCACTGGTGGCTGAGGGCACACAAGCAGGCAGGCCACCTCCAAAAATAACCTTCCACACAGCCAGCCTCTCGACAGCTTCCTGGGAGCGCCTCCCTCCAGCTCTCCATGGCGTGGTCCTCACTGTCCCTGTGCCCTCTCTCTTGCCCTGCTTTGAAGAGTTGGATGCATTCACTGTTTGTTTAACCCACTGACATTTGCCATCATCTTTTTGCAGGTTTGTGGTCTCAACATACTTAGAAATATATTGCTATGAGAATACATAAATATTCAACAATAGAGGATTGGTTAAGAAAACATGGGAGGCCAGCGCTGTGGCATAGTGGGTAAAGCCGCCACCTGCAGTGCCCGCATCCCATATGGGCACCAGTTCTAGTCCCAGCTGCTCCTCTTCCAATCCAGCTCTCTGTTATGGCCTGGGAAAGCAGAAGATGGCCCAAATCCTTGGGTCTCTGCACCCACGTGGGAGACCCAAAACAAGCTTCTGGCTCCTGGCTTCAGATGGGCCCAGCTCCGGCCGTTTGCTGCCATTTGGGGAGTGAAGCAGCAGATGGAAGACCTCTCTCTCTCTGTCTCTGCCTCTCTGTAATTCTGCCTTTCAAATAAATAAATGCTTTAAAAAAAAAAAAAGAAAGAAAGAAAGAAAACATGGTGAAAACGTAGAGTGCAATGCAGGTGTGAAAAAGAATCAGTATACACTGATAAGAAACTCCTCCAAGACATATGGTAAAAGAGGCAAGTTTGTAAAGCGGCAGGTGTATGTAATCCCTTCACGGAGTGTAAACATCTACTTGTAAATAAACACAAATGCATATATAAATGCAGACAAACAGGGCTGGATGGATCCACACCAACCAGCAAACTTCAGAGAGAAGAGGAAGACAAAGGGAGAGGGATTAATGTTTGACCCTGTGTGGATACGCTACAAGAAAACCATTGCATTTTTATTTGTATGAACAAGTCTTCCATTCTTACAGACACCTTATGTGTGATTTCAGAGCTGAAAAGAGCTAGGGAACCCAGACAGGGCAGGCCCAGGGTGGCAGCCACCTTGCCCAAGACCACAGAGCTACCTAGTGGCAGCCAGATGTCACAGGCCACCAAGTAGGCCCTGAAATCATGGACTTCCGGGGATTGAGGAGAAAGACTGGATTTGATTACAAATCAGATCAACTTTCTTCCTCTAACTGAATCAAAAAAGTCCGGCTTAGGCATGACAGTGAGTTAGAAGAGGCCACGATCCATCAGAGATGGGGAGGGGAGCCCATGTCTCCCCACTCTAGACAGGGGCCACAGCCGGCAGGACCAGGGCCTTCTCTGGGCCCCCTTACCCCCACCCATGAAGCAGAGGGACGGGGTTAAGCGGTGGGAGGGAGAGGAGATGTGCAGGCCCAGGGTGCTCTGTGTGCCAGGTGCCCATCGTGAGCATCCCTGCCCGTGCCCTGGCAAGGCCGAGCTGTCAGTCTGAGACCTTAGTTCTGTATGGAAACTGCTTCTCAGGGAGGAGGGGGCTGGGCTCCAGTCTGAGGTCCAGCTAAGACTCAGGCATTGGGGCTGCCACACACGTGACCTCATTCCATACTCGCCCAATGTCTATGAATGTGCTCTAAGAAATTCAAACGTCACTTGCCGAAGGCACAAAACGGTCATGGGTGGGGGCCCTTTTTCAAAACCAGGCTCCAAATTCAGTGCCCCTTCCACCCCGTGTCTCTGGGACACAACACAGCTTCCTCACTTGAGCAGTGAAGCTTGAGAAGTTCCTAGGTTGACTGACCCTCTCTCTGTCTCTTCTCTTTCTATACACACACTCACACTCACACTCACACTCACACTCACACAGTCCCACAGCAACAGCAGAGACAGGCTCTGAGCCAGCACAACTCAATGCCTCAAATATGCATCAGGAGATTTGGTGAAGCATTTATGGCTAAGCTGTTAAGATGTCTGGGATATACTTCAAAGTCATCTGGGGTTGAGGATGGGCCATGGGGTTTGATAACACTTGACATGAGGTTAGTATGACCTCATGTGGTGGGGTTCGCTGCACCCACTTTTTCTACTTTTGTACGTTTGGAAGTTTCCACAATAAACAGCTTTAAAAAAATACATTGTGTGAGTGATCATTCCTCTCTTGATTTGTCACCTGGCAGGCAGCACCATTTTAATTAACTTTCTACTCTCTCAACACAGACAGCCGCATGACGGCCGGCAGCCATGGTAAGAAAAAACATAGAGGCTAAAAGGCTCTCTGGCTTGTGAGAACCCCAATCATAACAATAAAAGCTGTCTCTGGCTGAGCGCTTCCTACTGACCTCACTCTGCGCCCTGCACCTTCTGCCTGTGATCTCATCCACTTCTTACCACTGCCCTCCGATTCGAGCTGTTATCCCTCACCCTACAGCTTAGTAAACAGATTGTCCAGGTCTCCGCAGGTGGTCAGTGCGCAGCCGGAATTCACAGGCACACGTTAAGACTGTCTATATAATCAGACAAATTGCAGGAAGTTTTTCAAATAGTCACACCTTTTAAAGCATAAAGTAATTCCATCTTAAGGACCCTATCATGGAGAAATTATGTGGACAAGGAACAAAGATTCATTCACAAACATGGCCATCGCAATGTCAGCTACAATAGGGAAGTGTTAAGAATGGCTTCCCCACCCAGTAGCGGCCCTTGTGCAGGAAGCTTTCCCACTAGTCCCTGCCGTGGTCACACAGTGTCCTGAGCTCTCATCAACCCTGCCTCCTCCTTTGGATCGTGAGCTTCGTGAAGGCTGAGCTCCTGTAATTCGTCTTTGCTTTAGAGTGGGCACTTCAATATGTGATGGATGAATAGATAAACCACCCCTGAGTTTCTCATTTAAGACAAGTGAAATGGAGAATGAGGCTTTAAAATAAGCGTTGGGAGGTCACAAGGCAGGACACACACACATACACACACACACACGGGGCTCCCTCATCTCCCTTTACTGCGCTGCCATACCTGTGGGTGTCTAAAAAGCCACGGCCAATATTTGAATGCTCAAGGCAGGGGTGAGAGAGGCAGAGGAAGGCGCAGGCCCCTTTCACAGGCCCTCTCAAACTTTCACTGAAACAATGGTGGAAGGGATCAGACCCCAGGCCACCACAGGGCCTTGGAGATGCTAAGTAGCTGACATGGGTGACAAATGAAAGGATGTGGCTTTAGTATGGATGTCAACTAGGAGACCTATATATGAGAAGGTTAAGCTGAAAGGCGAGACACACCGGAAATACAGGATGTCAGGATGTTCTCCATCATTTAGGGAAGTAGGTCCATTAGGGGGAAAAAAAAAACAGAAGGAAAAGTGCCAAGTTTTAACAGTGACTGTCTCTGGAAAGTGGAATTATTGTCCTATTTCTCTATACTTCTTAAAATGAAAATGAGTATGCTTTGTTTTTATCATCAGAACAATAAGTAAAATTAAATCACATCATTGATTCATAAGGCTAACCTCAAACTGCTGGTATTGACTTAGAAAATCACCACTGAATTTTAATACTGCTTGATATGTTACTGTTACATCTAACCCTATAAAACGTGCATCCAGACACTTCAGAACGCTAGTGTGTAGTTTACATATAAAATGCCCATAACCACAGAAAACGTCATTCTTTTCCTTCATTCAATTCTTATTAACCAAATCACTGATCCCAGATCTGGGCACCTAGCTGTCCAGCTTCTCAGGACTCTTTCAGATGATTTCTGCAAAGTGCATCAGTGAACTCTTGCTGGCATGTTTGCAATAGAACCACATCCTCACATTTATGGACAGCCACATTCTCTTTGGAGCCTTCCCTCTTCCAGGTAACACCTGCTCCTGCCTCTACTCAGGAAGAGGAGGCCCCCAGAGGTCAGAACTGAGATAACCAGGATTTCCTGTGGGCCCCTAAGGGCACTTTTCTAAGGGAGTGCTGAGCTCCCAGGAAGTCTCAGTGCCTCGGGGCACACAAAGAGTCTCCCTATTCTTTGCACCCCAGGCTGAGCACTGGACTCCTGCATGTCCACTGCCCATCTATCTGTCAGTAATTTGGAAAGAACTGTGAAAGTTCTGGTTGTGTTTCCGATTTGTTTCTGACGAGATCTATTTATCTTAGGGTTGCAAAATTCCCCAGCCACCCATTGTCCCCCTGTAGAGTGGGGCAGACACACACATCTCTCTGTGACTGGGCCAAGCCTCCAAATCCCAGCACTTGAGCTTATCCTGTGGAGGTGCTCTCCCACCATCATTCTCCTACACTTGTTGTTTTTTGTTTTGCTTTGTTTTTTGAATGTCAGAGAAAGAGAAAGAAAGCACTCCCAAATGCTTGCAAAGGTCAGGACTGGACCAGACAAGCTGGAAGCTACAAATGCAATCCAGGTCTTCCAGGTGGGTGATGGGAGAACTCAGTTACTTGAGCCATCACTACTGCCTCCCAGTGTCAGCATTAGCTGGAGTCAAGAACTGGAGCAGGCGCCGGTGCTATGGCTCAGCGGGTTAAAGCCCTGGCTTCCAGTGCCCGCATCCCATATGGGCGCCAGTTCGGGTGCCGGCTGCTTTACTTCAGATCCAGCTCCCTACTAAATGTTCCTGGGAAAGCAGCAGAGGATGGCCCAAGTCCTTGGGCCCCTGCACCTGATGTGGGAGACCGGAAGAAGCTCCTGGCTCCTGGCTTTGCACTGGCACAGCTCCGGTCATTGCGGCCACTTGGAGAGTGAACAGCGAATGGAAGATCTCTCTCTCTCTCTCTCTCTCTCTCTATATATATATATATATATATATATATGTATATATATATATATATATGACATGCCGGCTTCTTAACCAACAGGCTAATGGTCCACTCCCACTCTGCACCACTTTAAAAGCTGATGAGTACTCGATCCTGCCGAGAGATGAACAGTCACAGCCCAGGCAGTTAAGTAGAGCGAACAGCCAAGTAGAGTCTCTCTTAACTTCTCTTTGCCATTATTTGCCTGATTATTACCCAAAGGAGCTGCCTGACTGCGGAAGCACAAGACACAAAATGTGTGGAGCCCAGCGCAAGAGTAAAGCGAACCACTCAGTAAACACTAAAGAAAATGGAACTCGGTGATGTCAGCAATCCCCCTCACCATGTCTACCCCTGGGCTCCATGGCTTTGCCTAATAACCAAAGCCATGCAAATCCGTAAGGAACTGACTGTCCGACTTCCAGGGTGCTGTTATAACAACAGCGTAACTTTGACTTTACTTTGGGGTGCCAACAGCAACTCGTTTGATGTAACTGCTGCTCTTGCAGGCAAAAAGGGACACGAAAAGTAGACTGTGCTTTGTTGGGTATCCTTAGACAAGCAGTTTTTCTGTTTTCCCATGTGGAAAAGAAAAGGGACCAGGATCCAGCCACATGATTTTGAAAGTTCCTTACAGGGCTAGCATCCTGACCAACAAAACTGTACTCTAGTGCCAAGGAGAAGTACAAGAGTGAAACACCTTGGCAACTGGCAGGAAAGGAACAAGTGCAACCGGGAGATAACGGGGCCAGCAGAAAACAGCAGGTTAACTCGGGGGAAACCCAACCTCCGCCTCCTGGTGTTTTTCGGTTTTCCACATTTTCATCTACCAAATACAAAAATAATTAGCTACTTCTGTGGGACTCTCAGGAAAAAATTAATAAAGTGAAATCAATGAAAACAAGTCTTTGTTCTGCGAGGAGTGGCTCAGGAGCAACCCCCTAAGACACTTTTCCTCCCAGCCGGCTGATGTCAACAGCCCATGCTTTTGCCCAAACAAAGGCCTCCTGGCACCAGGATGAGAGGCAAAACATTTAAGTCTCCAGAGTTGGCCCTCTGCCAATTTGAAGGGAAGGGGCAGTCGCGGAAGAAAAATAACCAAGCTTCCGAAAGGCTAGAAGGAGTAAGGAATTACTAAATCCCTCTCTTCTCAACACACTGTGAGAACTCTCAAAGGGAGAGTTCAATCTGAATTACTTTCTTTGTTTAACTCTGCTCTGCCTAAGGCCACCACAGCCACAAACCCCCCGGTGCGGGCGCAGCGTGGGAGTTGGGAGACCCACACTCAAGTGATTTCCCCCAATTTCAACTTGGACAAGGGGCTGGACTCCCGGGCTTGGCTTCCGGCCCCTAAAGCAAGCAAGTGCCACTGGACGCTCTTCGACCCTTCAGTGAGAGCAGTGCGGGGCCGGCAGCAGCTCCTCCCCAGGGGCAAGTTAACCTGCTGTCCTCGCCAAGGCAGGCGGCAGCGCCCCGGCTCAGCGAGCAGCCCCTCGGGCGGCCGGCGGCGCCCCCATCGCTGCCACCTCGCGCTGCCACAGCCTTGCCGCCTTGCTCCTGCCCAGGCACCGTCGTCGCCCACGAGGCCGGTTCAATCCCCAGTCCCGCTCACCGCTGCCAACCCCGATCTGAATTAGTACGATCGCCAAAGTTCAACTCGGCAGATGTGAGCAAAGAAAAAAGCCAGGCAAACAAAGGCCTCTCTTTCCAGACCTCGGAATTTCCTTCAAAGAGACGCAGACAGAATTGAAAATAGAAGGCCCCCTCTAGAACAAGGGGCCTCGGCTGGCCTTGTTGGGGAAACATGCAACGAGCCAAGAGGAGCCGTGACACCCAGGGTCCAGGCGCACGGACCTACCGGGCAACGCGCAGGCGACACCCGAGACCGCACTGGGCGCAGGTTTAAATCCGACTGTTCCTTCTGCGGGCTGGGGCGGCGCTCGCGGTCTCCCAGCAGAGGCAGTAGCCGGAGAGCGGGGACAATGGTGTGCGGGGCACGGTGCTTTATGGGGGGGGGGGGGGGGGGGGGAGGAGCCCTTCACTCAATCCACATCTTTACGAAACCTCGTAAGGTGGAGAGGAGGAATGGTCGCCCTCATCCCACGGAAAGCGCCACGGCCGGGGACAGAGCTTCCGCTTGGGTACCCTGTTTGTACCTGCTTTCTCCTTTCGCTTTTCCCCCCTTTGAAGTCTGGCTGCTTAGTCGGATGCCCAAGGGGTGCCTTTTCAACGTCTCTCTCGCCCTGTTCGAGCAAGTGGTGCCCGCAGCGCCGCTCCCAGCCGCGCAGCAGACAATGGCCAGGCACCGGTGGGCGGCTCGAAACGGCTTGCGGTGCGCCCAGATCCCTCGGCAGGGCGCACGTGTGTTTGTTATGGTGCCGTGCTCCCTCCCCCGCGGCGGGCCTCCACTTTCCGACCTGCAAACCCAACCCGCAGCCTCTGAAGGAACCCAGACCCTGAAAGGCGTCCCGCCCCCATCCCCCCTACTGACGGTGCCTTGGAGAAAGAGAGGTTCCCGAGGGCCCCGCGCACGTGGGTTTGTTGTGGGTCTGCAGGCTTGAGAAACCAGGGCAGCCCCCTGCTCCGGCCCGGGCAAAAATTCAAACACCCTTGGCCAGCAGTGGCCGACGCCACGGCGAACGCGGCTCCGGCGGCGCTGGGGACAGACCCCGTCCCTGCGCCCTAGGTGCGCCCCGGGCCCAGCCGCTCAGCGCTCCTGCGCCCCCTTGCATCACTCCTCTCAGGGGGCCCAGGCCGCGCTGTCGCCCACAGCACCCCGCTACTCACTGGCTGCGCCCCGAAGCGCGCAGGCTGCTGCAGCTCCGCCCGCTCCGTGTGTGCAGCCCGCTCCGCGCCCAAGCCGGTCTGTAGCCGGCTCCCTTTGTTAGCGGCGGGCAGTGCCCCAGGCGTCTTCCTCAGCCCGGCCCTGCCCAGGACTCCCCTCCCCCCGGCGCCTCCGGACTCCCCGCTCGGCTCGGGCTGGAGAGCTCTGGAGCTGGGAGCTCCACGAGGGAGTCCCTAGGAGGAGGGCTCCGCTGGGAAGCGGCGGGCGACCGGGGATGTGGCGTGGGGGAGCCCGGGGAAGGAGGGAAGAAGAGCGCGCCGGAGGGGCGGGAAGGAAGCGAGCAGTCTCTGTTATGCAAATACGGTCGCTGGGACAAGGTGGGTCCCGCGGGTAGGCAAGTCCCAAACCAGCCTGGCCCTCCGGAGGTCGCTAGCGAGCGGGCTCCGGGTTAAGGGTGCCGCCCAAGGCGCAATGCCTGTCTCTGCCTTCCCAGGAGAAGGCAGGACCGAGGCGGGGGGCGGGGCGGGGCCAGTGCGGCCGCAAGAACCCCCAAATACTGCGTCCTCGTGCACGCAGCGTGTCGGGGTTCCAGGTCCTTTCTCTGCTCCAGCCTGGCGCTGTGACCCTGGGCAAGTCACTAAGCTCTCTGAAGACCTGCGTTCCTTTTTTTGGTAGAATACGAAAGTACAAATCTATTGTGTAGGTTTGGGCACCTGCTAACGTCGGGGGTGGCACATGGTAGGCGCTCTCAAATAGCACATTAGGAAGAGCAGGGGTGTCCTTGGAACCCTTGCACCCGGGGACTTCCACCGCGAGCTGGTGGGCCCCTGGGAGGACATAGGCCTCAGCGAAGCTGAAAGCGAGGCGATTCCGGCCTTCCACCTGGGCTAGGGCTGGGCAGCCGGGGAAGGCAGGAGGAAACGGCCTGTTGACCAAGCACTGTGGCTGCGAACTGACTGCCTGATGGCCCCTCGGCCACTTCCCCAGGACGGAACACTGCTGACAGCAGTCTTCAGGCCATTGCTCCAATCTCCCATAACCCAGAGACGGGGAGAGGACTCCCAGGGGAAAGGATCCTGTCTGGGGGAGCTACAGGAAGCCCACAGAGCACTCAGCTCTGTGCAGGAGCTGGGGTGGGGAGAGTGAAGGCTGGCTGGGTCCTCAGGCCCAGAGCTCTGTCTTCCAGGTCCAGGTGGCCACTGCCCACCCCCAAGCTGGGAAAGGGAGGTTGAGTTCTCATCAGATGCCCAACACCCTTCCTCCAATGGCTGCTTCCTCTCTCTGGGATCCTAGTCCCTTGCTGCTCACTCACCCTTCCCCCTGCTGCCCTGGAGGCATTGCTGCCCCTTGCACAGCAGCCAGGTGGGGAGGGGACCAGACACCGTGAATTCAAAACTCTGACCTACTAGTTGTGCATTCTTGGCCGAGTTTCACAGCCTGTCTGAGCCACCATGCCTTCTTCTGTGAACTGGGGCTACGCAGGATGGCACTGCTTTCAGGCCTGGGTGAAATGCTCTCTGGGTGAAGCCCTTGCTTGGTGTCTGACGCTGGAAGGCACTCCAGCAAATGGAAAGAATGAATGAGCAGAGGCAGACAAACTCGGAAGAATTTCTGGGAGGAGGCCACTTGCAAGAGTTTAGACTTTAGTTTTTTCTATTTTTCTTTTTTTTTTTTTTAATATAGAAGCTATTAATAGTTGCTGTGGCATGGCGTGCCATGCATCTTTGTGTTGGATACTGCTTTCTCTGGCATTATTCTGGAAAACGGTTTGAGGGAGCAAGGAACACAACCCAGGAGACAAGTGTGGGAGCCAACATCACATACAGTTAAGAGCCCAACCGTGGCGGTGACGGAGGGAATGAGAAAAGACATGTTGATAATAGCTCCTACTTGGAAAGCAAAAGCACTTTGCTTACTTGTTTATTGTCTTACTCAAAAGGCAGAGAAACAGAGAGAGCTCCCTGTGACTGGCGGGGATTCCATATGGGTCTCCCATACAGGTGGCAAGGACCCAACCACTTGAGCCATCCCCAGCTTTCTGCCAGGGTCCACGTAAGCAGCGAGATTGGACCCAGCCTGGTATTCTGATATGAAACATGAACATCTTAACCACCTAGACCAAGGGCCCACCCCCACTTTGCTTTTTATATTGTCTCTCCTCATCACAAGATAGGTGGTGGTTTGAGCCCCATTTTACCAATGAAGAAAGTAGAGAAGCCAGACTCTGAAGCCTTTTCCACACTCATTTAAAGTCATTTCCTTCACCACCACTTGCTTGTCAGCACCCCATAGCAACTAAGAACGCAAGAGAGGCTGTTCGCAGAGGCTTTCCTGTCCCGGTTCCATAGTTCTCTTTTGCAAAAAAGAACTGCAGCCAAATTGTAGAGAAAATAATGAAAAAACACTCATCCAGGATTCTTGGCTTATCTGAGATGGCCAATGATGATATTGACAACCCAAGAAGTCCCTGAGGCTCTGGGGCAGGCCAGCGTGCTCCTGGCCAAATTCCAGGGTGGGTGCCGGGGGCCAAGCGCCTTCCATTAAGGCTCCTCTCTGGGCAGCTGAGGCCTTGTGAGCCCTAAGTAAGAGACTGGAGGCTGGGCTGTGAGTTGGTGATGGTCCTGTCCTGCTCAGCCCTCTGATTGTCTCTGGTCTGTATGCCTTGGCCCAACTTTCCACCAGACACCATCAATGTTCTGTGACCTCCACCCACTACCCCACCCCCACCCCCCGCTCAGGTTGCAATGCTTGTGTGTCCCCAAGGTCAATATGTTGAAACACCAACCTTGTGGTGACCGTGTTGGGAAGGGAGGCCTTTGAGAAGATGACCAGGTCAGGAGGACAGAGCTCTCATCAGTGAGATCAGTTCCCTTATTAAAAGGAGACTCGAGAGAGCTAAGTAGGCCTTCCGTCATGGGAGGGCACAGCTAGCAGGTACTACCCACAAGCCCTCAGCAGACACCAAATCTGCTATCCCCTTGATCTTGAACTTCCCAGCTTCCACATAGTGAGAAATGAATTGTTGTTTAGAAATAGTCATGGAAATGTGTGGTGTTTTTTGTACAGCCTGAATAGACTACAACCCCACCACTCACCTCCAAGTTCAACTTTGGGCCACCCATAATGTTTTAGGTGAAGTCTTTCTGTCATCATGTTAGGCTTTACTAATACAAATGAAGCCCTTCCTACAGATAATGCTCATTTACAACAACCTATTTGCAAACAGTGTTTTCACAGTGCTCTTGAATGGAGGCAGTGTTATTACAAAGTCTTGTCGGGGAGAAGGGAGGTAGGAAGCAGTTGAGATTGCCCTCCCAAATCCCTCTTCAGCATGCCACTTTTTATTTATTTATTTATTTATTTATTTTTATTTTTATTTATTTTTTTTTTTTTGAGAGACAGAATTACACACAGTGAGAGGGAAAGACAAAGAGATTCACTTTCCAGATGGCTGCAATGGCCGAACTGGGCCAATCTGAAGCCAGGTGCCAGGAGCTTCTCCCACGCGGGTACAGGGAGCACTTGGGCCATCTTCTGCTGCTTTCCCAGGCCATAGCAGAGAGTTGGATTGGAAGAGGAGCAGCCGGGACTCGAACCAGCACCCATATGGGATGTCGGCACCACAGGCGAAGGATAAACCTACTGCGCCACAGCACCAGCCCCTTCAGCACCCCGCCTTTAAGACCCTGAAATAAACCTCACCACTCTCCCCTCCATCCATGTGCACAGGCTGCCTAGTGCCAGCATAAGCTCAGGGACCTAAAGGAAGTGTGGTGTCTGAAAGCCCCCTTTGTTGGCTCTCAATGCTGTCAACTTTAAGGATGAAGACATATACACACAACTACGTCTGCATAACTCAAGATCAGAAAATAGAAACAGAATCACAGTGTCTCTAATTTAAGCACCCACCTGACTGCTGTGAAACAGACCGCCACACATGGGGGAGTGGAGGGGAAGTGGGTGCAGGGCAGAAGAACACCAGAAGACAGCGGCTGGAAGCCAGAAACAGGTGTCTTCAAAGGACAGCAGCCGCAAGACAGGGGAAATGGCTGGCCCCACAGCCTCCAGGACAGCGAACAGCAGCCTCCAGAACCTCGGAGCAAAGCGGGGATATGGTGTGATCTGGCTGTGTCAGAGAAACACACCCATCAACGTCAGTGGGCAGCCCCATCCTAACATCACTGGGGAAGATACCAGGAGAAACCAAGTCAGCATTCTCAAAGCACCTGTGTTGTAAGCAAAAGATCTCTTGGTTCAAAGTAGTAATAGCTGCTGTGTACTGGCCATGCAGTGTGTGCAAGGCAGCCTGTATTTTCACTGCGTGTGCCCCTGGAGAAGGGGAGAGCATTTTCAAGACCTTGATGGACCTAAGTCATCCTGAGCTGCTCTCCCTGTCCTTGCCTTGAGGCCAATTTATTTTTTTTTAAGATGTATTTACTTTTTTGAAAGGCAGTTACAGAGAGACAGAGGCAGTGACAGAGTCTTCCATCTGCTGGCTCACTCCCCAGATGGACACAATGGACAGAGCTGGGCTGATCCAAAGCCAGGAGCCAGGAGCTTCCTCCAGGTCTTCCCATGTAGGTGCGGAGGCCCAAGGACTTGGGCCATCTTCTACTGCTTTTCCAAGCCATAGCAGGGAGCTGGATCAGGAATGGAGCAGTCGGGACTTGAACCAGCGCCCATATAGGATGCCAGCATTGCAGGCGGTGGCTTTACCTGCTACACTACAATGCTAGCCCCCTTTTGGGTCTTTAAACTTATTTTTTTATGTGATCTGTAGAAAATATTGATGATTTTAATTCCTCGGTGTATATCTCACTTTTAAAAAATTTTTTACAGATTTTATTTATTTCTATGAGAGGGAGACTTACAGACAGAGGGAGAGACAGAGAGAGAGGTCTTCCATCTGCTGGTTCATTCCCCAAATGGCCACAACAGCTGTATCTGGGCCAATCTGAAGCCAGGAGCCCAGAGCTTCCTCCTGGTCTCCCATGTGGATGCAGGGGCCCAAGGACTTGGGCCATCTTCTATTGCTTCCCCAGGCCATAGAAGAGAGCTGGGAAGGAAGTGGGGCAGACGGGACTAGAACCAGCGCCCATACGGGATGCTGGCACTGCAGGTGGTGGCTTTACCCACTATGCCACAGCGCCGGCCCCAAGGCCAATCTTAGCATGAGATTCACACATGGGGGAGAAGGGAATTGTAGATCTGACTCCAAAAACATTAACATTAACAAGTCAGAGATGCTGTTACTGATTTTTTTAAAAGAGATTTATTTATTTATTTGAAAGGCATACTGACAGAGAGGGAGAGAGAAAGAAAAATCTTCCAACTGCTGGTTAACTCCCCAGATGGCCGCAACAGCCAGAATTGGGGCAGACCAGAGCCAGGACTCAGGAGCTTCTTCTGGGTTTCCTACCTGGGTGCACTTGGGCCATCTTCCACTGCTTCCCCAGGCACACTAGCAGGGAGCTGGCTCAAAAATGAAGCAGCTGGGACTCGAGGTGGCACCCGTGTAGGATGCCAGCACTGCAGGTGGCAGCTTAACCTGCTACGTCACAGCCACAGTAGCAGCCCCTACTTTGGAACTTCAATACTACCTCTGACTCTTGGCCACCAAAGGCTGGACAGGCCCCTGCAACTGCCAGTGACAACTCCCAGCTGCCCAAACCGCTGCCCTGCTGCCCAGGGCTATCTCAGGAGACCAGATGCACCAGCAGCGGCAGGAAACAGAGGAGCAAAGCAGAGAGGCTCACAATCAATTCTCTGAAAAGGATCCAGGAAATTGGCTTCTCTTGGCCTGCTTCTGTCGGAACAAAACTAGAAGCTGCCTCCTGTGTATTTATCATGGGAGGATGATGTCACAATAACCTGCAGTGATGGTCGAGGCTTTGTGCAAGCGCGTGCATGAGTCAAAGGAAATCTCTTTGCAATTAACCAGTGTGTGCAGGTCACGCCTGTTTGTGATTTGTCCCAAACCCACCTCAGTAAGCTCTTATGTTCTTAAAAATCTATTTTAATTGTCTCCCCCTCCCACAATCTTGCAAATAAGATTTGCTATACTCTCTGCTGTGGCTTGGGAAAGCAGTAGAAGATGGCCCAAGCCCTTGGGCCCCTAAACCTGCATGGGAGACCCAGAAGAAACTTCTGGCTCCTGGCTTCAGATTGGCTCAACTCTGGCCGTTGAGGCCAACTGGAGAGCGAACCAACAGATGGAAGACCATCCCCCCCTCTGTAACTCTGACTTTTAAATAAAATAAATCTTTTAAAAAAAAAAAAAAGATTGTTACAGAAAAGTTGAAAGATTCAGACAAATCTAAAGAAGTGAGCAGAAAAGGGTGTCAGTCCCAGGCCAGGATTTTGTGTAGCCAGTGAGGTGCAGCTTGGATGCCCACACCCCAAGCCAGAATACCTGGGTTCTCCTAGCAGTTCCACTCTCAATCCCAATTTCCTGCTAATGCTCACCATGGGAGGCAGCAGACAAAGCTCAGGTACTCAGGGTTCTGCCAATCCTATGGAAGACTCAGATTAAGCTTCTGGTTTCTGGTTTCAGCCTGGCCCAAACCCTGCTGTTGCAGGCATTTAAGAAGTGAATCAGCAGATGAGAGATATCTCCCTCTCCCTCCTCTTTTTCCACTTCAAATAAATGAAATAAAAAACATTTAAAACCCCGCCTTGCGGCGCCGGCACACCGGGTTCTAGTCCCGGTCGGGGCACCGATCCTGTCCCGGTTGCCCCTCTTCCAGGCCAGCTCTCTGCTGTGGCCAGGGAGTGCAGTGGAGGATGGCCCAAGTGTTTGGGCTCTGCACCCCATGGGAGACCAGGAGAAGCACCTGGCTCCTGCCATCGGAACAGCGCGGTGCGCCGGCCGCAGCGCGCTACCGCGGCGGCCATTAGAGGGTGAACCAACGGCAAAGGAAGACCTTTCTCTCTGTCTCTCTCTCTCTCTCACTGTCCACTCTGCCTGTCAAAAATAAAAAAATAAAAATAAAAAAAAATAAAAATAAAAATAAAAATAAAAAAAAATTAAAAAAAAAACATTTAAAACCATCAGCAGTCCATCAGCCACAACCAGAGTTGACCTTTTGACCCATTTTCTACAAGTTGTTTCTTGTGCATTTTTTTTTGATAGCCTGCTTTTCTCCCTTTTTCAGAATAGATCATAAACATTTAACCTTTATAGATGCAAGTCAAACGTCCTTCGGCAAATTATTTGTGGTTTATTGCACCAGTCATTGTCTGTCGGAGAGAGTTGAGTTTAGTGGCTGAGAATACTGAGTCTCCAGCCAAGCTGCGTTGGCATCCTGACTCTGCCGCCTCCTAGCTGTGTGAACTTGGAAGAATTGCTTAACCTCTCTGGCTCTGGCTCTTTGCCTGTAAAATAAGAGTCGTAATATCTATCTCAAGAAGTTGTTCTGCCGATTGAATGAGTCAGCTACAAGAACAGGGTTGAGGATAATACCTGGCATGGAGCAAGCGGTGGCTGTTAGCAATCTACAAGTGCATCATAAGATATCCAACCCTTCTCCTGCAGGGGACTGCCACAGCTGTTTCCCATTTGTCCATGATTAGAAACAGCTCCCCGATAAACCACCTACTGTGTGGCATAAGGAGAGGGCAAGTGAGTGGAAGTGTCATTGTGAAGGGATGGAAATTCGGGATTTAGAAATGCAGAATAGGTGTGTCAGAAGCAAATTCCTTTATTTGACAAAATGCTATTGCACTCCAGTTGATGTTTCCTGAACTCAATGGGGCCAACAGAGAGTCTAAGCTTGGTCAGGGGACACCAAAATGAACAAAGGACAAATGTCACCCTCGAGGTTCTTTAGGCAGAGTTACAAAAATTTCACACAATCATCGGTTTCTATGTATCACCTGTGTGAACAGAGATCACTGAGTGCCTGATCTGAACAAGCAACACAACACCGGTGAGGTTTGATTAGCGATGCCTGCTCTGGAGAATTGTTGTGAACGTTAGGGATAGTGTCCATTAAGCACTTAGGAGAGTGGCTGGTGTGTGGTAGATGCTCGGCTGCCAATGACCGACATTTATGGAGCGCTTGTCATCTCCAGGCACTGCACGGAGCACTTTTCCAACATTTCACCCTCACAGCAGCCCTGGGGAGTATCTGTGACTAATTTTATCATTCGTATTCTGCAAATGAGGAGACTGAGAGATAAATAACTCAACCAGGGTCACACAAGTGATACGTGGTGAAGTTGGATTCTTAACCAAGACGTTAAACTAATTCCAGCAAGCCGTGACAGAGGCTGAGGCCTGAAGGCTCAGAACTTCACTCAAAGATTGCTCCCTTGTTGACTGCATTTTACTCTTGTGTCTTTCACACGGCTCGCCCTAAAGAGAGCTGTATTTGATGAGACAGGCCACACATCACACAGTGACCCAGCCCAGGAGTCAGCAGGCCTGCATTCTACATGCAACTCTCCCCGCCCCGCCTGCAGGTCTCAGCCAAGCACTTCCCCTTTCTGGCTGTCAGAAATGAGAGCAGCTGGTTAAGGCAGTGGTTCCGAGCCTGGCTGGCCTTTGGAATTCCCTGCAGACATTGCCTGTCAACTCTCACGGTCTTCCTCCAGAGTCAGGGTTGCTGTTCAGGTGCTGGGTGTCTGTGATGGTTAACAAGTTCCCCAGGCAATGATGATTTGCGGGCTTGGCAAACAAGTTTGGCCACCTCATGCTCTCTCTAGCTTCTTCTGGAGAAGTTCCTCCGCCAAAGCCGCTCAGCGTGCCTGAGCACCGCCGTGCTCTACCACTAAGGGAGCCCTCTCCCCCAAGGACTCCCCTGCAGGAGGAAGCCTTTACCGAGAGACGATGCCCTGCACCCAGCAGAGGCACACCTGCAGAGTCAGCCACGCTGATGATCACCCCCAGTAGTCAACTGACCACAAAGAGCTAGGCAACAACCTTCAGAAAAAGCCACATTTCCCCATCTCTGGGATGTTTCGAAAGCAGCATCAATTTCCCAGATCCTCTGTGTATAGCCACAGTGCGAAACCTTTGGCCACTTCCCATGAGGCACCTGAGCATACAGCCACAGCATCCTCCTGGCTGGAGCTGGTGGGGGGTTGCAATTTGAGTTAACCTATAACTAGCTCTACTAATGCCTAAGTGCAGACAATCAGATACGCATTTGGGGAGCATCGCAAAGGTTCAGTGCAGGAAATAGCCCCTGAACAATGCAGCTTTATCCATTACAGCCTTACTTCGTGACATCATAAAGCACTCAGCTGTCCAATTCAATTAGCAAGCAGGCTGGCTATACCCATCATAATAGCCTGTCCTGTGCAAACCTAACAGGCTCAGAGCCCTGCCAGGCAGTGAGTGATTTGAAGGCCTCAGAATGACTCAGGTCAGCCCCATTGACGTGGAAGATCCGGGTGTGTTTACAAGGATGCGGGGGATGGAGATTTGGACACAGGGATTAAATGTACATAATCATATCAGAAGGACTGTACAAACCCTGCTGCGGCCCCGGCACATGGGCTGCAATTGCAGCGAGCAGAGACCATCTCTTACACCCCTTCGGCCGGTTCCTCTGTGAGGCCTTTCTTAAACACACAGGAAGGATGGGTTCTAGGAAACTCGCTCCCCTGCCCTGAATAAGTGAAAGGGTCACAAGCCCACATTCAGGGTGAACTGCTCAAGAGGGATTTCACCACCGAATCGGACTGATCCGATGGTTGGACTAAGGAGACAGAGGTACAATGCCTCTGCTTATAGCCTACCATTTACCGTGCACTGGGCACATGGAGAGCTTCCAAGACACTTCTCATGCACCTGCTAGGTGAACCCTGGGGGATAGAAACACCAATGGCTTGCCAGAGATCGCCCCGCGAATGAGTGGCCGAGTTTGGACCAGAGCCCTCATTGTCTTACTGCGTTCTTAATGCTCACGAGGGACAGCCCAAAGAATGGAGACTCAAAGAACTGCAAAAGCAGAAACTGCTGTGGCCTCTCTTTCCCGGTGAAGCCCCAGAGAGGAATTGGGACGTGCTCATTGTCTGTCTTTTCAGGGATCAGTAACCTGGGTTTTCAGCCTGTCTCTTCAAAGTGCTAAGAAAAACATCTAAAACAATAAATGGAAATTGTAGACAATGACCAGCCCAAGTCCAGGGGAAAGGCATTGCTGTTGCTGGAGAGAAGATGGAGAAAGCGCAAGTCTGAGAGAGATAGCTTCGTGCAGAGCCGGATCTACCAAGTGGTACATTTCCTCCACCCCATTGTTCTGGACAGAGAGGGTGAGGTCATTTTAGAGCTTCACGGGTCTCCGGAGTTAGGAGAAACCGCAATTTTCAGTTGTTGGTTACTGAAGTGAAATAGAGCATGGTTAAGATGACCATCGGGATAATCTAGGTTGATCTGAAAGATAAAGACGACCTCCTCAAATTGCCAAACCAGGAACTGAGCTATGCGGTATTAAGTCTTGTAAAGACCTCAGGAGATGTTCATCATTAACCACATTTGGTAACGAGGGCTTAAAGAGCTTAAATAATTGGTCAAACTCTTGTAATTGCCAGATTTGGAGATCGCACTAGGATATGGATGGCTTCAAAGCCACCCTTTAATCACCAGGCTCATCAGTTTTTCCTAGGAGGCAAAGGGATGGGAGGTGACTTGACTGTTTCCCCAACATCTCTGTCAGAAGGACCTGGTTATCCTTTTTTTGCTCCTCTGTATTGCCTGCTTCAGCTCTCTCTGCCCTGGCGAGCACAGCCTGTCTTCTAAGGTCTGTTTGCCTTCTAAGCTCCTCCAAGAAACCTAGAGTCCACAATAACCTCTTACTTCTCTAATATTTTATACACACATGCAGCATTTTCTGCAATCATTTCTTTACCTTTTGCACTCATTCAGTGTATATTCTAGGGCTTTTGGCTTCATACTCTCTCAAAGTAACAGATAACCAATGTTTCATAGAAACACACTTTGATCTGTATAAATAAATTGACAAATCAGGACATAATTTTCTTTATCAGATTTAGAGATGTGAATTGAGTCCAGAGAATTTTACCTCCCCACTTAACCATTCTGCAAACTCCAGCCCAAGATCACAAAGGTAAATCTCTTTTACTTCTATTTCCCATGAACCTTTTGAAGTACCCTGGTTCCAGTAGGGGCTCATCATTAGGTAGGAAAAAATCGAAAGCATTCCTGGGAGATCTCACATGCTCAGGACAGCAAAGATGACCTCATTTCCATCATGAGCAAACAGACTCTGGAATGATAGAGAAATCTCCCCTGTGCTTCCCAGGGACAGAGCCAGAAGCAAAAGCCAGACTCAGGTGCTCAGATCTCTTTCTGTCACCTGCCAGCCACCACCAGTTTAAATGCACCCCTGAAGCAGGAGACGGGCCCCCAGCCCTACAGGAGTTCATGAGATGGAAAAGCAATCTACCAGCAGCCATAAGGGAATGGCTAGAGACCCTTTGAGATCCACAGCTAAGGAGCGCAGCTCGGGCTGTGAGTAAGCCCCACCCATCAGGTGATGTATCTACTCTGTCTACTCCAACACCTAGAGTAGCCCAGCTGGGGCAGCATGCAAAATGGTTAGTGCAATTAGTGGGCTACTGGAGCCAGGGTGACTAATAGCATGCTTCGATTCTCCCATAGGCAAGGCATGCATAGTATTGTAAAGTTGAAATAATACATGCAAAGTGCTTTAGAAACTGCTCGCACAGAGGTCGTACTGAATAGACTTAGCCATAATTATTATAATAACCAATCACATTAGAGGAAAAATTAAGATTTGATACACATATAATACAAGCTTGGCCTTTCCAATCCATAGTTCTGCCTCTGTGGATTCAACCAGCCACAGATGGAAAATATCTGGGAGAAAATTTGCATGTGTTCTGAACATGTATAAGCTGAGTTCCTTGTCTTTATTCCCTAAAAACACAGTGTTACAACCACCGACGTGGAATCTACGTGGTTTTAGGTGTTGTAACGCACTCTGGGGTTATTTCATGCATATAGGAGGGGGTGGGCAAGTTCTATGCAAGCACCACTTCATTTTGTGTAAGGGGATTGAGCATCCATAGATTTTGGTGTCTTCGAGAGGTTCTGGAGCCAATCTCCCACACATATCACGGGACAACTGCACATGCTGGATGGGCCAGGAAATGACCCTCAGTGAATGGCAGTGCAGCTGGAGCCAGAGAAGCGACCCCTTGGCTGACGCTCCTGGGGAAGGCTCCTAGCAGAGGCCAGACCCCATGCAGGAACCTGAGGAAGTGTAGAATCTGAGCCGGACCAACGAAGAAGAGAAGAAAACCAGTTCCACTTGTGGAAGGCCTCTTGGACCTAGGCATAAGTTTCAAGATGCTAATTGATGTGTTACACAAACAGCAAAATATTGGAAACAGCCTACGTAGCCACTCAGACGATGAAATACAGTTTGATGAGCTTACAAAGTGAATTACTTTATATCTCTTAAAATATGCTCAGTCGAAGCTCAATGACAATATGCTCAGATGATAACTCTAAATTACCCAAGAAACCCATACATGCAATAGTATAACTCAACTAAAGTAAAAAAAAAAATCCATTTGCATACAAAAATAATGCAAATATACCAGACTCTTAGACAAGAGAAATGCAAATAGCTTTTTTTCTTCTTTAAATCTTTCTTAAGTCTTCAAATTGTCTACCATGAGCATATATCATTTATCTTTTTATTTATTGTGGTAAAATATACATAATGTTAAGGTTGCCATTTTGACCATTTTTAGGTATACGGTTTAATTGCTCATTTTTGAAGTCCCACTGTGTTTTTCCTCCAGACTCACTGACCCAAGCAGAGTGGCCCCGGCAGGTGGCAGGCATGGACACACAGGCAGCGCTGGTGCCTCCCTGCCTGACCCTGGGCCCTGGCAAATACCCTGATGGTTTGGGAGCCTGTGGAGAACGCAGGCTACCGCCTCGGACGGGGAACTGTTCAGCTGTTACAGCCTGCGGCGTGCGGAGACGGAGGGCCTCCTCTCCATCTCCCTCAGCTGCTGCTCCACACACAACGCCATTCTCAGATACTGCTGCCCATGCTCCTGTGGCAGGGAAGCTCCCCTGCAGGCCCCAGAATCCCCTCCAAAATTCTTGGAACCTTCTGAACAGTGCACCCAGTGGGGATGCCAGGATGCTTTGCCCGGTGCGGCTGGCCCAGCCTTGGTCTGTGGCTTGTGTGATGAATCACACAGGAGTTAGAACACCTTGTGCAACAGAAACTGGACCAGAGGGAAGCTGCTCGGCCACAGGCCCGTGTGTCTGCCCGGTGCCCAGGGCCCATGGGAGTGTCAGCTGACGCCTCTCCTCAGCTTTCTCGCATCCATCCTCTTCCTTTTCCATTCGCAC
Organism: Lepus europaeus; assembly: GCF_033115175.1. NCBI lineage: Eukaryota > Metazoa > Chordata > Mammalia > Lagomorpha > Leporidae > Lepus > Lepus europaeus. Next base: position 92,697,070 of record NC_084828.1, read on the forward strand.
AGCTCCACTTCACCTGCTCAGCCGTCATGACCTGTCTTTTACGTTAGGGATGAGTCTACCAACCCAGACAGCTGCAGGACCCCTGTGCAGGTACAGCATCCGGCACGGACAGGAGGAATCACCTTCTGCGTGGGCTGGAACAGAACGGCTAGAGATTCCATCACACTACCCAGAACAGCCCCCAACTGAAAAGCTAAGAATTGATTATATCTGGAATTTTCCATTTGATATTTTTGGGCAGTGGCTCACCACAGGTAACTGAACCATTGCATTTATGACCACCAATAAGGAGAGACTACTGTGATGGAGGGAGGACTCATTATGATTGAGCTTTCAGGTGTCCACAGGGGTCTTGGAAGAATTACCCTCGGATGGGGGCACCTACGGCAACTCCAACTCTTAAGAGCTTTCAATCATCTATTTTTCCCCTTAACCTTCGCACAGTTATTACGGCAAGTAATGATAGCACACGTTTACTGAGTGTCTACTGCATGCTGACTGCTCCAGGCTCTTTACACATATTAGCCTAGTTAGCTAATCTTGTCAATAAGCCCACAGAGATAACAAGTCATGGAGCCAGAATTCAAACCCAGGTAGTCCCGCTCCACAGCCCATGATCTCCACACCCTTCTGCCTCTCAATGAACACCGGACAGGACCAGAGTGAGACAACACTGGGTGGGCAGAAGCCCAGGATACAGGAGTATACGTGTGCCTACCGCTCGCCAAGGTATTCAGTTTCTATCAGACTGGATGCAGTCAAAGTGCTCTTCTAGGTCACTGTGCACCTGCTGGGCCCAGGCTGGGGCCCTGCTTCAGCAGGGTTTAAAGGAACAGCCAGGGCCTTGCGCGGTAGCATAGTGGGCAAAGCCGCTGCCTGCAGTGCCAGCATCCCATATGGGCTCTGGTTCCAGTCCCTGCTACTCCACTTCTGATCCAGCTCCCTGCTGATGGCATGGGAAAGCAGTAGAATATGGTCCAAGTGCTTAGGCCCCTGAAACCACATGGCAGACCAGAAGAAGCTCCTGGCTCCTGGCTCTGGATCGGCCTAGCTCTGGCCCTTGCAGCCATTTGGGGAGTGAACCAGTGGATGGAAGACCTCTCTCTGACGTCTCTCTCTCTCTCTTTTTCTCTGTCCCTCTATAACTCTCCTTTTTAAATAAATAAATAAATCTTAACAAAAAAGAAAGAAATGGAAACAAAGCAACAGCAACATTCCAAACTCCCTCATGAAGAAACATTGATCTGATTTTCAGCAGACCCTCAAATCTCACTGTTTCTTGCATATTTTTATAATCCTGGGTTATAATATTTGGTTTATTCCTGCATAATTCTAAAATATAGATCCACTTGAAATATCTATAATAATACTCATAGGCAATTTTATTTCTGAGTGACAGAATTTGGGGGTCATTTATAGGTTTATTCTTTATACTTTTCCATATAAGCTATGCCATTTTGGTGTTTTTAAAAATAAAGCTAAGGTTTTTTTTTTATAACAAAGAGATGAGAAACTTGGTGAAACTCAAATAGCTTGTAGCTAGAATGAGAGTTCATATTTCCCTGACTTTAAGAGCCATGCATGGGAGCCGGCGCTGTGGTGTGGTGGGTAAGGCTGCTACCTGCCACATCAGCATCCCATATGGGCACTGGTTCATGTCCCAGCTGCTCTTCTTCCAATCCAGCTCCTTGCTAATGTGCCTGGGAAAAGCAGGAGAGGATGGCCCAAGTGCTTGGGCCCCTGCCACACCCATGAGAGACCTGAATGAAACTCCTGGCTCCAAATTTTGACCTGGCTCAGCCCTGGCTGTTGTGGTCACTTGGAGAGTGAACCAGTAGATGGAAGATGTCTCTGTCTCTTCCTCTCTCTGTAACTCAGACTTTCAAATAAATAACTAAATCTATTAAAAAAAAAAAAAACAGTCCTGTACGGTTTCTTATTTTATCTCACATGTAACTGTTTTGCCATCCTACCTCCCATACACTCCAGTTATCTTACCTCCCATACACTCAAGTTAAGAAACTCAAAGTCTTAATATGATTAATAACTATATATCCTAGGAATTATGATGCACTTAAAGTGCTTGACACAGCACCTAGCAAATAGCAAATAAATATTAGCTGTTTAAGCAGTAATTATTATTATTCATTGCTACTATGATATATTATTAGAAATGTCACAATAGAGGTAACTGTATGATATTTGGAAACATAGAAGAGGAAAATAGGTGCCAATCTGAAAAGGTTACCAAAGCAGGCTGCCTGGAGATGACAAGAACTGATTTTTAAAGAGGTAGTAAGACTTAGCCAGATAAGAGGTGAGGAGAGCAGTGCGCTCCAGGCAGAACAACTTGATGGATTTGAGAACTGGTGTGCTGGACTGAAGGCCGTGTGGAAGGGTGGATGAGAAGAGGTGCGAAAGAGAAGTCCTTGCTGACTCAGAGCCCCCTGTGTGCCACAGGCTGGGGCGTTTGGGCCGCAGAGTCGGAGAGAACCACTGAAGGGCTTTCAGCACTGAACTGTCCCCACTGATACCTTGTTTTCTTTTTTAAACTTCATTGAGAGGCAGACAGAGAGAAAGAGTTCCCATTTGCTGGTTCAGTTCCCAAATGCTTGCAACAGCCAGGACTAGGCCAGGGCTAGAGCCAGGAACCAGGAACTCAATGTAGGTCTCTGTGTGGGTGGCAGGGACACAGCTACTTGAGCCATCGTCTGCTGCTTCCCAGAGTGTGGGCAAGCAGGAAGCTAGAGTCAGGAGCCAGCACTCTGATATGAGACTAGATATCTTAACTGGCATCTAGCTCCTGATAGCTTTCCCAAAACTCACTCTGGCTCTCTGACTGCTGTGTGAGGAATGGGTTAGAAGGGAGGATTCTAGAACTAGAGAACTGATTATGATTCCTTCCATCATCTTTCCAAGAACTGATACATCCCAAGGCAGAGGCAGAGTTGGTGAAGAGCTGTTTAGGACTGTGGCTCTACAACTGTGGACCACAGACCATCAGGGGTCCCTGAAACCCCCTCAGGGGATCCATAAGGTCAAAACTATGTTCACGATAAAGTGAAGGCAATATTAGGATTGTCCACTGTGTTGATTTGCATTAATAGCACAAAAATAGTGATGGGCAAAACAGCTGGCTCCTTAGCACAGTCAAGGCACTGAAATCCACTTACAGCCCTGCATTGTTCACTCACAGGGGAAACAACTCTCTGAATTTCTTTGTAAAATATCCTTGGTGAAGCAATAAAAATGATTAACTGTGTAAAATCTTGCTTTGTGAGAGCACATCTTTTCAATATTTTGTGCGAAGCAAAATAGAAAGCTTATATGGAGGGGCTGGCACTGTGGCATAGCAGGTAAAGCTGCTGCCTGCAGGGCTGGCACCAGTTCAAGACCTGACTGCTCCACTTCCGATCCAGCTCTCTGCTATGGCCTGGGAAAGCAGTACAAGATGGCCCAAGTGCTTGGGCCCTTGTACCTATGTGGGAGACCCAGAAGACCCAGAAGAAGCCTGGCTCCTGGCTTCAGATCAGCGCAGCTCCAGCCATTGAGGCCATTTGGGAAGTGAACCAGTGGATGAAAGGCCTCTCTCTCTCTGTCTCTGCCTTTCTGTAACTCTTTCAAATAAATAAATAAATCTAAAGAAAAAAAAGCACACATGGAGCACTTCTGTTGAAGTCTAAAACAAGATGGTGGTCTCAGTTCAGTTATGGACTGGACCATTTCTACCTAGAAAAAAAACGAATGAACTCAAGCTATGTTGACTTGAATAGAGACATTTTCTTGAAAAATGAACCAAGTGAACCTCCCACTTCTGAGAAAGCAACTTTTCTTCATTTGTGTTGTTGTATTTGTTAGTAGTTACATGTCTAGGCTATGATGAAGTCTGACTTTTCTGAAGGAAATATATTTTGGAAAACTTGTATCCACTTTTGTAAATGTGGCAACTGCCCAACTCTTAAAGACTTTTCTGATGAGGTTAATGGTTGTTGTGGACTGAACCGTGTTCCCACAAAGACCTGCCGAAGACCTAATCCCTGGTACCAGTGACTGTGACCTTCCTGGGAAATCAGATCTTTGTAGCTGTGATCGAGCCCGGATGAGGTCATGCTGGGTTAGCGTATGCCCTAGATTCACTGAACTGCTATAGGTGGAGATTTGAGTGCAGAGGCACAGCCCAGGCAGGGAAGAAGACCACATGAAGACACAAGTTGACCAGGAGGGTGATGCAGCTGCAAGAGAAGAAAGATTCGGAACTGCCAGCAAGCACCAGAAACAAAGAGAGAAAGGTTTGGAAGGCAAGGAACCCTTAGCGCCTCAAGAAGGAACCACGCCTGCCAACACACTGATCTCAATCTCCAGCCTTCAGAAATTTCAGAGACTGTTCTGACCCACGCAGCTTCTGGTGCTTTGTCACAGCAGCCCTAGGAAGCAAAGCAGCAGTGAAAACGTCAAATGTGGTTATTTGATAAGGTAGACGGAAGTGTGTCAGTGTTAGGAAGAGGTGCATAACCCAACCCATCAAAATTTCCAAAGCACGGTGTAAAATGTCACAAAATCATGCGTGAGTACCAGATCTACTCTACGTATAAAAGAGATCAAGAGATTTTAGTGTAGCAGGATGAGAAGCTGATGTTTAAGAAATCACCAGTTGCTGATCTTTAGGGTACCATCACAAACAGTGGGCTGCATTCACCTAAGGAGGTTGTTAAAACTCCCAGTGGGAGTTTTTCACCTACTTCTTACCTTCAGAATGGACTTTTCTCCATATACTTCCACGAAAGCAATGTACTACAACACAAGAAGATATGATAACCAGCTCTCTTCTGTGAAATGACACTGAAGAAATTTGTGAAAATGCAGAGCAATGCAATTCTTCTAAGTATTTGTTTGTTTTGAAAAATAGTAATTTTTACAAAAATATTCATGCTTGCATCATATCAATATATATGAGTTTATTATTTGAAATAAACTAATACCTCAAAATGTCTTGGTTTAAACTTCTGCTACAGTCAATATCTATAAATTTAAAGCTATAAGTATAGCTCATGTACATAGAATTTCTAGACTTCTCAATGATTTTTAAGGGTATAAATGAATTCAGAGACTGAAGTTTGAGAATCACTCATTTAAAAGGTAGAGGGTCACCCCCCAGGAAATGATCAATATCTGAGGGCTATCTTAATTACCTGATGTGACCATTACACAATGCATACATGTATTGAAATAGTACTTTGTACCCCATAAATATAAGGGATCTTCAAAAAGTTGATGGAAAATACATGTTGTCTAATTGCATTTCCCCACTAGTTTTTAAAAATATCCTTGTATTGTAAAAAACTATGCATGAGTTTCAAATTCTGAATCAAAATACATGTATATTTTAATTCCATTTTCCCACAAACTTGTCAAAGTACCTCACATGTGTAGCTATTATATGTGGATTTAATTTGTTTTTTCAGTTTTCATTTGGAGAGACAGAGAAGAATCTCCTATCCTGTTTCACTCCCCACACACCTGCAGCAGCTAGGGCTGGGCTAGGCAAACCAAGGGCCTAGAATTCAATCCAGGTCTCCTACATGGGTGGCCCAAGTACATGGGCCATCCTCTGCTTACCTTCAAGGGTATGCATCAGAAGGTAGGTGGGTCTGAAAGGACATACCCATGGGGCCGGCGGTGTGGCATAGCAGGTAAGGATGCCGCCTGCAGTGCTGGCATCCCATATGGGCACCAGTTTGAGGTCCAGCTGCTCTACTTCCTTCCCAGCTCTCTGCTATGGCCTGGGAAAGCAGTAGAAGATGGCCCAAATCCTTGGGCCCTTGCACCTGTGTGGGAGACCTGGAAGAAGCTTCTGGCTTTGGATCAGCACAGCTCCAGCCATGTGGCCATTTGGGGAATGAACTAGTGGATGAAAGACCTCTCTCTCTCTCTCTCTCTCTCTCTCTCTTTCTCTCTCTGCCTTTCTGTAACTCTGCCTTTCAAATAAATAAATCTTCAAAGGGGGGGAGGGGTATAGCCAGAATTCAATTCAAAATGAGCACTCTGGGGGCTGGCGCCATGGCATGGTAAGTTAATCCTCCTTTTGTGGTGTTGGCATCCTATATGGGCACCGGTTCTAGTCCCGGCTGCTCCTCTTCCAATCCATCTCTCTGCTGTGGCTTGGGAAATCAGAAAATGGCCCAAATGTTTAGGACCCTGCACCCACATGGGAGACCAGGAATAAACACCTGGCTCCTGGCTTTGGATCGGCACATCTCCGGTCATTGCGGCCATTTGGGGAGTGAACCAGCAAATGAAAGACCTTTCTCTCTGTCTCTCCTTCTCACTGTCTGTAACTCTACCTCTCAAATAAACAAATAAAAATCCTTAAAAAACAAAAAAAAAAAAAAAAACTAAGCACTCTGAAATAGGATGCAGGTATTTTAAGCAGGTGACTCAGCATTGTACCAAATATTTTTAAATATATATAAAGTTTGGTAAACGGTTGATGGAGCTGTGGCAGGGGAGCCCCTGGAAAGGCGAGAACTGCTGTGAGCAGAGTGCCCGGCCTGGAGGCCAGCAACGCACAAACACCGAGGCACAACGGGAACGCAGGCCTGAAACCAGTCCAGGAGTCTGAAAAAGGAGCTCACAGGAGTGACATCAGAGAAGCCAAGCAAGGCCAAAGCTTCAACAAGGGAGCGGGGAACAGCAGCAAATACCATGACACAGTCAACTGGGCCCAAAGTGACAGGCCGGGAGCAGCGTCAAGGAGCAGGGGGGAGTCATGGAGGCGGCAGGATGGGGCAGGCCGAAAGGAGAAGAGTCAGATTTATAAGCGGGGGCTCTTTTCCCCCCACAGTAATGTAAAAATACACGTTTATTTTGTGTATCCATTGCACCCTGTAAACATCCAGCATGATTCCATTTTCAAACGGCTTTTTTTTTTTTTTTTTTTTTTGACAGGCAGAGTGGATAGTGAGAGAGACAGAGAGAAAGGTCTTCCTTTACCGTTGGTTCTTCCTCCAATGGCCGCTGCGGCCGGTGCTTCGTGCTGATCCGAAGCCAGGAGCCAGGTGCTTCTCCTGGTCTCCCATGCGGGTGCAGGGCCCAAGCTCTTGGGCCATCCTCCACTGCACTCCCAGGCCACAGCAGAGAGCTGGACTGGAAGAAGAGCAACCGGGACAGAATCTGGTGCCCCAACCGGGACTAGAACCTGATGTGCCGGCGCCGCAAGGCGGAGGATTAGCCTATCAAGCCACGGCGCCGGCCATCAAACGGCTTCTAACAACTCTTCTCCCCATGCTGGTTTTGTGAAAGCTTGTTACTGTAAGACTTAATTTCAGGACAAATATGGGCTAGTCAACTTAGCAAGCCTGACGCTGGCCCCGGTAGGTGCAGAGCGCTTTCATAAAGCCTTCCCTGAACAGCTGGCACTGTTGAACAGCAGCAGCACGTTGCTGTCACAGTGCTGCTCATGCCCAGGTGGTGATCTGGCCTCGCCGTTCACGATGCCTTCCGCCTTGAGCTGGGCCGTTTCCACTGCAGCGCACCTTCCGTAGTCTCTGCTCTCTCTTGGCCAGAGACAGGCTCAGCAGACTCGCCGCTTGCCGCACGGCTTTCGGCCAGCGTGTTTCTCCTGGAATTCCACCAATCTCTTGGGGCTTTCCATCCAAAATAGGTGAGTGACGGCAGCGGCACCACCTCGGAATGCTCTCGGCCTCTGTGTCTGCTGTGTCAAGTGCTGGAGCAGCTCAGGCTCTTGTTGCCAGTGTGAGATCTCAAGTCGACATCTCTGTCTCAGGACATCTCTTCCACCCTCTTGGGCTTTGTCTTAAGGGCCTCTCATGTTCAAGGTGGCCTGTCTGGCCCCTATCATAGACACCTGCATCACGAGCTCTGGCACAGAGTCTATAATAAATCTCTTTCCACTGCACGTGGCTGGAGCACCAAGGCAAGGGTCTCTCTCAGGACCACCCAGGTGCCTCGGCACGTTCACTGTTCCCAGCACCATAGCAGAAACACTCGCAATATTTTTTTTTTATTTGACAGGTAGAGTTATAGACAGTGAGAGAGAGAGACAGAGAGAAAGGTCTTCCTTCCGTTGGTTCACTCCCCAAATGGCCACCACAGCCGGCACTGCACAGATCTGAAGCCAGGAGCCAGATGCTTCTTCTGGTCTCTCATGCGGGTGCAGGGCCCAAGCACTTGGGCCATCCTCCACTGCTCTCCCAGGCCACAGCAGAGAGCTGGACTGGAAGAGGAGCAACCGGTACTAGAACCCAGCGCCCATATGAGATGCTGGCACTGCAGGCGGAAGATTAACCAAGTGAGCCACGGCACCGGCCTCGAAACACTCACAATTTTAATTCCATCTTCTACAAACTCCGAAGCCCTCTTCTGTGAGTAAGGAAAAAAAAAAAAAACAGAGAAGTAAAAAGCTGGAAATTCAGGAAACTGGGGTGTAAACCATAGAACAAGATCCCCCCCAGAGAATGCCAGAGGATGGAATGTATTGGGGTCCAGTAGACAGTGGGGTGTACAAGGTACGAGCTGTGGGCCACGACCATTTGCTGGGTGAGGGGCTTGACAAGATACTTACATTATGTGAGCCTTGGTTCCCTCTTCAGAAAATATGGAGAGCAATCATACGTAAAGAGCTGGGTAAGAAGACAGCCTGAGTTAACACACATCGAGATTTTAAAACAGTGCCTGGCAAATGAAGTGCCCAGCCTGTCACTGCTGAGGCTGAGGGAGGGGGGAGATGATGGCATCCAAAGCCCAGCAAAGTGACTAAGCTGGGGGGACAGGTGGAGAGGGTGCCTGCCTGACATCCCCCCACCCCAACTTCTCGGAAGGAGATGTGACTTAACAGGTGGTCCTGCTGGGGTTTAGGGAGAGTGGCATAATTCTAATGTGACAGGTGGTGAATACAAACACAAAATTGTTTTTACAATGACTGTCTTCAACCATACTTTCTGGCTTCTTAAAAGATAGTTTAAAATTTCAAACTCGGGGTAGAGTTGTGACACCATGATTTAAGCTGACATTTGTGACACCAGCAGCCCATATCTGAGTGCCTGTTTCATTCCCAGTTGCTCTGCTTCCAATCCGGCTCCCTGCTAATGTACCTGGGCAGGCAGTAGCAGATGACCCAAGTGCTTGGGCTCCTGCCACCCATGGAGGTGACCAAGATAGAGTTCCTGGCTCCTGGTTTCAGCCTGGCCAAGCCATTTAAGGAGTGAATCAGCAAGTTGAATCTCAATCTCTCTCTCAATCTCTCTCTCTCTCTCTCTCTCTCTCTCTCTTTCTCTCACTCTCCCTTTGGCTCTACTTTCAAACAATAAATAAATCTTTTAAAATAGTGATACAAAATTTCAATCTGGAACTGGGGTTCTGATGTTCCGCTCTTCCAGTGAAGGGAGGACAGAAGGAAGTGAAGGGAACAAATGTCCTTTTCTCTAAGCAGCCATTGTTACCGTCTCTCCGTGCAGGTCACTGCATGATACTAGCAAACTGGTACTAGCTGGCCCTCTTGTCCTCTAGGTAGCAGGTGCCCAAGTGCAGAGTGTTCCAAGGCTCCTGTGAGAACCCTCGTGAGGGCTCTCAGATGGGACAGGTTGCTTAGATCTTCAATCCCCTGGCCTCCACTGCTCCACCCAAGAAGGCAGCCCCTGTACTTGGTGACCTGGCCCCGTGCACTTGCTTATCAGCAAGGCACAGCCACTTGATTCTCAGCACTGTGGGCAGGATGCTCTGCTGTTTCCTTGACAATTCCCCGAGCCCTCACATCTCCCCTGGCTGTGTGGAAAGGGTGTGAAGGCGGTGTTTGCAGTGCCTGTGGGCAGTAGCGGGCAGGGCTGGATTTGTCAGCTCCTCCTACTAAACCCCAGGAAGGTGGCCATACCTTAGAAGAAGCAGTCCTAGCATCTACGGCTTTGCTCTGTTGGTCCTGGTACTGGAGCAACTGCAGAAAAGTCCCCTCAACCTGCTAGGCAGCCACAGTGAGAAGTTGGAGTGTTGTTGGCTGAGCCCAGAGCTGGAAGACACAAGCTTAGGGGTGAGCGCTGTGGTATGGTAGGCTAAGCCTCTGCCTGTGGTGCCAGCATCCCGTATGGGCACCAGTTCCTGTCCTGGCTGCTCCTCTTCCTTTTTTTCTTTTTGGACAGGCGGAGTTAGAGAGAGAGGGAAAGAGAGAGAAAGAAAAGAAAGAGAGAGAGAGAGAGAGAAAGGTCTTCCCTTTTCCATTGATTCATCCCCCAAATGGCGGCTACGGTCGGCGTGCTTTGCCAATCCGAAGCCAGGAGCCAGGTGCTTCCTCCTGGTCTCCCATGGGGGTGCAGGGCCCAAGCACTTGGGCCATCCTCCACTGTCCTCCAGGGCCACAGCAGAGAGCTGGACTGGAAGAGGAGCAACCAGGACAGAACCAGCGCCCCAACCGGGACTAGAACCCGGGTGCCAGTGCTGCAGGCAGAGGATTAGCCTAGTGAGCCGTGGCGCCGGTCTGCTCCTCTTCCTATCCTACTCTCTGCTATGGCCTGGAAAAGCAGAAGATGACCCAACTCCTTGGATCCCTGCACCCACGTGGGAGACACGGAAGAAGCTCCTGGTTCCTGGCTGTGGATCAGACCAGCTCCAGCCTTTGCAGCCATTTAGGGAGTGAACCAGTGGATGGAAGATTTTTCTCTCTGTCTGTAACTCTACTTCTAAAATAAAATAAAATAATAACACAAAATAAAATAAAATAAAACACACAAGCTTAGGGAGGCCAAAGGGAGACTAGATCCCAAGATGGCAACACTCAAGCGTGTTTGGCCTGATCCTGAGGTTTACAGGGGATTTTGGAGGACTTTAAGCAAGGGGATGACATGATCTTATATGGGTCTTAGATTCTGGACAGAGGCCAGAGGAACTCAGGAGAGCGTGATGGGGAAGAGAGCAGTCTGCCACACCCGCAGAGGACGCCTTTCAAGATGGGGAAGTGGAGGGAGCAGTCAGGCCAGCTGGGGTAGTCCCTGTTATCTCAGAGCCTGCAGGCTATGGGTTGGTTCCTCAGGCAGCTTAGCAGAAAAAGAGTCCCTCTGCCAGGCCCACGTTCACACCAATGTAGGGCGTCAGGGCTGAGCTAGAGTGATCTATGCTCATTGTGTCAGGGCGAAATGGCGGCAAAGAGGCGGCCTCGGCCTCGGCTTTTTGACTCCTTTATCGTGCGGACACGCAGTGAAAGTAAAGTAGGTTTTTTTAGGTTGGAAACCTCCTGCCGAGCGGCAAAGAGGAGGTTCCAAGAGAGGAAGACTCACAGGGCTGGCAGTAAAGAGGTTTTTAAGTATAATCTTGGGGACAAAACTGTCAATCAAGGAGGTGGGGCACAATTCTCCACCCTGTCTGGACTGCTTAGGATAAAACACCATGGGGGGTGGGGATCACCACGCCCTTGCTATTCTCATGGTAAATTTGCAAATTTGGAGATTGTTAAGGAAGCAGTACACTTTGACCTGCTAAAGATAACCTTTTTATTTATTTATTTAATGAATATAAATTTCCAAAGTACAGCTTATGGATTACAATGGCTTCCCCCCCCATAACTTCCCTCCCACCCGCAACCCTCCCCTTTCCCGCTCCCTCTCCCCTTCCATTCACATCAAGATTCATTTTCAATTCTCTTTATATACAGAAGATCAGTTTAGTATATATTAAGTAAAGATTTCAACAGTTTGCACCCACATAGCAACACAAAGTGAAAAATACTGTTGGAGTACTAGTTATAGCATTAAATAAGAGTGTACAGCACATTAAGGACAGCGATCCTACATGATATTTTTTAAAAATTGATTAATTTTCTATGCAATTTCCAACCTTTTTTGGAGGGAAGCAGGCACCTAGCAATTCCAAATTTCTAACTGGGGACCACCCTGACTGCCTATTACCCATTTAACTCCTCACAACTGTAGCATGCCAAATGACACATTGGACCATAAGAAGGAAGAAAAAGGGCGACAGCTAGATTCTGGGAAAACTTACCTACTTCCCAGAGAAAACGTGAGTTATTCATCTCCTTTATTAGAATGCCCCTCTCCTTTCATTAGACCCACGTACTGTTAAACTCAGATCCAGCGCCCTCTGAGTGAGTTTGCAGTCTCACCATGGAGTATGTGCTTTTGCTTTCTGGGTATGATCCTTGCCACTGTTCTCCCACTCGCTCTCCAATTGTTTCTTGAGACAAAGTCAAGAACCGGGGTACTGGGCAGCTGGCACCCGCAGTCTGCCCCATCCTGAAGGCCTCTGGTGTGCAGAGCAGCACTGGCCTCTCTCTGCCACAGCTGTGCCCTGCCCACCAGTGGGAACACCTCTTCCTCAAGTGGGGGGCCAGAGCTGCCTGAGCTCAGCTCTGCAGAGCCACCACAGGGGTATCTGGAGCTGGTGCGCCCCAGGCCCTGACTGTCTCTGGCCGACTTCTCCAGAAACAGATGGTGAAAAGCTGATTTGAGGAAGCAGTGTTTCTTAGGGATGAACACCTCTCCGAAAAAGAGGATCAGGCCCAGGATCGGCTGGAACTGTCATGCAAGGCTGGCAAAGCCTCAGAAGCCTGTCACAGAGATCTGGAGAGAGGACCTCCCGTTAGCTCAGGTGTCGCAGGCCCGGCCTTTGTGCCACTGCTTCGCTCTGTCACTGGACGCAGGCTGCCCCAGGAAGGGCACGGCCATCTGCGAGGCCATGCTACAGCTAAGGCAAAGTCTGAAAGAGCAGACCCGAGGCCTCGCTGCCACTGCCCGGCATCTCTCCCTAGAAGGACGAACTAGCCACAGCACCTCCACAGCCTCCGCCGGCTCCTCTGGCCCGCTCCTCCCAGGCTGCCGCACCCACACCGCAGCCTCTGACAGCCCCGGGCAGCCTTGCCAGCAGGGCACTGCAGAAGGAAGCAGGAAGAAGAGCAGACTTTGGAAATGCTATTTATCTGTAATCGTAGCCCCAGGCATCCATAATTAAGCCGGTGAATTTTCTCCCAGAGAAATTACATAATGCCTTTCTTGATGAAAGACATTTGAGGGATTTTTCTGCTGTGCTGCGTTGTGTCTGATTCCTACCCCTATATTAAATAATCTGAAGTCAAGAGTGGTAAAACCATGAAGAATACAGGGGCCGCATATTCTTGGCCACCCCCTTGCTCACACAGAGAGAAGAGCAACACCGACCAGGTTTGCCCTGGCCTGGAAGAATCTTGAAGTAAGTTACAGCTGGTAGTTGAGGAGCAATTTCCTTGCAAGTCTCCTTGAGGGTCGTCTGCGGAGTCCTTTGTCCAGCCAGGCAGCTCCATTAAGATTTGTTGAATGGAACTTTGGCATAGCGGATTCTTATCTGAGACAAGCCCAGCTCTCAGTCAAAACACCCTATTTCCCTTAAATTGCTCTGCAAAGGGGAGAACAGATTGTGTTTTTAGGCAGGGGGCTACATAGCTAGGTAGTTGAGACCCAGGGACAGAAGGAGGAAGACATAGGCCCTTCCAGAAGCTCAATTTTATGACAGTCATAAATTCTGCAAAGGCCCGGGGGCTCTAGCTTAATTTTTGATACCCTGCTCTAGCTCCTAATAAACCTGCATTTGTAAAACGAGCATATTATTAAAACCTGAATCACAAGGTGTCATGAGGATCCTTGAGATAACAGGCCAAGTGCCTAAGAGCAGGCCTGGCCCTGGAGGTGAGATGACATTGAGATCAAGGGAGGCTTCTCTACCGAAAACTTCTCTCCTTAGCAGTGAAAGGCAGCCCTGTGGTGTGGCTGCCAGGGCTTCATTTGTTCAGTCAGTCAATCAACAGGCACCTTGGGGTGCCTACTTCTTGCAGGGCACAGGGCTACAGAGTCAGAACTCATCTGTGAACAGCATAGGCAATGATTCTTGACCACACGGAGCTTGCGTCTAAGTGGAGGAGGCAGGTAGGAAATACAGACAGACAGGAAGTTGCAAAGTGGTGAGTGCTACAGAAAAACACACAAAGGCAGAGCAGTGGATGGCACGTGACTGAGGGAGCGAAGTCGGGGGGAGCGAGGAGGGCAGGTCACTCAAACAAGCACCATGGCCAAGGTGACTAGGGTCTTAGAGGAAATGAATGAGCAAAATCCCAGAAGAGAACGAAGGACGGCCACTGCCCATCTCCTGGGTGCGGAGGAAGGCTTGGGCAGGGCCCAGCCCTGTGCAGTCTCTGCAGGACCTGGAAGCCAGGGTGACTGGGCGAGTGGGCAAGGGGCAGGGGCACAGAAGGGCTGCTGCGACCATCCAAGGGGAGAGCCCGAGCCGAACTCCTCACCCTGCATCTGGTGGGTTGGCGAAAAGGAGTCGGCTCCAGGACGGCTGACGCAGTGCTCCGCGGGACAAGTCTCAACAGCTTGCGGCTGGGGTTTGTGTAAAACAAGTGCTTCCCTAGCTCAGAGAAACCAGGAGGATCCAGATCCAGACGCTTTCCATGCCTCCAGCCTTGTCCTCAGCAGAGAAGAGGACTATTCCAAACACAGCAGAAAGTATTGAGACTTCCATTGTTCCTTCCCACTTGTACCTAAGGTTTTCAATACGTATTGCATGCATGGGATGTAAACTTCAAAAGTGTGTCTTCCCTCATCTGACCCCTGGCTGACAGCTCCCCTCCCACCAGAGCAGCGTGGTCACAGCCAGTGCAGCCTCCTCCCAAGGCTCCTGTGGGAGTGGGTGCGCCCCTGGGGGCTGCCACTCCCACATGCATATGCTGGCATTAGAGTCCCCAGCAGCTCAGAAAATGACTAAGGACATTTGGAAATAGAGTCTTGAATGAGGTAATGAAGGTTAAATGAAGTCACTGGGTGGGCACTCACCCAGCAGAACTGCGGACTTCCCAAGAAGGGGAGATCAGTGGAGCCCAGGCTGTGGGGAGACACAGGGAGGAGGCAGCCATCTCCAAGCTCAGGATGGAGGCTTCAGAAACACCAGGCCTGCCAGCACCTTGATCTTTTTTTTTTTTTTTTTTTTTTTTTTTTTTAGTTTTTGACAGGCAGAGTGGACAGTGAGAGAGAGAGACAGAGAGAAAGGTCTTCCTTTTGCCATTGGTTCACCCTCCAATGGCCGCCGCGGTTGGCGCGCTGCAGACGGCGCACTGCACTGATCCGATGGCAGGAGCCAGGTGCTTATCCTGGTCTCCCATGGGGTGCAGGGCCCAAGCACTTGGGCCATCCTCCACTGCACTCCCTGGCCACAGCAGAGAGCTGGCCTGGAAGAGGGGC